>NC_083599.1:35202747-35827747 GCF_020882245.1 Rhopalosiphum padi
AATAATAGTATTCATTTAATACATATTCCACGAACAATATTCGATAGTAGTGGTGGTTAAAGCCAAAGGCTTACGGTGCATAGGTTAGTACTACACTAATACCATTGAATGTGAAAAGTTCTCTTTTCGACTGATTATTGTAGCCAAAATTGACCTACCTGAAGCTGATTAAGCGTAAAATTTCCAGCACAAGCCACTCGTAATTATTACCAACCAACCAAACAACGTACCTGAAACAAATCCATGTAAAAACGTCGGGTTAAAAAAATTTCAATGAAACGATTTAATTTAAAATAACATTGTATACATAATATTTTTTCACTCAGACAGCATGTGCATAATACGTCATAATATTCGTAATTATTTTACGTCAATCGTAAATAGTCAATAATATAGTTTAGTTAAGTACATGACTTTCATAATTCATAATATTATGCTTCGATCAGATACCAAACTCTGATTCGTTAATTTTATACTTTAAAAAAAAAAAATCTATTACCACCTATGCGTGTATATAATGACGTATAATTTATTTTGTATTAAACAAGGTACACTATTATATAGCTGGAGATTCTGTTTAAATGTAGATGTAAGTTTCATTATTTTATATTTAAGTACCTAAGCGAACGAATCCACATATTCAAACATACAAATTTTATACATTTTGTTTCTTTTATTATTTATATTATAAAATTATTAACTTTTGTGCAATAACACGAGTCATCTATTAACAGTTAAGTGATATTATAATAACAAAACATATTTCTAAAACAGCAAAACATTAAAACTTGGATACATTTTGTTTCTCAGGAATAAAATGAGTCAGATCAAAGACAATAGCTATAGTCACCAAAAATATAAATTTATCAATACATTTACTATACATTTTTTTTATTAATGATTTTGAAATAACAACAAATTATTCAAATTTTACAGTGTATAAAAATCGTAGACATTTTATGGAAGGTTTGGAAATTATTCCATGAAGTTAATCAGTAAGCTCACTTTTATTTCGTCCTATACGGTACACAATACGTATAAACGATACGTACGTCAATATTAATATTATATTGTATTCACTTATCAGTGGCGTTAAGTAAGACACGTGGTTTATACATTTATGTCAAAAACCATGATAGGTGGTTAAAAATCGTGCATATTCAGCTCACGATTTTATTATTTTCGGTAAGAATATTTGTAATCTTATTCAATTTACAGAACATTAAAGTTTTCGAAGTTTACAGTAATATTTTAGACGTATAACGAATGCACCACAACGATCACATGGCAGACGTCATAAAAAGATACAAACTTATGCATAACATATTAATATTATAGAGTCGTCGTATAATATCATAAAATTATACATCAAACTAAAAAAACTAAAACTAAAATATACACAAAAATACTAAATTCGAGAAAAGAAAACCTTTAAATATTGGTGAATTTTTTATGGAGAAAATACCCTAATAAACATAGTCTATTGAGTATACACAAGTTTACTAATAATACATTTTCATTTTATTGTTGAATTTTTGATTGGTAATAATGAATTTAATAATGCAAAATGAGGGTCTTCTTTGATAATAAGTGACTGTATGTCTGATTTTAAATCTTACTAAAATCACTTCGTTTTCTTGGTATTTCGATGGTTATTTAAATGTTTATTTATAAATTATGTTATTTTTAATTGTTATATTTAATCTCACTATTAAATATACTATTTTAAATGTTGTATTCCTAATAATATTGTACTTGTTATAATTTCTCTGTATATTTATGTTTTACTGTTATAAAATTTTCGAATGTTGGTCCTCTGTCTGTAAATAAATGGCGACCTATCAAAATTTGACATCGCAGATCGTCTGAATGAGCAAAATTTCGATGCGCATTATTATGGTCACATTAAATAGGGTGAGGATAATTGAAATAACTTAACGTTCGTAAAACGTACCAAGCAAAAAAAAGAAAGTATTCCACCAGTTTTATTTATTATTTTTACGTTAAGAATCGTTGTTGTAATCGTAGCATAAAATATACAGTGGTATTAAATGTGTGTTACTAAATACAAAATATATGTATAGCTGTACATATTCGAAACAAAAATACGATAAAATAAAACTTAAGTATTAGTATCATCCAGCCAGTACGATGCGTCAAGGATTTATTGTATAAAACTAATAACACTATAACCGTCGACGCATTTTACATCGTCTAAGTATATGAACAATTTATAATATTTCAGTTAGGTACAGATGATAATAATAATATAAAGCTTTCATATAATATTCATTTTTCACTTTCTCGTAAAACCTTTTATAATTTTTCGCAGTAACATTATTACTATAGCGATAAAAACTTAATGCACCTATATATAATAGGTAGGTACTGTATTCCCGTTAAACTGCATGCCGGCTGGACGACATTTTTCAATGTCCCGCCGTAAAACGTCGTATTATAATATTAGCACATGATTTCAACAACGGCGCCATAATGAATAAATTAATAAAATATGATAATTCTTTATTCACCATAAAAAAAAAAAAATGAATTCTAAAATATTAGATGCAATTTATAAAAAGGTATAAGCATCAACATTTTAACAATATTTTAATACCTCAAAAGGTTGTTGTTAGCCTAGGTCTGCGAGCAATACAACGAATTCATAGTTACTATTATAAGTGCATGTATGATCGGACTTACATACGAGAAAAAATTCTAATAATAGTTTATAAATTAGTAAATTATCTTATATTTATACGTACTTAATCATATGTAATCTAACTACTTAACTATCTACTTCATACAACTACAACTAAACTTTTTTTAAAATTATTTCAGCTTAATATGTAGGATAGATAAAAAAATCAATTAATATATAATATTATATGTATGTATATATATATTTATTTAGTAAATAATATATTGTACTAGAAAATAAATTCTATAACATTGCAATTATATTTATCAACGAAATACTAATACAATGTTTGTCACAGTCTAATACAAATGTATTAGATAAACGGTTAAATAACCGTAAAATTGTTCACTCTGATGTGTGTAATAATAAATAAATGTATAAAAATCAAGAAATATAACGTACTTTATGAATGTATTTCCATAAAATAAAAAAAATCAACAAACAAATCTGTAGTAGAACTTAATTAAAAAAATATATACTTGTATGCGATATTATTATTTTTCATTATAATACGCAAATAAAGAGAACGATTAGTAACAACCACTAAGACCATCGATAATTAAACGAGATGACACTTAACGTAATATTATAATAGTTTGATTCAGCATATTTATTTTTTATGATTTTATGTAAGACACAACAAATATTACCCAAGAATAATATATACGAAGAATATACATTTATATTTTAATCTGTATAATACAAAACGTTCACTTCGTTACAATTATACGGTAATAAGATATCAAATGTTTCAACATTTAGGTTCAAGAACAAACGGAATTGATAATACAATAACATTTTTGTTGGATCCTTTCCTAAGTCTGTGGTAATTACATTTAACATTAATGATCTGCACGGTACTTAGTTAGGTCTCCGGCAGTGACCATTTGGCACGCTGTCAACGATTAATTTCTTCGTTACCACTATTTTAAATGATGTATATATAATATATATATATATATAGTATTTCTATTTTTCTATTGAGACAATGAAATCGTATATTATGAAATAAGTCTGTGCTTATTATAGATAAAGTAATATATGTTTCCGTAAATTTAATCGTGCAGAAATAATTACAGATACTAAATGTCCGCATCCAGCATCATAAAAAAGTACATTTCGATAAACAATAAATATAATAGAGCAAAAATCGTCTTGTAACATTGAAGGGAAAAGACTCATCCATTATAGGTTATACGCAACTGTAACACAATGTAATTATACAATAATAAGTTTCATCAAAAGTGACTTTTTATATGGGTTTACTTTTAAAATTGAATATGCGTAAATTTGTGTTTATAAAAACATTTTTTTTTAACCCATTTTAAATGTAAAATAATACAACAATATAGAAAAACAATTATGCATTAATCTTGAATGCATGTAATATTTCATTGTTTATTTATTATAATTCTAAAACAAAACACGTTACTTATAATTTTCCTTTAAATCAGTAAAAATTCAGATTTCTTTAAACTAATTTTATGCTTGTATTGAAGGTGGCGAGTTTTATAATAATAAATATAAACATTTAATTAATATTATTTAGAAGAAGACAAATAAAAGCACAAGTGAAAGAATGAATTATATACAATATAATAGAAAAATATAGGAACATTAATCTTTCTTATCATATAATATGATTGCCTAATAATAATAACAGCGTGTTATTAAATATATGAGTTTGATATATTATATGATATGTGTATACTGTACATATAATCGGTCACATTAATCAACGATAACGTCTCAATCGCAAGACATTTCGACTTGTACAAAACGATATTGAACTACCCGCTGTGATACTAAACGATTTTTGTTTATACAGAGCTACGGGGACAATAATCAGCCGGGAAGTTTCCGGACACGTTAAGCCATTAACCGACATGGTGGTAATAGTTGACATAATAGCTGTAATAATTAACACGATTAATTTTAATAGGTATGGAACATTTTATGTATTCCCATTGGTCAATAATATAGAATTGATAAATATTTGTATTACATAATAATATTATATTTTATACATTATTGTTAACCCATTAACCTTTTTTTAAATATGATCACGTTTACTGTGACGTTTTTAAAGTTTAAAAACTAAAATTAAATTTGATGATATATCAATAATTTGTTTATTTAAACTTGTGCAAACAAAAATAAAATACAATAAAACAACTTGATCCTACAACACAATAGACAATTTTTAAAATTTGATATACACTCCAACATCGACCCATGTATTAGTGAAGTAGAAATTCACCATTTTGGTCCTGACAAAATTAAGTTTGTAGACCAGATACTTTGCAAAGATACATTGAAGACAGAAATAACGTATAAATGTACTATAAGAAACGATCGCGATCTGGACGATTTTTTTTTAGGAACAAAATTATCCGTATTGCACCCAAGCACCACTATACAGCGATATCGAATGCGGCCCGTCAGCGGTTGATTTATTAACGGAAAAACACACAAACCACAAATACAAACATACATATATTGTATTATAATTTATGTTAGTAGAATGAAAATAATAATAATAATAATAACAATGTCGATAGAAATGAACGCGCCGGACGGACGACGGCGGTCGTGCGAAATCGAAAGGGGGTGGGCAACCATAAAAAAAAACATTCCGAGAAAAGAGTAAGCGAGGGAAATTCTATATGAAATAGAAAGAATTTTCACCGACTGCACATAAACACACACGCAAATATGTATAGGACGATCGAAATAACGAATTGAAATAACCGACTAGCGCGCGGGCGCGTTTTTTCTTTTCTTTCTTTTTTTTTTTATTATTTTTTTTTTTGCCACGCATCTAAACACGTATTTGAAACATTTTCCGCCCGAGTGGACGACCACATAAATCGAAGAAAATAATTTGACATATTTTCGATAACTTCGCCCCGCCACCACACCGACAGTGTGATTTGAAGTCAGCTTTTTTTATACTCGTTCGCATTCTCATTCTCTCTTCTGCGCACTACAACGCACCGCTCGCGTACCACCCACTCTAACCCTTCTCTTGCATTCTTGCGTATACTTGTATACGTGTTTGTCATAATATATAGAGAGTCTTTTTCTTCACCGACATACACACGAATATCATCGACTGTACGCGCGTAAAACTCGAAAACTTTTTAATCCTACTAATAACTTACGACACATACGCCGAAAATGCCACCACTGCCGCCTATTGAATTTATTGTTATTATTCGGGACGTCCATCAAAAAAGTTTTCACTATAGTACCGACAGAATACAAGACTCACGGGTGCGTCAGGAAACTCGACGAAACTAAATATTTACCGACTGTTGTAAGTGGGGTGTGTGTTGGGATCGGGGGTAGTATAGCAAAAGTCGGAATATTTATGACCAACAAAGGAGAAAAACGACACCGGCAAAGAATACACTATCTTCACATGATGATATGATTGTTTCACGTGTGCGAACACGTGTCGTATTCGTGTAATATACCTATGACGACGCTACGCTGGAAAACTTACCTGCAGAACGATCATAGAGAGCGGCCATACCGTGACGACAAAACAGCGCAACAGGACATGTGCTACTATTTGTCGTTTTCATTTTTAAATAGCAGTACCTACAACCTCACCTACAACTATATACTATTATAAGATTTTGTTAGGACAAATCGAAAATAATATTTAACATAATAATAAAGATTTAATATAATATATTATAAATTTAAAACTATGAAAGATACAGGATTTATATTAATAATTGTCGTGTACAATGTGCACCGAGTGTATGTACAATCTTATTGAAAGGGTTTTGAAAAACTTACGGTTTATAACAGGACTTAATGGTCTCATAGATCAAATTTTATTTTGCACCATCATGCATGGTATATGCACTTTAAATACTTTCAAAGTATAGTATAATTTGCACTTTTCATAACATACTCTTAGTGAATTAATGAGAAATTTATTCATCAAAAATTTAAAATTAAAATTATTGACGATAACGATATGAAGACAATAAACTATGTATTATATTTTGAAAGCGAAAATATTTCTAAAAAATCTCTATACATTTTATAAAAATATTGAACTCATTAAGCTTTTTTTATATGCATCCCATTATTAAATAATATAACACGGGATGATTCAATTAAAATAACACAAGATATTACAAAGTTGACTCATTCTTAATGTTTTTTAACATTTTAACATAATATTATGTGTGCGCACTTTAAATTTCGTATAAAGTAACAATAATCTTCTGTATAGAATATAATAAAATATAATATTATTCATAGATAGACATCGATCAATCGAATTTGAATAGACTTGGTGACGATTCTAAATTATATTATTTTCCATCCGCGCGAAAAATCACCCGCGCGTATAATAGAATATCGATTATCGATGACATCAAGAAAAAGAGCACATTACCCAAAAGTAATGTTTGTTTTCTGAAAGACCTTCGCCCCGATCCCACTCTTCAGAGATTTGACCTTTGCTGATGGCCTGCCACAATATCGTGAAAGTGCTATCTTTTTTTCTCACATGCGAACTACAATTAATTTGATTACACCACCACCGTATCAATAGGACAGCGATGAATGTTTTTTGACGCACAAAATTGAGGTGAGCTTGAATTAACCCACCACTTAATAATAGTTTATCCAAGATTATTCGATAGAATGAATATCCATAAGTATCGTCATAATATGTTCACACCACATCAGTCAGTGGGCGTGTAACAAAAAAATACACATACACACACAAATTAAATTCTCAAAATATGTCGTAAATGTATACATAATGAAAAATCTAGAAAATATTGCACTTCCTATAGTGTTATTAAATAGGTATGATAGTAATAAATCAATTATTTATGTTCATCATAATATTATACTGTACGATGATAATTATAAGTACAATACATTTTTAACGTCCTCAGCCAACCGATGCGATTAAAGTAACATTATAATATACCTATTGATACCATCAGTGTCACGCCGATTATAGTTTATATACACATAATTTTTTTTCCGTTTTGTTTTTTAGATTTTTATTGTGCTTTTCTTCACATACACTTTATCTCTTGGCTTCGTATATTATATTCATTGTATTGTGGCGTAAAACTAAAAGTTTAAATTATTATAATGGTAATCGGTTTTGTATTTTTGAAAGTAAACATTGTTGATAAAACAAGAAACATGCTCAATGATTTTACGATGTAATGAATAACTGACATGAATAAAATAAAATTTAATATCATAAACTACCCGCCAGGTACGTTATTATAAATTCCATATCACGTAATTTACACATATACGTATCAAAAATGCAAAAAATGAGTATGGGTAAAAAATAAACACTCTTACGTCTATATAATAACATGTATTATGTGTAGACGTGTTTATCATATTATTATTTAAACATTATATTTATGTTTAAAGATCAATGAATAAACATAAGTAATTCGGAACGTTTCATTATTGGTATTCGCAACTCTGTTGTAACATTTTCTTCGCCAGTTCTTCTCAAAATTTGAATATTATTTAAACTATATGTTAAGTATAAAAATATGGGATTCTTAAATTATTATGTTTATCCAAAATATGAACTACCTTTACCTAGTTTTTAAATTTTACTTTTTAATTAACAATTTTTACGACTTAAGGTATTACATATACGAGAAACTATAATAATATCTTGAGTATACTTGACGAAAAATTCAAATTTGTTTTCAGAATTCTTATCAGCACATTAAATTATTCAGTACATTTGAAATACCTAGCACATACTATATTCCTATATTTAGCGTATGTTACAAAAAATCGAAAAGTCACTGCTTTCAAATTTAAATACCATTAATACCATTAATAATATTACTATCATTGAAACTATCATGAATTATTTTATTTTCAAGAGCAGTTATTGAATAATTTTCAAAAATCTCAACCAATCGTTTGCTTGATACGATTTCATGAACAAGGAGTGCAGTACGTATACCTACCATAATAATTATAAATATTAATAATACTATTATAATACCTAATATATTGGTATACGCGTGACAAAATTTAAAAATTGTATACACAGAAGAAGAATATGATTTAATTCGAACTTGTTGAACGCCAAATGAAAAGTTTTGTTATAGGTGATTATAGCAGTCAATGAACAGAAGTGCACAATGAACCACATTGATGTTAATTTTAAAACAACATTATAATATTATGTAACATCGAATTAAATTTAAAAAAAAATTAATTTTCATAATATTATGATGTATTCATAAACTAAATTTAAAAAAAAGTTATGAATTTTTGAATAATATTTTTTAAAGTAGTTCAGCAGTGACAATCAGTATACGAAAATATGTCTATGTATCAAACACAGAAATGTATCAAAGATAAGTAACGAATTCGGTGTTGCACGCAAATAAATTTAATTTTACATAATATACAAACACACATGTCATACAATATGACTGATAATCAATCTAATATATTCATTTATTGTGTAACAATATATAATATAATCGAAATGATCTTTGTATATAAGGGTATCATATAATATATTACATTATAGGTACACGTAAAAATTATTTATTACACGTTAAAGAGCATCATACAAATAAGAATTATCCTTTTTTTTCTTTTTAACTTAAACGTAACGTTAATGTAAATTATAAGAAGTACTTGAATTGTCCTAACCAATGGTCGGTCTTTATAAACGGTTTTTAATTTTTACAGTACACTATAATTTATTTAAAAAAAAAAATTTCAAAATCAGATTTAAACCGCATATTATGTATACAAATGGGATGATAGGTGCAGTAATGCTTCAATTTCCATAAATGTAAAAAAAAAACATTTTTTATTAAAATATTTTTTATTTACTAAAAGTTATTTGAACGCACTTAAATAGTACCAGCATACAAAATATATTTGTTTATTATAATATATTCATTATTTTTTTTATCTCTGGTAATAATTTAATATTGTTGAACATTAAGCATTTTCATTATAATACGAGTACATTGTATAGAGTACTCAATTATTACAATATATTATCGATTGACTTTTCAACACGACAATATGACATTATAATAATATTAATAAATTGAACCGCATAGATTTTGAAATAATGAGCAACACAATTTCCGTTAAAAAGAACCATTTCATTTACCGTCAGTGCCCTTTTTAAATTATATAGGAAAATAACCTTATTACTATTATATGAAGTGTATGATTTCACAGAATAGATGTACAAATTCGGTGTATTATTCATCTCAATCATCAATCATAATTTATTGTTTTACGCGACCAGAAAAGTAAATTATTGATGAGCATAATTTATGGTCAGTGTTGAACATAAATATATTAAGTAAAGAATGTCAAACGAGTGTACACGTAATGTTAAACCCAATTTATGAGAACAGATATGCTAACCACACTATTAAATAATCAAATTTTAATAGCAAACAGATGAAAAGAACTTTTTTTTTCAAGGGTAAAATAAAATAAATAGATTTATACAATTTGTTAGCTTTAAGTTGTTGTATAATAACATTTGTACACAACTTTTGCGTTAAGTTCTCGAACAAATAAAAACAGCACACAACACATAAATTAATTTTCATTTTATGATAGCGATTTGGTTTTTCCGTTATAAAAAGTATTAGTATTATTTTGATTATGCCAACGAAACCATCTTTATTCATAATATACTTGTTCAAATTTTGAATAAGGTACATCATTTTCTAAAAAAAATGTTCAATTTCATAATTTACAGAAAAAAATTTAGGTTATTATTTAAAATAGAAAAGTTTTTACTAACACAGACTACTCTATTAATGTCTAGCACAAAAAAATCTCAAAATGTTGAAAACGCGGTTAGTAGATTAATTTAAGAATTCTAGATTTTGAATAAATTTATTATTAAATTAAAATTAATATTTGATGAATCATTTTTTGTACAATATTCACATACAATTCGAAAAACCATTAATTTTGCATTAATTTAAAGTTTATAATTATTATGATATGTCATCGACGGTATTTTCTTTTTTTCCCTCATTTGTTGGTCACTTTTAGCTTCACTTTTAAATGTATGTTCGTATTCTCATATTAACATACTCATGTAGTCAACACGTATTACTTAACTAATAACATAATATACAATGAGGTATTTAATATCTATTCGGAAACACGTATAATATTATAGTAACGCCGTTCGAAACATGCAGACGTCCGCTGCAGAGAAAACGCTCTAAATGACCTATTCACCGCCAAAACATGACATAAGTACTCGAATATTATTCAACACGAGGTCTAATGACTACGTATCTAAACTAAATTTCAGCACTACTACAAACGTGTACGTAATATTATGTTATATATATATATATATATATATATATATATGTATAACATGTTTCGTATAAAATACATTACCAACGTTTTCGGAGATCTTATATATATTACGAGTATATTATACACCACCGAAAGCTGAACTCAATCGATCGACAATATTCATTCTAAATATTATGCTTCGAATTGCGAGTCATAGTCGAATAACGAACAAAATCACACGTATATAACTAACCAGTGAAAAATCAAAAAATAGTATCGTCGTTAGCTGAGCATAATATATGTGCAATGAATTTTTGGTTGTGAAAACGACTACGACGACGACAGCGATGATAAATCGATACATTCACTTATAAAATAAAGATGTATTTACACGATCGTCTATAATACAACAACGTTTTGACATGAAGTTGTAATCCAAAAAGAAATTCAAAACAATAGAAACTCGACACTATCGTCAGAGTATGTTGAAGATATTTTTAAAAAAAGAAGATCAATATAGTATTGTCTATTTCAAAAGAATAGTCTAGAAATAACCGTTATAATAAATTGTATAATATACGCGAACAATATTATAGACCATTTCAACAGGCTATTTGGTTATACATAAATAATTATCCTTCATGAACTCAAATGAAGAATGCCTGCAAATTAATATATAAAATTATATGGTTCACCCAAAATGTATAGAAAACTACCCACCAGTTCGCAAAATTTTCAACGACCTAACATCAAACGAGAGAATCCACCAACAACGGAGAATATAATATACAAGCATTGAATACTTGGATATATTTGTATTATAAGTGATTTATAGTATGATTAATGTAAAAAAATACATGGAAAATCCTACAAAATTATTGGGTTTTGTGTACACATTCAAAATATGATACAAATAACTATTCATAAAATATCAATAAATTATCATCCTAGCTATTTTTAAGACAACATTTAAATAAAAATAAAAATGCACAAACATTTTTAAGTATTGATACCTAACCTTGGTTAATATGATATATACTTACATGTTAATTTATTTTTGATAACATCCACAAAGGTTTGTTTTTAAATATATCTCTAAGTTATTGATTGTTTTCATAATCACAAGAATTTAAATACTCTCATTAATTTTATAAATTAACACTATCGTGATAAATTAATTTTAATCATATCGTTTTTTTTTTTGTTTTTTTTTTTTTTTTTTAATTTGTAACTCGTGCCTTTTATCAATAGATATGATTTCATCAAAAACAGTAAAAATTATAAATCGTATTTAATACATTTAGAAATAATGTAATTTTGTATGTGTCTATAATAAAGTATATTATTAAAATTATTTACTTATAAAACAAAACGCTCTTTTTAAAACATAAATAAAAAATAACTTATTCGTATGTGTGTCATATTTAATTGTATCATGTTTGATATCTAACAAATACAATTTGTTTTCTAAAAATATAAAAAAATGTATTATATATATAGATTTAAGATTATTATTTAATTGTATATTTCAATACTTAAAATTAATAAGTTAATACCAATATTATTGTACGGAAAAAAAGTAGTGACATATTATTATAAATGTTCTGAAGGTTTGAATAAAACCGTATTAAAATTAAAATATTGTCGTCGCGATAATATACTGTTACAATATGCATATAATATATTATAATAACAATAATTATAACTGGCGTATACTCGATGAAAACAATTAATTAACAACTAGGCCGGAGATAATTTATATCAATTATTAAACCCTGCAGGGACGTTAATGGTTGACACATTTTTTTTCGTGAATTAACGAAGTACCATTTTTCATGATATTCATACATTAATTGCATCACTCTTCGAATATACTCATTAAATTTGACGATTAAATAAGAGTAAAAAATACCAAATACGACAAATTAATAATTAGTTTCAACGAAGAACGTCGCCCGGCAATATCGTTGAGAGGTGTTTCTGATATAGTAAATGTATAGCTAGGTAGAAAAATAACGCGACCAACGGAACGACATCAAGAAAACACGATATTTATTGAAATATAAAAAAAAGACTCGTCACAACACAGTAACTATTATGCTGTTCAATTATTAAAAATAAATGCCTAATATTGCGTTTCAAATAGGTAAATACGTAATTTGGAGCATTGTAATATTGTTATCGATTTCAATTACTTAACAGACACTGCACGCACTTTATATAAAAATATATATATTTATATTCACCGCCTTTGATATGCCAAAACGCAGTTTCCATACAAATGTTTCATGATAATAGTGACTAGGACGAAATAAAAAACTCTATTATTTTCTCTTCTTTATTTTTCATAATGAAATGTGAAAAAATTTAACGGTTTCGTGAAAGCCACCGTTTAATGTAGGAGCACCGACATAATTGAAAAGTTCTCTGCTATTTACTCGCTTGGATGGGGATGAAAAGCTTTTAGCGTGATGACTTATGCAATATATTACAATGTTAGCACTTATGAATAAAGGTAAAACAAAAGAAAAGCCATATTTTCATGGCGCCAAACAGTTATTGCAGTTCTATAGTAGCTTTAGGTTGGTACTATAATTCTGGATATATGTATGTATGTATGTATGATACGCATACGCCGGGTGATGATGTAATATATTATAAGCGCAATAATATATCGTACTCAAAATCGGATACTCGGTGGGCTACTCGAACAAATTACGGTAGAGAACTCCGCCCACCCCTACGCCGAAAAAACCCCCCACGCAAATGGCGTACATTGTATATTATATCTACACATATATGCGTATGACGCATTAAAATTATTTATTTACTCATTTAATTTTTTTATACATCTATGTGAACACATAATATACAAATACATAATATAATATTTTAGAATTTTTAAAAAGTTTTATACGCGTAATGCATCGTATTATATTATGTACTTATATAAAGCATACTACATTATCCACAATATCGCCGAGTTCCTGTATAATATAAGTGTGTATGTGTGAGTGTGTGTGTGCGTAATGCTATAATACCTAGCTCTGGTGTATGTAGACATAAAGTGATTATGCCGACAACACGTCGATAAGTTCTTTGAAAATTACCATACATGTATTAATACACACATCATGAAATTATGAAATAATAATTATGATTCGTATGTTAAACCGAAAGCTCGTTGAACATATTATATATTTAGTTAAATAGTATTATATGCTATACAGCCATACAGGTACCTAATATATACAATCATATGTATACTATATACGTATTGCGCATATAATAGTTACGTAAGAACAAAATTTAGCATTTGAATATGATAATATTATAAATTTACCAAGTTACAAGGTGTGACAATTGAATAACCGGACTTGTGCTGCTACCTACAAACAATGAGCGCATCACAGCTAGGTAAACCATGTCTGTGCCTATCGATGCTTACTCCATTCTGAGCTCAATGGATGCAGTTATTCTCGCTAAAGTATCGTTCGATCACGTTTTTCTGTTAGCGTCTCGTCGGAAAAATTTATAGTGTTCAGATACAGTAATGAATTAACCTCAAGTTTCTTGTAAAACTGAGGAAAACTGCTGCAATAGCTCAAACTATGTAAAGAAAGTGTACGGAAATGAATGATTATCACTTACAAATATTTGAGTAGTTTAAAAAATTTAAGGAGGGCCGTGAAATGACCAAAAATGATTCGCGACCTGGATGAACCTCAGACAACAATATCCAGAAAATTGTTAAATTAATCCATCGTCTGAGTGTCCAAGCACTTACTAAAATCTCAGTAATTAACGAAAATCAAGAGTCCTTCAGATTTTGAATTAATCATTCAACGTGTACAAAGTTTACGTACAAATTGCGCCAAAACATTACATGGCATCACCGTATTAGACCACCCACCGCACTCGCCCAACTTAGCACTGTGTGATTTTTTTTTTTTTATTTCTTGATGTCAAATCTGAGTTTAAGAGGACAAGATTTTATAGCGTGGAAGCAGTGAAAGCAAGAGTGACGGA
Source organism: Rhopalosiphum padi (assembly GCF_020882245.1). NCBI lineage: Eukaryota > Metazoa > Arthropoda > Insecta > Hemiptera > Aphididae > Rhopalosiphum > Rhopalosiphum padi. The sequence goes on from NC_083599.1 coordinate 35,217,812, forward strand.
AATTCTCAATAAGCTGACACAAGCAGATTTTCAACACTGCTTTGATCAGTGGAAAATTCATATGGAGCACTGCAACGATTGGCAAGGAGAGTATATTGAAAGCGATAAACTTTCTAATGTAATTAATGATCAATAAAATATTTTCTAGTAATAGTCTGATTATTTAATTACCACACCTCATATATGGTTTTGTTCGCATAAAGCAAACCCGGTCTTATAATTACTTCACAATAATGCTTTGAATTGCAATCGTTGTTTGTTAGTTAAATCCGTTTTTTATTGTCCGACATATTTAGGAATCAAAAAAACATAAAAACCTTACCATAATAAAAAATAATAATCATATTACTGCAGTGCATTAAACTTTAATTGGAATGATAATATTTTTATAGTAATATTAAAAACAATAAATATTAAAAGTTTAATAGTGTAAAAGTTATTGATTATTTAAAAATATTACCTAAGTAAAAAATAAAGTTGGTTGCCTAAAATAATTATAACCATTGACTTCTAGCTATCAGAACATTTAATGATAGTTATATACCTACTCGTATTTTACTTAGTCAAGATTAAAACACTACTAAAGTTTTGATTTATTTCCAGAATTTGATTTTTTTTTTTTAATATTTTAAGTTTGGAGGTTAGGTAAGACTGAAGGTGTGTATACAAATTGCACACGTATTATAATTGCCTTAGAATATATAGTCATAAAAAAACAATTTTGACTGCGGTTATATTATGTAGTATATTGTAATATGCATTATGCATGCCTATCGAATTCGAAAAAAAACATGAATGTTCGTATGACATGAGCTTAACACGAAAAAATAATAATATAAGTAAGGCAATAGCGTTTATACACGTACAGTATTTACGTCGTTCACTGAGCGACAGGGTTTTGTTTTTGTCTACCCTTTGTTCCAAAAATGACTGATCTCGGTTTTTTTTTGTTTTTTAGTCACCCTTCCAGTAATTCAAAAATAAAATGCACGGGTCGCGTATTATAATAATAATAATAATAATAATAATGCTGAATGAAGGTTATAATATGCGTGTATAAACTACAACATACACGCGTATAATATACGTGTATAATATTATAAAAAGAGAGAACGGACTCAGTGCTTCATAGTCAGACCGAAACAAAGGCCCCTCGGAGAGTGAGGGCTCGTTAATGAACTGCAATTCCAATTAAACGCTATGTGTCTTGATCAGACACACACACGCACACACACACACACAGATATACAAGCGCAGAGTTTTAGGTGGTTGGGAGTGGTTATATTATATATTACTATTATTATTCCCATTTGCTTGGTTTTTTTTTCTACTTCAAGTAATCAGAATTTTGACTTTAACATTTTCCGACGCGTCATGATAGTTAATGATCGAGAAGATAATAATTGTAATGTACGTATTATACAATGGTAAAGAACATAATATTTAATAATAATATCAACTAACTATATAATATACCTATAGCTATGTATATATAATATGTATAAAGTTATAACCGTATTAATTATTTAGTGGACACCTAAAATTTGATTTACCTTTAAAACAATATTATTTTATGTGCTCGTCTTTCTTTTTGGCATATTAAACACGATACTTTAATAGATACTGAAATTGATAATTATTACACATCACTCGCAATAAATTAATGTACTCCAATAGTTAACGTAAAATATATTAAATTATTTTAATTAAATCATATTAATAAACGTGTACTTTAAGTCAACATAAATTAATAGTTTTTACTGAAGGTTATTATACTTTATGGCCTAATTTTGTACGTGTTAAACTGTGCATTATTTTAAGCTACAGTTATTTTGTTATTTATTGAAATAATAATTTTTATCACTTATACCAATTGACACGACAGAAAATCTAATATTCCTAAGCTTAAAAAGTGCCACAGAGAAAATGAATTGTTTAAGACATTTTGTTGTAATGGCTCAGCTTTTTTGCAGACACAAGATGTTCTTGGTGAAATGCAATTTTTTTTTTTTTTAAGTTCGTTTTTGTGAGGCCAAATCACTTTTTTAGGTATTTTTATATTATACATTATGCAAAAAGTGAAATAATACATACCATAACTATTTGTTATACTAAAAAAAAAAATTGCATACTTTATATTTATTTTTTGTTTGGAGTACCCATGACGTAACACTGAAGGTGAACTAACAAATAACAATATAAGAATGAAATGAAAAGTTTTCATAATTTGTTGGTGACACTGATTCAATTATTTATTTAAATATAATTGATAAAATGCGTTAAGAGAAATTAGAGTTGATAAAAATTGCTCAACGAGATATTTTTCAAGATCTTCCTCACTTAAAAAAAATATATTCTTTGATATGCAAATACAATTAATAAATATGTATTGACATCGGTAACGAAATTAGCAATAGGTAATTTTTTTAAAAAAAATTATCCTAACATTTTAAATTATATCATAACCTTATTTTTATAAACCTTATAGGGGAAGGCGGGGCAAAACCGTACTACTAACTTCTAGGCACTGTAAAACTTACAACATTTGAAAAATTTGAAACTGGATTGCGTAAATATATCACAAATATTGTTAGCTTCAATAATATTGAAGCATTTTCAAAAAATCTTAACTTAAACTAAAAAAAAAATCCAAATTTTGAAAGTACCCAAAAATACGATTTTGCCCCATAGGTGAGGTAAAACCGTATTAGTCTTGGGGCAAAACCGTATGGATGGTTTTATGATCTAAAATAGTAGAAATATAATAGGCACCCTTATAATACATATTAATATCTCCCATCTCCAAAAAAAAATCTTGAGTAAAGTATTTTGAATTTTTATATTAAAATAAAAAAAAATAATAACTCATTTAACAACTATTTTTCACTTTATTATGAACACAATTTTGTAGGGTAGTTCTTTACCTTACATAACAAACTTTTTAAATAACATTTAAACCAAGCATGTTTAAATATTCATGTAAGTAACAAAATAATTAAAATAAAATAAACATTAAACTTAATACTTATGTATTATACTTATACGGTTTTGCCCCACAGTAGGTGTATTCAAATTAACAGCAATTAACTAAAAAGTATAAGCAATATTCCTCCATATTATATCAATAAATAATCTGTATTTACTTTTGCGTAATTTGATGCAGTTTTTTTTTACATCAAACAAATATAAGTATAAAAGTTTTTAATGACAATATATGAAAAAAAAAATAGTGATTACACATATTTTGTGATAACAAGAATTTGAGCGGGAATTTGTTAAAAATGAGGTTAATAGTTATCGATAACAATTACAATAACGGTCATGGACAAATTAACATCAATAATTTTTTTTCTATCTTGAATTTTTGTTCAATAAATCTTATCATACGGTTTTGCCCCTCGTACGGTCTTACCCCGCCATCCCCTACCTATTTAGATATTTTGTAATATTTTATTATATTTTATTAATTATTATTAAATTATAATTGAATAATAAATTAATTATTAAATTCGTAAACTGCAAATAAACTATGATATACTAATATAACTATGATAATTTTTCTGTGGACATTTTGATTGCGAATACTATATACAATATATATATAGTATTATGTATAAACTTGCCAGTTTTGACTGAAAGTCACGTCTTCCTTGATATCAAAACAAAATAAACAGTGGAGTGACAAATACGGTTGGCATTCAATGTTTATGTTTTAATATCAGTGTAAACTAAAATTATTTTTTGCCGACCCACTCGTTGACAACGAGACTACAAAGAAACAGCGTGGTTAACCACTGAAACACAACCGTAACCAACGTCGAGAGTTTTAGAAAATGTTAAACATCTTTTACCCACATAATATGCTTTGGCCTTTTAATCTATGTAAGGAATATAAACGGTAATGGTGTACTCGCGTATTAAAAGAAATAATAAGACTGTAGACAATGTTTTATAATACTAAAAATACACTGCCCGATTATTTTATTTTTTGCACTGAACATTGGCTGATACCGTTTTCGTCCGTGCAGATTACGTTTATGTACACCCGAAATCATATGACTATCTTTTTCTTTTTTTCCGATATAAAATTAACGTTTTTATATTTTATATTTAATATAATAAACTCAGCAGTATAATAATGTTATAAACTAACCACATTTTAATGTTTTTCTAAAATGAATGTACCAATATTTATCACTTGTCGATCACCATAGATATAAAAATTTAATCTTAATGCAATATAATATAATGTCTTATGTAATAATTTAACGACTTTTAAGGTTTGATCATCTTAAAAAAAAAAATCATCAATAATTTACTAGTTCTTTTAAAATGTTAATACATTTTATTGGCAATATTGACGTTAGCCTTGATATTGAAAAACAAAAAAATATTATTCTTTCACAATAATTCAACGACGTGACACTGAATTCGATAATCGTAAATGGTGGCGGTGTATTGGTGTAACGACTTACGCGTAATGAGATATTTGCGATGACGAAAATAATAATATATGTGCCAATATTATATAAGTGAAATTAGGTGAATAGTACATAAAAATAACAGTATAAAAATCGTTATTTTATAAAAATTAAATTTAAAATAAAAATAAAAGTTTGGTTACGATCCTTTGGTGGTGAGTGGTTCAGTGTCGAAGTTGGGGGTAATTCGTATCCATAGCCATTTATTATTACGATTATGATTTTCTCGCGTCGTAGTCGTCGTCCCGGTGACGCGTTACAAAACGAAATGTAATCGTTTTTTTACACAACACTATGTGCTGCATATTATACACAAATGTTTTCCACGCGGTGCTCGAGGCCGGAGTTTAATATAAATACAACGCAGGACGACATTGTAGCTGCCCCGAAAGTTTATACATGATTACTATATTATATATAATATTTTATTAAATACTCGAGACGATGACTGGGAAAAAAATAATAATAAAATGTTTAAAATAAAAATAAGACGAATTTTCAACTCGAACTCGTATGTGACTATATATATAATATATACCAAGTAATAGTATAAAAATATTATTGTTATTGTTATTGTTAAAGTGTGCACATCAAACTGAGGCTATAATAGTATACAATATATAATATACATATAATCGTTGCTTTTGCTGCTATATAACATTATATTGTATATTATATATATATTATACTATGTTCAAATTATATTAATAATACACACCTAAGCCCCTCCACAAAAGAGACAGCATAAAAAATAGTAATATTTACGTTTTTTTACTGTTTATTTTTTTATTTTTTACAATCTACTTTCCCAAAAAAGTTTTTGTTCTTCCTCATTTTTTTTAAAACTGTATTAAACTTTATCATATTCGTCGCTGTAATATTATAAAACTGTCATTGTTATGATCGACAATGTATGTAGTATTGAAGCTGAATAGATTGCCACGACAAGATGACATGTATTTCGCGAACATGGTTACAATTCTAATACAAAAAAACTGGAGGTGCTAAGATAAGCACACCCTCTACAGTCCTTTCCAAAATTATACCTATGACGACAACTTAGGGGATGATCGTTTTATAAAGTACTTTAATTTCTTCATTGGCCATTATTAGTATACATTTTTATATTATAAATAATATTATGTATATTTTTTAATATTTTGTACCTACCGACTTTATCCTTGACACTGTGGTATACTCTGATTTATACAATTTATATAATCTGTAAAAATGTAACGAGCTTCGGCTGAATAACCATAAAAACGAAAATATATTCATCTTGGTTTCGATTACGATAAACCGGATTCCGTTTAGTAGTCACCTAGTTCCCAAATCGTATCATCGTGTACGCAGTTGTAACGATATCATACAGCTAGTATACGACTGCCAATGATAGTACCTTTATAATAATAATATTATAATGTGTAACGTTGCATTTTAAGATGGACATAGAAAACCAAACACGACTTGACGGGTGCACGCCCACGCGAACGCCGATCGACGATCTCGATCACGGGGTTACCGGGTATTATATTAACACCCATATAAGCACACGACCAGATGAGATGTTTATCTCGTCGAAAACGGTAGAGGTATGCATATTCATGTGGTATAACTACACGTCATCAAACTGTTGCCTATAACACCAAACGCAATAACTCGGCAACGTGGGATCGTAAAAAATAAAATAATGAAAAACCATCGAGCTTCTACCTTTTTACTGCAGATGTGGTGATTTATCGACAAACATTTTTAAGTATGCATGCGCAATTTCGTGGTAAAGAGGACAAGACACTTGTCGAGTATTAATTGGGGTGCAGATGCAAACACAATTTTTCTGTGTTTCTATTATTCGTGCGTTTCAATTTCACAGAATTACACATAATATTTTTGTATGCGTGGAAAACACACCGTAATATAACGATACCAGCTATATATAATAATAGTATATTATATTATAAAATTACGTAAATATCGAACATACAATTAACTATCATTTAAATTATTGCCCATTACGATATTATTTTAAAATTATAAATTCTAATTCTATTATATTCTTTAACGATCGAGTATATCACTATATCACCGACGCGCATTATGACGTAAATTAGAGATTTAGAGGAGGTTATGTTATCAAATTGTCACCATATCGGTAAATTATAAGAGTTTCGAAAAATTTCATACTTTACTCAATAAAATAATACAACATTAATGTGTTAATGTTTTATGGTGAATGACAAGAAGACTATGTAAAATTTGAGACAACAGAGCCACTCGACGCGAGAGAAAATTTCATTTTCAAATTTTTTTATAGAGTTTTAGTAAGTTGCTATTATATCATAGATGATTGTATTGTGAAATGAGTTTAACCTTTGTAAAAAAAAAAGTTATTATAGTTTTATGAAAACTTTACTTTTATTACAGTATAGTGTTATTCAGATAACTCGAGTCTGCAAAAATACGTTTGAATGGGTCATTATATTATATAGATTCTATATTATAGAAGATGCTGTGGTAAACTTTCAAATCTATGTAAGCACTTAAATACCAATACAAAGAATTAATATTAATTTGTCGATAAATTGATAAAATAGTTGATAGTTTTGTAAACATTTATAGGTTATCGATGATAAAAATTTCGCAAATTGCCCGGTAAATATTTTAAATAGTAAGAATATATTAACTTATTACTAATAACATTAATATATAATAATGTTTATAATAATATATATTAATGTATATTACTAAATAATACCTAGTTATCATTATAGTTACCAAACAATTATTTTATTAATACATTTACAATTTTGACAAATGGTATTTTATTCTACGATTATTTTATAAAGTATTGAGAAACTACTGTTGATAACCTACCAAAGTATAAATTATAGATACAACTATCAGAGAGTAATTTTTATTGAAGTCAATGATCGATATATATTTTATACTAATAAAAATTTAAAAAATAATAAACATACATTATTGTAAAATCGATGCATTTATCACAAATATATAATATAAATATACAAAACGTAAAAAAAATAGATGTAATATGTTATAACGATGACCGGAGTGATTGGTACCTGAACACAGAACACCCCCTTTTCATAATAATAATATTATTAATTTTTGTTGTGACAATAAGCACGAAGATATAATATCATTATTCTGCATCAAACATACATAATATATTATATTATTTAGTGTCCACGCTGGATCGCTATATCCGAATTTAGCATCCGTCCCCCGTTCGCCGTATGTGTCGCCGTCACCACTGTTCCGTGGTAAAACGCTAAATCCGACGGCGGCGGCGGTGGATGATTAATCACGCGGGATTACACGCCATTATATCCGGACGCGCGCACGAGTAGCCGAGTAAATCACGCGCGTCGGCCGATGCAAACTAGAAAACGGTCGTACCCGCGAAAACCGTCACGTAAAATGCGTTAATTTATTAACAGACGATGGTTTAAAACACGATGCATATACCTATAGTTATAATAACGCGGAGTGGGAGCGTGTTGCATCATCCCGCGTGGCCAATATATACAGTGGTTTTATAACTGCAGCAAGTGCATGCGGCGTATTATTAAATACACATAATCGGGACTGTAAAATTTAATGTATTTGTGCGTATTGTTAGCTATATTGTATAAAAAAATGGTTTCGTTCAATTTTTTTTTGTGTTATTTATTAATAAAATACATACAAAATCTTATTCTAAGTTTGGACATCTAAATGTATGAGATTTTATTAATTATTTTTGTTAATTGATTTTTTATCTCACTTTAGTATTCTTTTTTAATTTTTTTAATTTCTGGATTTTTGATTAATAAAATTTCGATAAACAAGAACCATGCGAAATGATTTGTCCACTCCTCTGTTTATTAAATCTATACCTAACCAATATTAAATACTTATTTTATAATATTTTTTTTTTGTGCACCTACAAAAGTCGCAATAAAATATTCTGATTTGAAAATGTATGCTTTCATTCATTAAAGTAATACTAAACAATAATTGATAAAAATAAAAATACATTTTTTTTTCAAAAATTGTTTTGTATTGGCAAGTTATATATACCTATATACATTTCAAAAATGTTTAAGAAAATCAGCGTTTATTTTGAATTTAATACAATATAATGTTATATTTATCCAAGTATTTTTGTCAGTCTGAAGAAAATTTATTAATTTTAAAAATAAATACCTACTAACTTTACTAACCTACTTTACTATAGACAGTTGCAAAGTACTTACTCGAAATAGTGTATCTCTACAAACCTTTAGAAATAGTTATTAATTTAAAAACTACTTTACTTCTTATTGATGATTTTTGTATTTAATATACTAATCCTCGATCTTTTTAATGATTATATTACACTCGATTGTTAATCAACTTCAGTTATAACAACTTATATAACAAACGAAATTGGTTAATAAAATTTGTTTGTTGCATCAGTTAAATATATCCATATGTTTTTGAGACAACTTTAGGCATTCGTCAAAATTAATCTCACATACAACATGCCAAATATATGAATTTGATAAAGTACAACTAGATACGTGATGACTAAATATACAGGTACCCGAACGGTACACATGGTATTATTAATATAGTAGATATTATTGTGATCATATATTGTTGGCTCACGCAATTATATTGAAAAGCGATAGTTGTAAGTTATGCTAACAAAAAATATTAATCATGATGGTATGTTATAATAACAGCATAAACATAATATGCAAAACTAAGCCTTGTAATTCACTAATGGCCTATTGTATATATATATATATATATATAAATTTACTTTAAAATACCTATTTTTATACAAATATTATGCTTGTTTTCGCTTACCCTCTCCCCTAAATTAAAGTATAAAGTTACATAATATACGCTATTGGGATCGATAAATTATATATTATGTAATATATAAGCCAGTGGTTCTATGAAAGTTTAAAGTTATGAATTTAAAATCTGTTATTTAATTTTTTCCATAACACTTAAAAATATTATTTCGCACACACATCCTTCATGTTATGTTTCGTGTTAAGGACCCTTAATATTAAATAAGTTGATGACTTCTGTGGTGGTAGTGACTCGCAAGTTTGAAGATCGTTGTACAATAATATGTACAAACTACAAAATTATGTGTTATACGGGTATTTGGTGTACTGCATTAGGAGTGTTGTAGCTGTATAATAGTATGGCCCAGTGGATGGTTTTTTTAACTGTTTTATGCTAATCGGCAACTGCTGAAAGCGGTAACGGATATTGAGGGAGGGGTGCGGGCAAAACAATATTCTGGTTGAAAGACCTTTTTTTTTACGGCCGGTATCGTGTATTTATTATTATCGTGTCGAACAGACGTTCTTAACAAGATGTTTGTTGTTTTTCGAATTTTTTCCTTCCTCGCCAGATATTATGACATTAAAAATATACACGCTTCTATATAATAATATTATTACTATTATTATTATTAAGACGGCGGCAACGATCGAACACTTTTTTTGTCATATTTTCTTTCCATTTTCCCATCCCGGAACACGTCGAAAACACGATACTATTATATTTTTGATTTTTTGATTAATGGCGAAACCACGGTAAATGATATTATAAATTATGAAATATATCGTTGTATGATGCAGCTTTATTATCTCATCGAGCTACAAAAATTGTGAATAATACTGAATGCCTATACAATTTAGCAACCCAAACAGTGATAAAAAAGCATAATGAGAATGTCGTTGCTCGGCGTCAATGCTGTATTTAGTCATCGGTATTTACACGATGACAGATCGTATAATATTATATACTTTTATTTTTCACCGAGGTGTACAAAAGAAACTATTTTGTCAAATATATCATATTTATTATTTTATTTATTTATTGACGTTGAATTAAAATAATATTGCCAAAGATATACTATACAGGAAATTGAGACGTCGACTATATACAAAAATTTAGACAATTATTTTGTAAAACGACAGACGACAAAATACTTCTGTCGCAATATTAACGCAATATTAATATGTATACTCTATTCGCATGATTTATTATTAATGTTTTTTTAAAATCGATGTTCTAGTACTATCCGAAAACGAATACCGCAAGCCAATTATTATTTTTTTTTAATTAGCCACAGCATCACAGCGTGCGTATTAATATACAGAGTATACCTCGTATACGGATTGTAGCTTTTAATCATCATAAACAAGGTGATTAATACTGTATTTTACATCTATATTCTTGCGCAGAAATTTGAAGTCATAGTAGACGTTAAACAGTTAAATGACTATTTGAATATTGTTTTTAAATACCATTTTTTTATTTAAAAACTTAGTTACTATACAACATGTAGAGTTTTGGAAGATTAATTAAACAGCCATCAACCATCAACCATTGAGTCCACAAAGACTTAGGTATATTATATGTGGTTCAGAAAACAAATAAATACATATTATTTACAATTATGATTTTAAAATTCAAACCTAAACAGCTGTTTACATAGTGAATTAATTTAAAAACTCACACCAATATTGTTATTTTTATAATATTCTATACACCTTATAATATAAAAATACATTATAAATTATATTCTCTAATTGTCTATTATAGTTGTATTCCGTGGTTTTTAAAGTTATTTTCGGTTATTTGGACTATTTGTCAGTTATTTATTAACGTCCATAGATCTTTGCATATCACTGACATATATTTTACTGTTCTAATAATATTTGTAGTATAATAATATAATATTTATAAGGATGTACCTACTTCAATCAACGGACGCGACTTGCCAGTGCAATGCAATAAATTATTATTTTACTATAATATAATATGTATTGTGGTGGTGAGAGACCATCTTTAAGCGGTGATTGAAGAGGCAATGGCATAATAGAGTTTTTCTCAAAGATTTTCATCACCAAAACCTTAGTCCGGACGTGCTCCGAGTAAACGGAAAAAATTTTATTCCATTATATTATATATCTTTTAATGGAGTTTTTATTGCTGTTTTTTTATAATTATTTTTTATCATCCGTACAACTAAAAAAGTATAAACGAACTTATATACAAACGTACTATGAAAGTTTGTATAGAAAAATAATTATATGTAGGGGCGCATTATTGTACATGAAATTATTATTTTTTTTATTTATCTTAACTCGCTGTGCCTTGAAACATCATCAGTTTTTTCCAGTGTCATATAATATAATTTACAACCATCTAGATGGCGAGCATATAAACTTTGTCACGACGATTTGCGATCCGAGATTGCGTATATCCTTTGGGTTCATTATATTATTTATTATAGTGACGAATATAACATGTACGCATGCGAATACAAAACATCAAATTTTGACCTACTTCAACCGAGCGAAAATAAAAACAAAACAATTAAGCTAGGTATTCATTTTTGTTTCACGCGACGCTTGTAACTGATATGTAAATATGTTTTTGAAAATTTAAATCTTTAATAAAAATCTTAAATATATAACATTCATTAATGGCAAATGCATTATCAGTGAATATGAATTTAATTTACAAATATACTGACAAAAATTGTATTTTTTTCCAAAGATTATTAAATGATACAAATAAATTATGGTTAGGATGATTTTTGGAATTATTATGTCTGGAAAATACATTTATCATTTTACTGGTAGTAGATATTATAATAGGTACTATAATAATCATAAATGTCAATTTTAATAATATTATAATAAGATAAAATATTAAACATATACATTTTTTTCTATAGAACAGTAAGTAAGTACATAACTATGTATAGTATATAACTCCGTTTTACTATAATATATTATGAATTGTTGTGTTTTATTTTATTGGCAAACTTTGATGTAAAATTATGTATAACTACTTTTAAATCAATAATCAATACGTTGTATGAAGATATATTATTATTATATTTTATAATTTACAAATTATTATATATTAAAAGGAACTTTTAAGAAAATACTGTCATATGGTTTTATTATGATATATCAGACTTTGACTACCTATACAATTTACTCTCGGACTTATTGCTTTTGTTTTATCCGTGTATCTACTTATTGTCCGATCGTTAGTACGTAGGTAACTGTATATAGTTTATTATACACTTTACATATGCTATTGGCACTAAGTATTACATGGATTAGTGAATCGTTAAGTTTTATTAAACATAATATTTGTATCCCTTATACTTTCTTTAATTTATTTAAATATTTCATTATTTATGTGTATGTTATCGATATATATATATATAACCAAATTAATCATATTTATTGTCATTAATATACTTGTCCATCACTCATAATAATTATATGTTTACATGGTAGTTATTTCGTACATATCATATTAGCTTATTTTTAAAGTACAATACCTACAATCAGGGAAATCGTGTCTAGGAGAAATTGGGACGGATCAATTATTATAACGATATTATAATATTTTGAATGCATAGTCTGATAACTACGGGAAGACAATTTATTCGATTTGCCTCGTCTGTTTGCACCAGAGACGAGATACGCGTATATTAAGTGTACGCGGCATGTCAAGTCGACTGATTTAAATTGTATTTCTTTCGTTAAATTTGAAAAAAGTGTACCTATACTACAATGCCACGCCGGCTATGTATATATTATAGGTATACATCTTTTATACGGGATCATTCATCATTAAGCATGATCATCCTTTATATTCTTCAATAATTCAGTTACTCAAAATCTTTTTGAAATTTTTAAATATAATTAAAGACCAAATTTTAAAATACATAAGGTTGATAAGTAAATTGTTTAGTAAATGTATATTACTTAAGGAAAAAATGGGGGTAACATACTTTATGAATCATTCTGTATAATATGGTGTAATAATAATATATACATTTTAGGCGATATATAATTAATTTCTGCGTACATAGACAAACGTGTTCGACTTTAAACTTTAAACACTAATTTCACAAGAAGATATGTTAGATTTGTGGAGTCTCTGCAGTGGGACATTTATTATTATAATAAACAATAAATACGCGTGGAAACACTGAAAAGCGAAACGGAGTCAAAATGTTCATTAAAGCACATAACATTATAATAATAACCATGATTAAGAGAACATTTTATACATGCATTTTATGTAAAAACACAACAATGGAGAAAAGTGATAGCAATTTAGTGATTTTAAAGGCAAAAGGACAAGGCTTAATAAAATATTATATTATTAATAACTCGAATTTGGTTATCCTTAATTTTAAAGAAGCTTTTAGTATTTTTTTGGTTAATCAAAACCTCAAAATAAGAAAATTAAAATCTATGAATACATGGAGTTAATTATTACGTAAATATTTTAAGTCAAATTTTTAATTTTCATTAAGAACACTAAAATAACTAGGTACTTTTAAAGCTTATACGGGCCATCAAGTATTTTACAATATTATTAAAACAATAGTCAGATAGGTGGGTGGGAGATTAAATATGATTCCCCAAAATATTACAGATATATACAGATATAACCTATAGTCTATACACGCACGTCTTTGAAAATAAATAAACTAACGATATAAACATTCGATATTTTCTGAAATATTACAAAAACAACAAAAGGAACTTTTTCCTTACATTGTTAGCATACATAGTAGCAGAGCCATATTAAAAGATCATAATTCAATTTTTTTTTTTTTTTGATATTACTATAACAGTCGTTTATAATTAATTAATAATTATAGTATTATGGTAGGTTCAAGTAGGTTAATATTACATATATATATTTTAGAAAATATTGAATTTATTACATTATTAGTGTTCAATTATTACAATAGCATGTATTATGAATTATGGAAATATAATATTTTTAATAATTATATTTTAATTGAAAATTGTACTACCTACAGAAAATTAATTTAATCTTCCAGTAGAGTTTTATTTTTAAATATAAGTTATAAAATGTATATTAAGAGCTTCGTATTAATTTTTAAGATCTTAAATATACACAGAATATTTTTCATGGAATTTTAGCTGGGTATAAATAAATTTTAAATTTTTGAGATTTTGATAAATTTTATCAAAATTCAAAATTTAAAAGCTTATAAATAAATATGACTATATTTTTATTATTCTTAATTTTTAAATTAACTATTTATTAGGAACCTTGTATTTAATTTTCAAGCTTTTTTATCTTTCATACTTCTTTTATTGATATTTATAAACAAAACAAAAAAAATTTTAATTGTTTATAAATAGTTAAAAATAATCAAAAATGTTAAAATTTATCATATTATATAGAAAATGATAATGTAAAAACTTGGTAAAAATTTTAAAATTCCGCCTATCTGTTTTTTTAAATTATAACAAAATAATGAAATCAACTTAGTCGAAAACTGGTTTAGCGTACAACTATAAACCATTGGAATAAACTAAATGCGTTTAAAATAATATTCCACGTGAAATAATAAAGTACGTATGTATTAATAAAAGGTTCGCGTGATATAAATTAACGTTATAGCATATTTTGTGAATTTATATTTTGCATATACCCGTGAATTTAATTTAATTACACGTGAAATAGACACATCTAATATATAATATAATAACTTAATAATGTCGTTTCGGTCAACTACGAGGATAAGTAGATACTACATAGGTATGTCTTAAAGCAATATCAGTCTGCTATATGGAACAGTGAGAATTCAGAATATTCTTTAAGAAAAATAATTCCAGGAGTCTATTTTATAATAACGTGCATTAAACAAAAGCCCGCGAAATTTGAACCATTCTCGTTGAACACCAAAATAATATTGTACAACGAAATCGTTCGTTTTGATCTAGTGAAAACTTACATTAACACTAAATTAAACTCGCACGTAATTAATCGACCGAGTTTACGGTTAGTTTTAATGACGCCCATTTTCAGTCCTCTGTGTATTTGCAGTGGTAAAATCCGTTAATGTTCTTTCTGTACATAAATATATTATATACACCTGCCCGATGCACTTTCACGTAAATTCCTCGAGATTTACGAGAGACTGCAATCAAATCTTATAAATTTAACTTTGTAAGCATACTGTGGTGTGTAATAGTATTGTGTAAAACGCAACATAATAATAATTATACATATCCGTAGTATATAATATTAACTACCTACTTATGTAACTATGCATTAACCTTTCGGAATATTAACTTATACAATTGGAGTGGAAAAAAAATAATTTTGATGAGTTATAAATTCATTAAAATATCATAATATTGCCTCATGTGATAAAAAAAAAAAAAAAGAAGCTACATAATATTATATTATAATTCCATCGAAAATAATAATAATTAATAATAATAATTTGTTTATTGTTTTCATATCCCTATAAAATCAAATTAATTTTTGTAAAATTATTTATGAAAAACTGTTTGTCCAAAAAAAAAAAAATATTTCACCCGATTAAAAAATAAATTTGTATTAAAATATTGTATTTTATTTTCTTTGTTTGTATCATTTTACATTTTTATTTAATATCACTGAATAATAATATGTATAGATATATAATTTTTGGGTTTCAAGAGCTATTAATTTTCTCACTGAATGATTATAAGCCTATTTATAGTGTTTAATACTAATCGTAAAACAATATTGACTGCACGGGAATTGATATTATCAATTTGTATAATAATAATATTATATTACAGCTTTTCAAAAATACGCGAAATGTATTCAACTGTGTTTTAGAATGTTTAATAATATTACAAGGATACACTGTCGGTTATAAAACGTTACTATAAATATTTTATAACGGCGGTGATAAATTTTCAGGATTTTATTAAATAAAAAATAATATATGCAATCGTGTTTTATACGTAACTAAATGCTTGAAAAAAAGTAAACGCCGATTAGTAACCGAATACGCATGCAGATGATACACGCATAGAAATGTTTCGACTGTAACGATTAAGCCACGATGATTTTAGTCGACCGATTAGATTTTATTTGTCTAGAGTCTAGACGATAAAAATATATTTGTAACACAAACTCCATGATCATTTTAAATATTAAAGTTAAATGAAAAACGAAAAGACTCGTAATATTAAATCACCGTTTTTTTGTTTGAATCAAATATAATTTATAATAATATTACAGGGATCAACTCGATAAATGCCTTTGGTTTTTGGTCATTATTTCTTTCCGATATTAACGACGTTCAAATAATAGGAAGAAATAAAGTGTCAATCGAATAAATATAGTTTTCTATATTATTTGAATAAGGTCATGTTATGATTTAAAAGAAACATTTAATACTAGAAATGTTTTATATATACAGTAACAGATGATGCGAAAAAAAATATATTTTTAAGTACGATTTAATAAAATTACATTTATTGATAATTTTATTGAAATACAATGTACAAAATAAAAATTTATTTTTCTTGGTCATTATGGGTTTTATTTTTGGTAAATAAATAAATAATGAGTATTCTAACAAGCGTAATAATTTGTTAAATAGCATGCATAATAATTCTGGTTATTGTTTTATTCACAACCATTGTTTTCCATTCTAATTTTAACTTTATTTTCGAAGGCCAATTATTTTTAGAGGTAGACCTAGGAAAATATGGATTGATGTGGTAGAAGAATTCTTAAAAGCACCTGGAGTTGAGGATTGGAGAGGCAGTCCAATATAGAGATAGGTGGTGAAGTGTAGTAATGGCAACAAAAACTCTTAGTAAGTAGAGAGTAGACATACCAAAAGAAGAAGAAGAAGAATTATTTTTAGATAGTTAATAATTATTATCTAGAAATTGTCTAGAAATAAAAAAACCATTAAAAATGTTACGTGTAGATAAACAGAGTTTTTGTTTGTTATCTAACTCAAAACAATAGGTTTCAATTAAATTATATAAATAACAATAACAGAAATGAACTTGATAATGGTTCTATTTAATCATTTTATTGTTTTTATTAATATTTAGTACATTAAATGTACAGCCACGCAGATTATTAATGTTCAAAAAAATTCTAACCCTCATTAACACAAATATGATTGTTTACAGTATTTTTAATTTAAAAAAACAAAATGTTATGATACAATTCTAAATTGAAAAAAAATATAAATACCCTGATTGTTATTTATGAATTATAAACGTTTAAAGTGGTTCGAAAGTGTTTATAGTACCTACATAGTCGATAATATAATGGTCAGAACAATGCAATTAAAATTATGATTTACACTTAATTTCATTATAAAACAAAAATAAACTAAATATAATAAAATGTTCAGTTATAATAATATTATAATATTGATCACTTTGGTTTTTACTTGTGTTCTAAAATCGTGTGAAATAACGAGTGTTTTAAATCATACAAAAATAATTTGAAAAATTTGGAAATAAAAAACGACAGTTTTGAGTTAAAAAAATTCACATTATATATACATGCAGTTGCCGCCTCAGTCTATCATATATTACGATACTCTAAAAGTCCAAAGTATTTCCAAAGTATTATCAATGGCTGTGCCATGTAACTTCAGCTGTGCAGTATTATTTTGAAAAATCCATAGTTTTCACCTACGACAAAACAATAAAACATTTTGCAGTGCTAGGGGAAAAATTTTAATCTCGCACTGGACTCTTCTGCATAATAGCAGTCGGATCCATACAATACCGATATATATATATAAATTCTTTTATAATACATACACACATACACATAATATACGAAAAAGAATAGCGTTTGAGGAGCCGATTATAAAACGCAGCCCGTAGGTACCGTATATATTATAATAGTAGTTTGTTTTTTTTTCCTTTCCGTAGTCTGTAAGCATATACATGTACATTATACTCGTATATATAATATATATCATATACGGCGTGTATTCGGGTAGAAAGAGAGGGATAGAGAAGCCGATTAAAAAATTCGAGCCAAAGTGTTTTTCCCGACCTCGCGCGAAAGTGGCGGCGTACCGGACGTTGGTAGGTGAGGTGTGATGGCGGGCTTGGGTAGTTTGGTGTATGCGGGTGGCGACGGGGTGGATTAAATTAACCCTAAAACATCGTTGCCGTATAATAAACAGCTTTAATTTCATCGGCGCACTGCGGCGGTACGTTCTTCGCGCACACGCACCCCACTCCACCGACCGATGTACGTGAACACGTAGGTTATATTATCATACGCGCATAATACTATTATAACGGTATATTATAACATATATGGATAATAAATATATATATACGTACACACACATTTATACTATTATTCTGTACTACGATGTAGTGGTGAACTACACATAAATTCTGCATACCTACTTTTCTGGGTGGAATTTATCGCGATATATATGCAGGTACTTGCTGCAGTATATTCGCTGCAGAAGTACGTTGTAGCTATATAATAATAATATGTTATGTTATTGGTACCTATAACTGCGTACTTACACGTTATGACATTTAATGGTTCATAGAGATCTATACATCCAGCCTGACAAACGCGCCACCGTTTACCATTATTTTTAGTTTTTTTTCTTCGAACAACACTAATTATTTCAAAATAAATTAATATTTTTATATTCATATTCTTTTAAATAATTTCCAATAGAAATAAAAAAAGTTTTTTTTTAAATATATGTTTTATTAATAATTTTTCTTTAAATTAATTTTTAATTTTTTACAGAAATTTTTAATTTCATATTCTGAAGCAGAATATTTTTCGAAGTATTTCGATACATACAAATTTAAATTAGAACGAGTAATTTTTAAGAATTTTAAGTTTTGGTGTGCTGAGTAGAAAGGTACTACTCCGTTCACTTAAACTTCAAATACTTATAACTCAAAAACTTACTATTCTTTTGAATTTTAATAAATTTATTCATACACAAAAATATTCCAAAAATAATTTGATTTAGAATATTAAATTAAAAATAAATGTTTGTATCCAAAAAAATTAAAAAATATTAATAAAACATTTATTTTTAAAAAAATATTGTTTTATATCGACTAGAAATTATGTGAAAACATTTTTTTTCAAAAACTTTAATAGATTTGTGTCACTCTCGCAGTTTTGTTTTTATTTTCCGGAAAGTTTTGTCGGAGAAGGAAACTACAATATAACGCATAATACATATATTTTTATGCTTTTAACAGTGCGGGCGCGCGAGGGTATAATCATTTGTTGGCGAATGAATGAGGGGAGGGCAGTAATAACTGTGCGGCGCTTTCACTATTGCAGACGATGCAGCGTGCCATTTCGACAATGGCCTAGGAAAGTACGCTTTTGTCCTAATGAAAAACTCAGAAAGGGTTTTCCGAATCCGTGTTGGGGGGCGAACACGTCTATTGCAAGTTCGCATTTGTAAACGTATTATACATAATATATATTTATATTATACACGTCAATGGGTATAATAATGTCATACGACAGCACAATACAATTTTTAATTACCCCATCGACTGCGTTAATATATATATATTATACTTGTCCTCTTCGAGGAGAGGACAAGTATTGCGGGACCCCGCAGAAGTCACGAGTGTAAGCACGCGCGACGTACTATTATTGCCCGTCGCGGTTATATACTCGTGGGACCTATGTCGGTCGGCGGTCGACGAAAAAAAATCTATTGTAAACCTGCTATGAGGGAGATCTGTGAAAAACATGAAACGAATCCAGAATAATACGTATAATGTTTTTTGCTGCGGTGTAGACGGAGTATAAATCATTGTACAATGTACATGCAGAATACGCACTTCCTAAGAGTGTTCTCCATCTGTTGTACCTAACTTTCTTCGTGGAGGTCCTTATGCGCTCTGTAATTGGCCGAATAGAATCTTATAATAAATATTTAAGAGCTAAACTAACGAAAGATTACTACATATATGCACTCAGTCTGATTTCTAGAACACAAAACGGATTCAAAAGGGTCCTAACAATATATCGGTGACAAACATGTCAATATAATTTTTTGGGTGTCTGTGATTTAAGTTACAATTGTGCTCAATTGCATTTGATTTAAACACAATAAAACATCAATAGGTATTTAAGTCAATCTAATAGTTCAGTGTTATTCTAATATATCATAAAAAAGCGATGAAGTACATAATAAAATGTTTAACTATAAGTACAGAACATTGACTTAGCCATCACATTAAATTCCTTATTTTTATTTTTTCCCTAACATTTTATCAATATATACGTATCATATATCTATATTTTTTTTTTTACTTTATAGTTTATAATATTATAAATTAATAGCAAAACATTATTTACATGATCTGATTACACCATCAAAGTGGAATGTATAACAAATTAAAACTATAACCTAAATTAACACAATTCCAATGTTATCTATATAGTTTGGTAAGCTCAACACTGTGGTTACCAACCGAGTCGTGGCAATTCGTAATTCGGGTTTTCATTAACACGCTAATAAACAGTATGGAAAGCTGACAATAACAAAAAAAGTAACAATGACTCGCGTTTATGATCAACAATAAAATCGAATACCATGGGTAATATTTAACACGTGGTCTCTCAAGATAATAATATCGGCATGCCACATTATATAACATACACGTTTGTGTTTATTTATTAAAAACATCAGCTACGATTTCCGCTATATTTAACAAAAGTTGTTGATTGCTTCCGGTTTTGGTATACTCTTTATTCCTATCAAATTGCCTTACCGCGTACGTCAAGTTCCTTGGCATATAGCACGTATAGTTAAAATTATGTATAAAAAGGGTCAAAATGTGTATTCAAAAAATTTAATTGGAATTTATCAGCTTCGTTAACGACTATTCAAAGTATTTTTAAAATTAAAATTCCATACACTATTGTATCTAACTGTTTGAAACGGGTACCTGTTTAAATAAATTGAAAAGAGCGAAATACAGTTAAACATTTCGGTTGATCCCTGATGTCAATGTAACCACCACGAGAAATTTTAGTTTTGATGATTACAAATAAAAAAAAGGGAAGGATAATCATTGTACATAAAAATCAATTCTAAGCAAAGAAATTGTCAACCTTTACTACTATATTATATTTCATAATATAATATTTATATTGCTATTAAAGTAATATATTGTATTATATTAGGTATAAAATAAGTTGAATTAATTTTTCTCGAAAGCACTTCATTGGAAAATGTAATTGTCTGTATAAAAATAAAAATATAAATTTTTAATTAAACTTTTAGTTTCAATTACTGACAATGAATATTTTTTAATTATAACAAAAGCATAAAACTAAAATTATTATTCTTCCTCTAAATTTGAACTTCAAATATCTAAAATAAGAAAATCGTGGCAGTTAAAGTTGAGATTAAAAATGTTATAGATTATGAGTTTGTTGCGCAGAGAATAAATTAATGACTATTAAATATAAAGCTTATAGGAATGAAGTAGGGTGTATGAAATAAGGTTCAGTCAAACAGGAACTGAAAGAAGGAGGTTACGTATTTCAGAGGGACATTAAGGTTATTAAATCAAAGTTGTAGTTGAATAGTTGAAGAAATAGTTCTATAATAAATTCGAAATAAGGTGAGAGCATTTTCAAATAATTTAGCCATTAATTATCTATACAAATTCTGAAGATAGAGCTAAAATCAAACTGGAATCACTAGGAGAGAACCTGAGATATGCTATGGATTTCCAGGTGGTTTGTCGTAGAACTAATTACCATATATTTCTATTTAAGGACGGGTACCCATAGAAATTGAATATTGTAGTCTGTTTCTATTAAATTATATAAGAGGGTATGAGGGTAGACAATATTGATTTGAAAATCTTAAAAGTAAGGTATAATATAATTGTTATTAAAGGTATTTATAGTTTAACCTTTAGGAAAATTTTTCTTGATATGAATTGAAATGCTACAAACTAAAAGTAAAATAAATGTAGTATTGGCTAATCACTAGACAACATTTTAAGATTTTTATTTGACATGTATTAATAATTTTTTTAATTGGTTAAGATTGATTTAAAAGTCAATATAATAATTGACTTTATGATCAAAACAATTTTTATATTCAAAATACTTTTAATATTATAATAAAACACATGTAACATAAAAATAATTAAATAACATACGATAAGTATAGGTACTTATTACCAATACATTGGTAATTCAGTTGAAAAAATAAATTTTAAAAATCGCTTCAATTAAAACATATTTTCTTGTTAATTAATCAAAATCTGTTTTGACAACTAAAATTCGTTGAACCAAAATCTTAGTTTTGTCAGGCTATTAGTTTTATATACTGTCTTTTTGTATGAGCAATAATAATAATAAGCAAACCATTCATTATTATAACTATTGTAATAAACTTATTACGTACCAAACAAGTTGATAAAAGTTAAATAATATCATGTTCTAATGGATTATTGTACGTTAATAAAAGGCATAAGTAATCGAAAAATGTCGTTTTAAAATAATTTATATCCATAATAAGTATACAAAAGACAATACATTGTTCATGGGAACTGAGAAACTCGTCTGAAGAAATGCTTTTTATTCGAGTGCAGTTTATGTATACGTTAAGTCGTCTCTTGAAATTGATTGTGACTTGATGAAACATACACAGAGCCCTGTGGGACATAAAACGTCTTTATGTGATGTCTATTTAAAATTATTCCATCAAAATGATTCGTTCCCAAAACATTATACAATATGTGAATATAAAACTCATATGATAAAGAAATCTATGCGAAGTTTCAGAAAATATTTTTCTACTATCGAAACGGTAAGTATCGCCTATTTTTTTATTTATCCTATTGGATTTTGCGCAAATAAACTATTAGTTATCTGTGGGGTTATGGCAATAATATATTTATTTTTTATTTTATTATTATCTAAAATAGTATTTTAAATTAAATATATACGCTAACAGAATATGTATAAAAAACTCCCTATATTCGATACAAAAAAAAAATATTTATTAATACTTCTACTTCACAAAATAATTTTAGTTAGCCTAATATGACCAAATACGCCTTAATCATCATTATATTATTATGGCATCTGTATCGGAAAGTTAATCACGTTACAAAAAAAATAAAAATAAAAATCAACAAACAAATTATTGAGCCGAAGTAAAACAATGTCAGTAAATTTTACTTTATTTGCATCTCAATTAAATTCATTACACAATAAATTATAATGGTTCGTGTCGAAGTTGATACAATTGTGGTAATCATTCGATGTCGATTTACACTAATATATTACTGAAGTCAAAATGGTATTAATTCATTAATAATTAATTAGAAAATGCCAACAATCTATTGAAACTGTGAATAAAAGATGTTATAAATAAAAAACGTTTTTAGACTATAATTTATTTCAATTTATTATAACTCGTTTAAATACGTCTTTTTATTATAACTTGTCACTGTTGTACTATATTTTTAATTCAACGATGAAATGTTTATCGATTTGATCTACAAATGCCAATACCTATAATAACCAAACTACAGCTTAGCAAGGCTAGACCATGATATTTTACTCAGAATCTTCATTATTCAAATATAATAAAATAAAATATTGTATTCATGGAACTATATTAAATATAAAAGATCAATTTAAAACATTTATTTTTATAGTTTTAATCCATAAATAAAAAACAATTAGATGACCATTGTGTACTTATTATACTTTTACAAAACCACATATTATTATGTGTTACGAGTTTTCTACAACTCATAAGAATACGATAAAAAAATCCCTGGCAATGGAATGCAAAACATCACCATGGTTGACACGTTAGCGACAAATCTGAGGGCGAGCGTGCAAAGAACATAAAAAAACCACCCTGCATGACCAAAGAGCGTCGTCCTTCTACAGAAATCGATTTTCATACGCGTTCACGTTGTTATGCGCGTTATTGGAGTTTTCAAAAAAAAAAATTAGCAAGAAAATAAAAAAACGATTTCCAATTACATTTTACCATTATTAATCCATTATAAAGACATCGAAATATATAATGTTAGGTATTCTATAAAGTATAAATTAATCATTACCATGCTTGATTATTAATTAATTTCTCGTGATATTATATGATATATTATATTGTACATGTATATGACGGAACGTGTATTTCGGACGGTAATCACTTAAATTATATTATTAATACGCATTAGTTCAGCATCACGCGCGATATTTAATATTTTTTGATTGATAATAATATAATATATCATTTTGCGATCATCAAGCCATTTTTTGTTTAATTAATCTCAAAACGCACTCGTACTCGCACTTGCACACACGCACAGATAATCCAACCGTTTAGATGTATAAAACGGAATATGTTTTCGTTATTGAAACCGTGCCAAATCATTGGGCAAAACGTATTTCCACGGTTGTTTCCAAACAACAATGAATATAATAAAGAATTCGTGTTTCCCATTTCGGACGAGCCACACACACATACACTTATATTTATATATTTATATATAATGCGTTTGTGTGTGTATGTGTGTGTGAGTGCGGGCGAGAACCGGAGCTCGTTTATTTTCCACTGGACGTGTAGATTTGCCTACATTTGTCTCGCGCAGCGCCGGAAAATAGCCTTCGTCCTTATTTCATTCGCGCGACGGCGTTTTATATTAAACCCGACGCATCGTACGGGAAACGGAATTCAACTATTTCGCGCACACCTCTCACTCCCTCCATCTCAGTCATTCACCCGTCGTCTCTCATCGCGTTCGCACAGTGTCTTGACTACCTCTTGTAAGCTATATATCGAGAAACCTCTGTACAGTACTATAGAATCGGCGTCCAAACGAAACGATCACTAACTTCGTAGACCATGATATTATGATAAAACCGTGTGAGCTTCGTAGAGATCGTCGTAATCTTTGTTATAAAGATAATGATTATATTAAAATATAGAAACGTATAACAAGTACGCAATTGGAGTATGGTTTTATTTTCAATGTATTTACATTTCGCGAGTGAATATAATGACATGAAATTTGTTCAATACCTCAAAAATACATGATAAAAATATAGAACTATTGGCTAACTAGAGATAACCAATTGAAATTATGTTCCATGCTTTAAAAACGGGTTTTCGATCAGTTCTCCGATTTCCGCGTTGATTGTTATGGTATAATAGCTATGTCGTATTATAAGTATACCATATCTACGTAATATTATGCACTATGTTAATCAGTAACTATATTTACAACCACTGCCACATGTGCACATATAGATCGATGAGTTATGGATTGGGATGTTAAAGCGACTTTTACATTACGTAAATGGGGGGATAGTATTAGACATAAAAATACAGTAAAAAAATTACCAAACAGAGTTCACTATAATATCTACGTACGCCGATGTTTTTGGAGTTTCCTAATCATTTTTCCCCGAGGGAAACTATAAGAGTTGGAGCATTTAGGCATATAAAGGCCACCATAAAATAACATTGTTTCCTCTGAAAATAACGTTGGGATACGCGTGTATAATAATATATTGTTACTCGCGCTCTTGTCTTTTTCAGCCCGTTAGTCGGGATTTCAACGGCGTGATGTAATGAGATTCCCAAATCTCTGACCCGTAAAAGGAAAGGGGAAAAAATGGTCCATTCCCGAAAACTGTTTTACCGGTTACTATACTAGAAAAAAAAAGAAAGAGAAAGAAAAAAATACTCCCGGAAGTATCTAAATAAAAACAATTTTTAAACAAACTTTGTGACTGTATAGTGTTCATACCTATATATATATACATATAGTGAGTGTATTCACAAAAGTATACCAGGAGAGAGAGCTCAATGGTTCAACTGTTTTATTCGTATACTTGGATGTTTCTTGCAAAAACTTTCGGTAAGCCATTTTTTAAAATTTCAAACATTGTATTAATCAACCACGAGTATTTCTGTACTTCAAACTTTGCACATTTTGACTCTGTGACGCCTTAAACAAATGGACTTAAGAAGAAAATAAAGAAATATTTATAAAATATATATTATTATAGATTTTACAAAGATACCGTATTATAAAAAAATCTAATCTCTTAATATATATTAATACGTTTATAATAGTAAAAATTCTAGTTAGGTAGTAAAAATATTATTATTATTTTAAAAATGTTTAGAACAGAAAAATAATTACAAATATAATAAATGATTAGTACCTGTTTTTCGTAACAGTTTCATAAGAGAGAAATTATTATAAGTGTAATAATTTAAATAAAATAGATACCTACTATGATACATTATGTATTATTAAATGTAAACTCGATCGATTTATAATTAGGTTTATAACCTTTTATAACTACATATATTTAAATCATGTCACTTGTTACACTTGTTAAATATTTAAATAGGTATGTATAAGTATTTTTTTTTAATTTCCAGAAAAATATAACGACAAATAAAATACTTATTATAAATTATAAATTAATAAAATATTGAGCCGCTGTCAGCGATAATTATTATTGTCGTGGACCAATACGATACGACTGCTGATCGATACATTCCATATTATACTAGATTGAAGATTGAAGGTTTGAACGTTAAACACGTCGTGTCTGGTGATCAAAACGAGGGCGGTGGATGATCGTGCACTTCTAAATAATACCTTATCAGTTATTAAATAGGTACTAACACTTATTGTAGTGCATAATAATGAGTATTTATCTCATCGTCGTAACTACAATATTATTATACGTTTCAGTATATAATTTACAAATAGGTACTAGTTTTCTGATTTTTATTTCTCAAGAACCCTATGATCACAATCATTACTGATGTTATAAACTATTATAATTATTACGATAATACAATACACCTACAGTGATATTGTTATTGGTGTCATTTTTATTAAACAAGTCTTTATATGACAAGAGAAGGTGATTTCATAGCATTTCAAAATAATAATTTATAACTATCGTTGTAAAATATAAAATGAAAATGGGGCAAATATGATACGAAAAATAAAGAAATAAGATTAAGGGTAAAAAAGTAGACTTACAATTATTTTCTTACTACCTATGTAAGTTACGCAATTATTTTTTCATTTAACTTCAAAAATTCTACGGACGGTCCAGGTATACATATGTATATTGTATATAATATTTTACGTTGTGCTTGAATAAAATCATTTGCAGTAAAAATATTTTTCCAGTTGTATTACTTTTTTTTTTCATCTTAGACAAGTCATCATTTTTACTATAATGATGCAGAAACATTTATTTGTTGAGTATTTTAGAAATCGTTAATTACCTATAATAAGTTATTATTTAATAAATAACTATAGGCATTGAAAATAGAAATCAATACATTTTGAATTTGAAAAATTATATTTAATGTTTTACACTTGTCACTTCTCTCTGATAATATTATTGGTGGGTCAAAGAGTAAAAACAAATTTTTTGTTTGGACATGTCTTGAATTGCCATGAAAAACTACCTCGAGTAGGCCACATAATAAAAATCAACTTTTCATCTTAACCAATACTCATTTTAGTATTATATTATAGTAGTGCATGGAGTATGGCATCGCATAATACTAAAATCAAAAAATTTAAATAGTTTTAAGTTTAAAAATGATTTTTTTCCGTACATTTATTTTGCATAAAATAGTTCGTTTATCAAAGGTATTATCGATCAAATATAAAAAAAATAAATAAATATTAAAAGTAGGTGCTGGAAAAGTGCATTAATTATGTCAGTATAATAATAATATTATGAAATAGACATATCCTGTGAATTCAAAGCGAGGCTAATTAAAATGATGAGGCCGGTACGAGAAATCTCTCCACAACTATATGTACGCAACTGGCCCGCAAAAGATAACGCAATTTAGTGGTACGTCGACCCGTGGCAGCGTAAAAGGCGAAAGGGACTTACGCCCGAAATCACCGATAAGAGCAATGCACCATCCGTTTCTATAATATTATCTAAGATCGTGTATAGAGCCCGTAGGCTAAGTCGTGCGTCCTATGATCCCACAAGCATAAAGGTAAATATAACCGTTATAAGTTTGCCTCGAGATGCGTCCAGACACGATGGACTTTTGTTATACTTTGTCCCTATTTTTGATTATGTTTTCAGAAGTACTATCATCATTACTTCCCTCTCGCTATGTGCAGGCATATTCAACTCTTTTCTCATTATGTTTTACCTTACTTATTTATAACTAATTGATTTCAAATAACATAAATAATTATAATATTATATCAACACTAAAAATAATGATTATATGTCCCCTAGTGACCCCAAGTAAAGCATATTATCTACTTTTTAAATTAATCTACTACCTAATAAAATATTTTTTGATTTTTTAGTAAAAATAAGATATTATATTATAATATACACATTTTAGCAATCACGACATTCAATAAAAAAAAAACATGATTTCCTCTAAGTAATTATTATACGGGGTGATGCTTTTATCATAAAACACTCATTATTCCAAAAAGTATTCGTGTTTTTGAAAACATTTTTTTATATAGTTTCAGTTGTTAAAAAGACTACGTTTTTATTAAAAAATTATATTTTTAAATATTTTTTATCCTAATATTTTTTTAAGTTTTTTACTTTTTTGAATGACAACATAGAGTTTTAATTTCATATTCCAAAGCAAAATAATTGTTTGAGTATTTTGATACATAAAAATCGAATTTAGGGCGAGTAGTTTATGAGTTATACGTATTTAAAATTATGACAAGCGGAGTAGTGGACAAACATTATGTGGGGTAACACCGTACCACTCCACTCCGCTTGTCTAAACTTTAAATACGTATAACTCATAAACTATTCGCCCTAAATTCGATTTTTATGTATCAAAATACTTAGACAATTATTTTGCTTTGGAATATGAAATTAAAACTCTATGTTGTCATTCAAAAAAGTAAAAAACTTAAAAAAATATTAGGATAAAAAATATTTAAAAATATAATTTTTTAATAAAAACGTAGTCTTTTTAACAACTGAAACTATATAACAAAATGTTTTCAAAAACACGAATACTTTTTGAAACAATGAGTGTTTTATCAAAATATCACTTCTCTTCCCACTTTAACTATTATGTTTATTTTTAATTCTAGTTTAATATTACAGAATATTAATACAACTATTCAAATTAACGTAATATTATATTTTGTTACCTATATAATATATTATATAGCCTATGACAATATGATATGCAATTTCGAAAATAAACAGACGATGCTTAAAGAATTTTACTTCGATCGCAAATTATCCAGATTCGCCTGGTACAATGTGTAACTGCAGGTATTATTATTACAGTTTATATAATATACAACCATCACAACTCACAAGTACTACAATAACGTGATAATTTTAATTTGTGTTGATACTCATTTTTAAAATACTAATAATTTTAGATATACTTCTTTATAAGTTCAAAATTATAATTATTAATACATTTTGTGTTATAATACTTATGTAGCATACATTTTTTATCTTACACTAAAACGAACTAAATTATATTATTAAAATATGTATTTCACGATCAAGGGACGAGATACCGTGAGGTCGGTGGGAGATGGGAAATATGACTGTGCACATATTTTATTTAGTGACGTATCGCTGTTATAATTATTACATTTATGTTTAAGTACGTACTTACATCGCAGGGCGTGACTATGATATATGGTCACCACCACACACACACACACACACACATATGTATACCGCGGTCTTTTTCTTACATACTCACGAGTCGTATTATTATTATTATTATTATTATTATTATTAATAATAATAATATCGTTGTGACTACTTTAGTGGTAATTATTATTCTTATGGTGTAATTATCCGTCACACAACATAATACAACTGTATACAATTATAATGTATGAGTATAATGCGACTTCAACTGACCATCGAACGAGACGCATTCCATCAACGTGTCAAAACTAGTCTGGTCTGTCTGCGGTGTACATGTTTAATAACTGATCTGACCCGTCTATTCGTCCTGACTATTACCTACTACTGCCTGACTCTTGTATACAGGATGTCACTCGTCATACTCCTCATCGTTTAATTTCTGCCAATATTCAAGGGGATTCTTTTTTCAAATAATTTTCTCAGTACAGATAGGTACTATGTTTAAAACCATTTTTATTATTTATTTTTACATAACTTGAAATTAATACAAGTTACAGTACAATAAAATTTTAAATACAAAATAGTATATTCGTTTATTATTATATTTTTATCACTACCTATTGTTTTTAAGTTAAATGGTAGTTGGTACACATATATTT
The DNA here is from genome assembly GCF_020882245.1 of Rhopalosiphum padi. Lineage (NCBI taxonomy): Eukaryota > Metazoa > Arthropoda > Insecta > Hemiptera > Aphididae > Rhopalosiphum > Rhopalosiphum padi. The sequence goes on from NC_083599.1 coordinate 35,248,485, forward strand.
TAGATTTATATTCTAAAATGGAATTTTTTTCCAAGGATTTAAGATCGTAAATATTAAACCACATACCTATAAGAATAGTAATATCTAATTATGATGATATGTAGTTATATCTTATGTACTGTCGATAAGTATTCAATTATTATACAAATGGTATAGGTATTATAATTGTATGACTTATCGCCATAGTTCGGAAAATAAAACCGATAAAAATTGTAACGTTATTGCAGAAAACATATTATATTATTATTACATTAGAAATTTAGAAATATGCAGAAATTATAAGATTTTAAATTTATAATATAGTAGGTATTATCATTAGAATAACTTTAAATATCGATTTCGAGAAAAAAGGAATTTCCTTACATTATATTATTTTAATTCACGTGAAAAGATTAGGTTAAATTAAGTTTAATTGCTGAAAATATTATAAATAGTAGCAAAATATATATACTTTGTCTCGGGCATGAATAAGTAACGAATCCAATGCACTTTGCCGGTGTGTATATATTTTGTGGGCAGGAACGCCTTTTGCAATAAAATATTATGTTTTTGACATTATGAGAGCAACGGTTTGAAAAAATGTCAATCGGTAATATTGTGAAACCTGTATGCGTGGTATTATTATCTGTAGTTCGGTTAACCGTAAATCAGAGCGATAAACTGTAGTCTACTGTCTTGGGAAAAACTTGAGTTCAACTGGTTCTATACCCTACACTTTTTTTATAATGACGGAAGGCATAAATATTGATATTTACTTATATACAATCGGTTAAATCGTGCTTTACTGACGGTATAAATAATATCACGGTGTGCCTATAATATACTCTATATTATACGGAATATAACCATGGGGATGAACATAACTATGATATGACATAAACTGAAATTACCACCGCAGTCGATGACCAATCGTGTTTTGCACGGTGTAAAAATATTAATAATAATAATAATATAAGCTAAAGGCAGAACAGATGGAATATTAGATTTCTGAGAATTCATTGATATTTGCGAAGAAAAAAACAACGAGAATTATTATTAGTATCTGAACACTATATAGTATATTATATTAGGTAGGTACTTGCAATGTTCACGAATACGAAATCGCAGCCGTGCATGTGGCATACGCCGCAAAACGATTTTCGCATAAACAGGTAAGCTCCAGCTGCCCACGAGGTTTATGTGCACCGCGATCACGTACACATTAACCGTATTGTTGTATACCGAAATACTATTATAATATTATACATAAATCCGCATCCGCGTGGTTGAGTACGGCATACGGTGTATTTAACGGTAGTTATATGCTAATCTGATACAATCGATTTTAAAGTGATACACCATTCGGCGTAAAGTCCAACCACAAACTATACTGAACTAATTAAATACAGATTAACCATCTATACCTGACACGGCCAACGTGAATAAGTAGGTACAGGGTAGCTGGTTACCTTTCTCTCTTTGTTTATGTATAGTTGTCGGTTAATAAATTAATAAACTATAATTCTTCCAAACGTTTCTTGATTTGTGAGGTTTTGTTTTGTTTTTTTTTCTTTCAAAACGTATATTTACTGTTCCAGTCTAAAATCGACTATTCGCCCATATTTGTTTGTCAGTAATTTTTATTTTTTTGTCAAGAACGAATAATAAAATATCAATAAAGGGTCGAAGATAACAAAACAACAGATCGTTTGAGGAAAAGACAACAACTACTCTTCGTTGATAAATACTACGTGCGATGGACTTATTATTATTACTACTGTATAGCGTACGCGCATTGTATCGGAACAACGAAATGAATAACACACGATATTTTATTGTCAATGTGGATGCATATAGGAAGGAATAACACACGATTCACGCGCCAGATTCATATTATTTATACAAAACGCGGTAAATTGCTGCACATTGTAAAACTATAATAACAAACAAAAACCACAAACCCTATGCCCGTTATACAGTAACAAAAGATTTATCAATCGATCTACTTATTTATATTTTATTATCGCGGGGGGGAGGTTCTCGTCGAAACACTCGCACACGAGTAAATAATATATAGATGCCGGACGGAACAAACTTATCGTCAATACGTCTATCATCAATACGTCCAAGTTTGGGGCGAGTGAAAGAAATCCGAATAGTCATCGCTGTAGCACGCTGTTCGAAGACGTATTTGTATTATTATTTATTTATTATACTATAACAAAGTCGACTGTTGTCAAAAATCATTATCGTAATATGCGTCTACGATAATAATATACCTATAAGCTTTATTTTTACAAATATACGACAGATGAAAATGTAACGTAATGAAAGTATATATATTTTATAAAGAACTAAATATAATATGTAGGAGGTACATACTACATACCATTCAGGTAGTAAATATTGAAAAAATATTAAATAATATTATAGCATGTACTGGATGGAGCTGAATAAATTATATGCATTGAACATTATTGTGTTCACTAGAAATTTCACCTACATCCTTTTAGAAATCATCTATTTTGGCTATTCTAACTATTTAAGAGTTCATTATATTATTGTACTTCGAAATGAATTCCATTATATATCCGCTGTGCAGTATAGATTAGATATTTTGCCTCTTAAAATATCTACACATTACAATTGTATTATATTATATGGTAGGAATTTATAATAGGTAAATAATATAAATAAATAATAATATTATTACGAGTATAGAAAGTTATACGTTTATCAACTATGTATTATAAAAAAACAGAACTGTTTTGATTAAATTAAATTAAAATAATATAACTATAATAAAAATGTATTTAAATTTTTTAAGCACTTTACAATATGCATATTGGACAACAGTCGACTGAAAACACAAAAAAATAACACCATTCTACAGATAAATTAAAATATAGTAGTTTTATAAATATCGCAAATACATTTATCAATATCAAATAAAAACACTTGTATTATTCGTATTAATTTATAAATATAATGTATTGTAAAATAGTATTAAAATTGTTGTCAGTAATAACGCAATTGAAACGTATAATCTTATTAACATATTAATTTATTTTGGGTGACAAAAAAATAAACAAGTTTTAACCACTTGAAGGTAAAGGTAAATTATATTATGCAATTTTGGAAAAGACGAATAAAAAACAATAATTAATAGTGACTGTGCGTGAACAAATAAATGTCATATAATACTATATTAATAAAATTAGTAATTTCTTTAGTCGTTGAAATAATAACGACTATTGCTTATACGTCAACGGGCTTAGTAGTTTATTTTTCCATTTTATTTTCAGAATTACATTTTGTATTTGTAAATCTCGCGGTATGCGTGTATGCACAGATGTATCACATAAAATTTGATATTATATTATTACAACGAACTCAGTCAAATTTCTTTTCCCTAAAGCTTGTTTAGAAACCAGAAATCATGATGGAAAAATGTTGTATAATATATACCAGGGGTGGCCAAACGGTCGATCGCAAACGATTTCAAAGTCGATCATGTTAGAATTTATTTTTAGGCTACGCACACGAAAATTAATCATGGTGGTTAGGTTTTTTATGAAAGTCGATCCTCAAAAGTGAAGTATATATTTAGTAGATCACGGCCAAAAAAGTTTGACCGCCCCTGGTATATACAATTACCAGACGAAATAATAATATTAATTTAATATTATATTATCTAACAAACCTATTTAATATTTTGTAGTCTGGGTACTCGAATAAAGTAATCGTACTATGTGTATAGCAACGAATAACGATTATGACAAACAATCGTCGATGGCCCAATGGCCTATGATGAAAAATGACAATATTATTTAAAAACATGACACCAAAATACAGTCTGACCGAGAATCATGCAAACATATAAAATCTTGTATAAAATATAATTGGAATTTATCTAAAAAAATGTTGATATTTATACATTGTAAAAAATAACTAAACAGTATTAAGAGTACCTATTTTATGTAGGTAATTACATAATTTCCTAGTCATTGTAAAAATTGCCTAATAACGTTAATAAACGACAAAAAATGTGTATTTTGTAAAATTATAAAAGCTGCGTTTAAAATACCCATATCATCTCTACTCTTTATTCGTCATATTGCAAACAAATAATTATTAGTTTTTATTAATAAAAATATTCAGTTAAGTTTTTGACTTGTGGAAAATTTTGAATTGTGAAAAAATTTGCTCGAATCTTCACATTGCGATACAAGAAATCTAAATATTCATATCTTACGTGAAATTTCGTATTAAACATTGCTTAAATTCTCCCTATAATGCTAGTTTCGGCCCACTTTTAAATTTTTCCGATGACATGAGTTCTCGTTGTTAGGTTGGATTAACACGCTGCATTCGTGACTACTTAAAATGTATTTTTTTTATATCGCTAACGGTAGATTGTTTTACCAGGATATTACATCACTTTGGAAAATGACAATTATATGATTATAATATAATATACACATATATTTGTGTGTGTGTGTCTGAGCGAGTGAGTTATAAACTGCGTCGCATAACATACTTGCCACGGTCGAACGTCCGAACCAATTATTATTATTATCGCTTCCCATGGCAATAAGCGTAAACGACGCCGCTGACCACCACTTTGGAGTAGCTTTTAACGCGATTGCCTTCACGATACGTTGTTAGAATTTCTTTTTCGCACGGTACTCCTATTGCGCGACGCCTGTACACACACAATACAAAATTACAGCAAACCAGCCGTAATTTGTAATCATAACGATACATGAAAAGTATTATAATATGTTTAATCCAATACAATTTCTGATAGCGCCTCAAAATTAAATATAACAACATTGCCGACGGTTATGAAGATTCGAAGGTATTCATAAGCTACACCAAATCAAACACTTGACCAATACAAATAATATATATCAAAAACTTAACTATCCAATTAACTTCTTTCTTAAGCGAATTTTAAACCTTTAATCAACCTATTACTATATCATAAAGACAATTGTCGTCGACAAATTAATCTAAAAAAATGTCAACTAACTAAAATACCGTTTAACATTTATCAATATTATTATTAAATCGAAAAAAAACAAAAATTTACTTAAATATTTGCTATACGATACAAAAAAAATTGACATCAAGTTAATAATTAAAGAAATCGAAGTACTTTTTATTATATATATGCCAATACCATTGATGGAATATGATACATTTAAATTGTTTTGTCATTCTGTAAGTCGACCTCAAACAACAATAAATAATTACGTTAAAAATATGTAATAAATAACGAAAACACGGCGACGTGCATAGGCATTTTAAGTGCACCACGTTGTCTGTCTTCAAAACTTTCTTGATTTAGGAAACCTATTAAACAGTATTCATAATAGAAATAAATATAAGATTGTACAAATGTTGCAAGATTCATAAAAAGTGAATACAATATATTACAAATCCTTCATACATTTTATTTAGTTGTTACTCTAAAGCGACTTTAAACCTTTCAACGAAAAACTATAAATAGCTCCACATCAAGTTCCTTATATGTTTAGTGCATATGTCGTTTAGAGTGCTTTATGAGTTATTATTAATTACTGTAATAGTAGGATAAATTCCGATTAACATTACAATGAAGATATTTTTTTTAATTAAAATTCCTTTTCGTTTTATGTAGTTATTTTTTTTTCTAAAAATTACGATTCATCGTTTCATGCACATCAAAGCGGATAATAATTTAGTAACTTTTCGAAAAACCCTGGAATTTTGTTAGCCAAATTAAACCTTTATAGTATATCATACGATAAACTAATATTGCTGCAGTGTATATAATACAACATTTTCAGCATTACATAGGCTCTATTATTATTTTATTACAATACATAGGTAGTCTTCTTTATGTAAAATCGTTATTGTGCCCAAGATTCTCTGCTTTGGTTAATCGGTTGAACTGTGTAGAAAATACGAAAGGTGGTAGAGTGGAAACGCATTTAATCACTTACGTCTGATAATTTATATACATATATTTTTTTGTTGTCTGCGAGTATTGGATTTCAGTCGATCACCGTTTTATTATAATATTATAATAAACATTTATAATAGAGACGAGCGTTTTTTTTTTTTTTAAAGTTTCGCATATTAAATATTCAATAAAAGTAAATAATATACAATGATATGCGAAAACGGTGCGTCGGTTATTAGTGCCACATCGATAAACGTGAACAACTTAGCCCTTAAAAGGGGCAACTAAATATATAATATATAATATGCATTTAACGTCGTGTTATTGAGTACATCCGCACAAAGGTCAAGTATATATTTTTTTTACTATCACAGTACTATAGAAAAAATTGAGATGGATTCCATTCAATTCGATTTGATGAATCGCTGTCGACCGAGAAATGTCAAATAGAATTTCCACTTCCGATATTTGTATATTAATAATTAATAATATCACAGTTACATTTTAATATCTTGAATATTCTCAAAAAAAAAAAAATATATATTATATGTATCTATCTTAACTATGCATATTTTGTTTCATCGTTTATTTACACAGAGAAGTATAACGGTGGTATCCTTAAAATAATAATAATAATAATAATAATAATAATAATATCGAAGAGATTGAAATCCGTTATAGTTGTAAACATTCGATTTTTCTTACATGGACCGTTAACTATAAAGGATTTAATTTCAGTGTGTTATAGACATTAAAAAGTAATATAACACTGAAACGTTAAAATTTTAGAACCAAAAATATGTAGTGTATAATAATATTTAACTGGTTGCTACAGTTACAACAATAGGCATCAACATATGCCAACCATTTATATCTACACTATATCCAACTGATATTTGGATGACAGTATTACGACTAGTGACAAACCACAAAATTTCATATACCAGGATGTTTCATTTAAATCTGATTTTAGACGAAATCTACTATAAAAATAAAAACAAACAACAATTTTAATGTCGGATATCATCAGGATTTTTATATCACTCAAACCATAAGCGTCGTAGATGTTGACCGATTTAATGCTAATTTAATTTAATGCACACTCAAGCTATGTAAGCTGTTTTAATAACAACCACAGTTTTGAAAATACCTCTTAATGGTCTACCGCATGTAATACGTGTATTGCCATGTATATCTTCGTCTTGTGTATTTTTAAAACGTGTTATTTTTGTTCAAGAACAGTGAACAAATTCTTTAGGAGTGCAGCAAACGAAAATATTCTAGTGAATATTATATTTTATATAAAAATTACAAAAGGAAAGTATGCATAATAATATATTAGGACGAAAAAAATAAATAACATTATCGTTTTCTATAAGTTCTATCGACACTTTCAGATCTATAATGCAAACCAATATTATTCCAAACTCACAATTTGGTTCGAGAGCAAAATATTCTACTGTATACAATACCAAATTTATCATTTAACAGACTAAAAAATATCATCTTTCAAAATAAATCTTCAAAATATTTTCCCGGTGTCTTCCTGGACGTAGCACCGGCTTTCGACCGAGTGTGGCATAAAGGATCGGCTATACAAACTCAAACTTTTTTTACCTGTACCATTTATACATATAATTATTCACTTATATTATCTTGAAAACTGCTCTATAATCCGATATGAAAGCTCATACTCATCATAATTTTGCATTAAAACCTATTTACCCCAAGGCAGCAACCTCTCTCCCAACCTGTTTAATATTTACACAGCTGACATACTTACCTGTAACTATAAACACCACTGGCCACGAGGTCTCCTACGCAAACGACACTGTAATACTTTGTGCCAAAAATGATCCTAACGAAATATCCAACCTACTAAAAATACACTTAAATTCAATTTTAAATTGGGCAACTATGTGCGAATTAAAATAAATCTTGACAAATCTGTCAATGAATAATTTATATTAAAAATAGCAGATTCTTTTCCTGTTTACTTTCAAAGTACTCAAATGCCATCATCTTCAGAAGTCAAATATCTCGGAATCGCTATTGATAAAAGAGTAACTTGGGGCTCTAGCCTTAACTGAAAATAAAAACCCTTAACAGCAGACTACATCTACTTCGTCCAATTTTAAAATCAAATCTCCCAATCCGCACCAAACTTATTATATAAAAATCTCTTTTGCGTCCCATATTAGCATATGCGATTCAAATTTGGGGCTGTGCCAAGACGTCTCAAATTCTCACTATATTCCTAAGGATTTCAATCGATCACTCTCCGTATGATAACCTCAGCGCCATGGCGGCTTGTATTACACTTTGACCTCAAAATAAATAGAATCAGTTGACCAACTTGCTACCTTACATTACACATCCTTTACTCCAAGCTACATCTCCATTCTAACCTGATATTATTGTAAAATTCATCCAATCCACTACTCATAAATTACACCTATCGACTCAAGAGAAAATATTGCAGAAATGTATTAACCTAAAATAATATAACACGCTAGGTTCCATCATTGATTGGCCTCTTTCTTCATATTATTTTATAATTAAAATGTATATAATTAGCATATTTATTATTTATTTATTGTACTAATCTAACACAGATTGTAAATATTCTTTTTAATAATAAAAGTAATACTTATTTATTTCAATATTTATAGCACTATCAACATTCATAAATAAATTAGTTAATACCAGTACACAAACGAATAGGTATTATATTTTCAAATCATAATTTGAAAGTATACTGTGTATTGCGTTTATAAAAAACACGACGTTTTAAAGAGTAATGATGTAAGTGTATAAATTTGTTATTTTAGTAATGGATATAATAATATACCAACTATGGCGATGATGAATAGCTATTCTTAATTAGAATTAATCTCGACAAATGTTGTCCAACAAATACACGCATATAATAACACTATTTCTTGCAAATAATAAGGTATCAATAAGTCTTAATGGAAAACAAAATTGCACTTAACGAAGAAAAAGAATGCATATCCCGATTAAACACTCGATAGTTTTTTTCCTTTGACAAACTATTAGTTAAATCAATAGGTATGTGAACGACATTTGAAAAATAAACTCTCCCTTAAATGAAAAAAAAACTATGTGTTATATATACATTGCGTACAGCCTGTATATTATTATAACGTCATGTAACGTAGGTATACATATATACACACAATAAGGAGTGCCCACCCTCATCACTTGAATATGGAAAAATGATTTAGAAAGAAAACGTAATATAGGTTAGGTAGGTACCCAAACACCAAAGAAAAAAGTGCAAGTCACTTGCGTGAGCCGACTGTTGTTTACTCGTCGGCGCAACGAAGTGCTTCATTTTATAACAGTTACTCTACTAACCACCCGACACTAGAAAAGGAACCAGAGCCTTGACGCGACACCAATGTAAACACGGTAATATATTATGTTATATAATATTTTATCACTTAAAGTCGCTGTCTGCGCGTACGTAAAACGTAGAAGGGAAACGTAGAAACGGTGAAGTAGTTACTTCACCTGACCAACGGTCTGCGAATCGTACCCACAGTTTATAATACCACAATATCTCTATACGTACAATATCGTTATAATGAACATATAACTACTATACCTACAAAACTAGAATATGTGTTTATAGTTGTATATTATGAGAATGGCCGCAGACGCATTTCAGATTTTTGGCGACGAGCACATGTATGCGTAAACGAGTATTATGTGTGTACGTGTGTACGTATGTGGGATATTTAAAAAATATTAATTATTATCACAATTTTTCCAATCCACCTTTCCAGTGTTTATTAAACCACATTTCCGTTAATTTAGTAATAATCATATAGATTAACTATTTGCTACGTTATTTTAATACACCATAATTCACGCTAATGCTCAAAAGTATATTGAATGAATTAATATATACAAAAACCAAATTACGCTTCAGAAATATTATGTATTTTATAGTTTCAGAAAAAATAGATTGAAATTAGTTCTATACAAAGTTTAAAGAATAAGACAAATTTGATATATATATATATATATATGTATCGCACTGGTATGTCGCACATGCAACTGTCTTTTACCTTATACATTTTTAACTAAAAGGCAGTATTGCAGTGATACACACATATTTTTCTTGAAAATCTTAATCATTACCCATGTCTACAGGTAAAATATTATCCAAAAACATTATCGATCAGTTATAAAAAAAAACTAAGATAATTGGACCAATGATTTAAAGACTGGAAAACGAAAGTTTCCTAAAAAACCGTGTTTTTGGTTTATACTGTCACATGTTTTTAATTATACACACGCACTTTATGTTCAGCCATTAAACATTTTTAAAACTAATACATTAATGAAATTATCATACACATTCTATTATTATGCACTGACTTGCAGCAACGCATCGAACAATTATTCAATTAATTCATTCCGATTTGAGTTTAGTAATTACGTTTGGTAATTACACGGACAGCGTGAATAAACCATAATATTCCAAATTTACATTTTCTGTGCATGCTAATTTCACATATTTACGATCGAAAATATGATTTTAATAACCGAAATCAAAATGCAGTATATTCTAACGGTATAATAATATTATTATGTTTTATAATATTAGACTAATCTAAATATAACACGAGTTTAAGTGTACGCTGTGTACAAATAACCAACAGTATTACACTTAATGATATAACGTTACAAAGATATTATGTTCATACAAGAAGTCGCTCAATATTTCAACCAAAACAAAATGTAATTGAAAAACATTTTTTTAAATATATATCTCATGAATTATGAGTATGTACAGCTAATTACTTTTTTGTTTGTTTGTATAGCAATCAATATTGACGTTGGAAAATTTTTTATTGTTCATCAGACTTTATTTTATTAAATTTAACAAAAATATTTATTTATAATTTAAAAAATGTATATAAAATTAATTTTAAAAGCTCGTTAAAAGGTAAAAATATAATAATTGATATGTAAAGGTACATGGTACATTATAATAAATTTATTATATATAAGTATTTTTCTTGAGTTTCATTTTGTTTTAATTAAATAGTTTTTTCTTAAGAAAATTTGTTTTTTACTTATTATTTATTTTATTATTTTTGTATTTAACACTCATTTATATTTAATTAATATTAATTTAATAATTAAATTCATTAATCATTAATCATGAATGCTAAGATTTAATTATTGTTACCGAAGAACGTTGATCAGTTGTATTTGCTATTAATGATATTTCCATAGCTTAATAACTATGTCATTATAATTGAAATATTATCTTTAGTACATATTCAACTCAAAAACTACTCGTTCGAATTTTATTTTAATACGTTAAAATTTTAAAAAACAAATGTCTATAGTAAAATAATTTAAAGTAGATTTACGGTTCTCATTTGATGAAAAAAAAGGGTGAGTACTGAATATGTTCGGAGAATAACCCTGTATAATATATAGTGTATATACAATAGAGAAATAAAATGTTTTATCACATCATAATATATAATACACGAACCATCTATTGATTTGAATCATTTACGCATTACGATCAAATTCTCATTTATAAAATATAAATACATAACAAAAATATTCTATTAAAATTTTTAAAATTAAATTCTCAAATGATTGTTTTTGAAATATTACCTAATAATATAATTATATCATTTTGCGTCATAATTATTACAGTGTTAACTTCAAACATCGAATGTGCGACGAATACACATAAAACAATAAGTAACAAACGATCATGTTTCATTAGAAATCATGTTAAGAGTCATTTCAAATTGACAGAACATCAATTCAAATCATTACTAAAAGAATCATGAGTAACATTTTCAGTAAAATTGTGATTATTCTGAAGTACGGACATAATAAAAAATGTGTATATTATGTACTGCGTTTTATGTACTATTAAACATATTGTCAAGGATATCGTTTTGAATACTAACTGTAGGATAACCGTTTAAACAGAAGAATACAGAATATCGTATAATTATAACCATTATTCGTTACACCCACTTTTAAAATTAATTCAAATATATATAATATATATTAACCTATTATTATATAGGTTTTATGGTATTTATATAAATATATTATAACACTGACACACGTTTCATATAAACTGTGAGAACATATTATAATGTATATATATTAACTGAGGTTTTTACCAGTATTCGTGTTAGTTGCATCACGTCGTTTAATTTAAATATATAATTTTAGGGTCGAAATCGTTAAAATCAAAAAAAATCGTTTAACTGTGACTTTCTGGTTTCCGGTTTTAACCACCGCAGTTGGTAATATATTACTCTATTATATCTATTATATCGCGTTCAAACGAATTTTACCTTTTTTCTTTTATTATTATTATTATAATAATATTATGATTATTGTTTTTCACTTTTATTGAGGTATTCCAGTGATGTTATGACGATGCGAAACTTATTATAGACATTATATTATTTTAAGCAACTCATTCCAACTGCATATACGTTATAAACGTGCGTATATTATAATGTGAGAATAATGAAATCGCTTATCAACGTATAATGGCAGTAATAATTTATTTCCCTAATGGATTATAATTTATAAACAATAAAATTCACCTCCGTAATTCAACTGTATCGTCAGAAAATGTCTTGACTCGAGTCAGGGGACGATCGAGAAACTTTTTAAGTGTTTTTTTTTATAATAATATTGTTATTATGATCGTTATTATTTTTGTTTTTTAACTCTCGAACAACACACCATGCGACACCGTCGCCATCTCGTATATTATAACAATCGATGTACGGGGTTACAGTATAGCGAGTTAGGTATATGTATAACGTAAATCTTATATTTTCATAGCCTATTATTAAAATAATAAAAAAAATAACAATACTATTAACCAAACTGTTCGTTACCTATTTATAACGTTTAACAGCACTGTGAATTGCACTATATTTCTTCAATGCATTTTATTACATCATAACTTTCCTGCAGAAATAATTGTTTAGAACTAACTTTTTTTCGTTGTGTTTACCAAACACAATTTTATTTTCTGTATGCTTATTATTATTGTTACTTTTTAAAAAAAAAAAAACCATCGTCTGTGACGTCGATCGACTTTTGATCGGAATGATAATAATACATCAATTGATATTTTGCTAACACAATAATAAATCGCATATTATACACACACACAAGGTTTAATCGAGCAAACATAAAACGTACGTGACCGGTACCGTAATTCTCGGCTTGGTTTAGGGCTCGCTACAGGTCAGACGAATGGTTGTGTATATTGTGTGTATTGCTGGATTAGAGCACAAGAAGATAAAATAGACGTGGAAAAATTGTATTAAACACTTGATTGACGTAGCCGATAATATTACACTAATACAGCGTATACAAAGGGATTGTTTCTATTATCAATGATATTTTTTAAATTAACCTTTTCCGTTCTCTTTCTCAAACTATGAGGTATATCCAGAAAATAAGTTCAGTTTTTCATTACAACTTCTTGTAGATTATGCATGGAAACAATGTGATCATCTACCCTACAGCCCAGACCTAGCACCTAATGATTTTCATATTTTTTACATATGAATCATTTCTTGGTGACCAAAACTTTAACGACGACGCAAAAGAAGCTTTTAACCATAATTGCGACCACATGTGGTATCTTTATAAGATGAAGGAGTATAAAGACTAGTGCCCTATTATGATAAGTATTTAAATAATGATGGCAACTATGTTGAAAAATAGCTTAATATTTGTACTGAACATTCCAATAGTTTGTTTTTTCAAATATATATTTTACTTATTTAAATTTCCTGATGGAACTTACTTTCTGGATACAACTCGTATATTATATAGTTAATAAATATATTTGTTTATTTTATACCTAATATTGTACACTTACGTGAATTAATAGTTATTATTACTATAGTAAACGTATATTTAATTACAAATATAATTACATTATGTTTATATTGAAGTTAGTGAGTTATAGCTATATTTAATATGTATATGTATACAAATAAAAGAGTGAAACAATATGTGTTTCGCTGTTTTATAATGTATTATTCCAGTTATTTGAATTTGTATAATCACAGCATTTAGACTTTTAGCATACGAACGCAACTTCTATTCACAATCAAGGACAACTTAAATATATATGATCGTGCAACTGATCGGATACATAATGTACATGCTAATATCAATAAGTTCATTTCCAGTTATTTAAGTACTACTACTAGTTTTATTTTATTTTTATTCAATTTTCAAGTTAAAACTTTATTTTATCTCGAAGTATAACTGAAATAAAATACTTTACGTTGAACTATTAAAAACTGTCTAAAAAACTGAGTTGATTCAATTTATCAATTTACTCAACTTTCACATCTAGGTATGCTACTATACATATGGAATTGTAGAAATATAACGTAACATTCAACAATAAAACGCTAGATGCATCACAATAACTATTATCACGCTTGTGAATAATAAAACAATATTGTTTCTATAACGAATGTCGCTATTATAGTGAATATACTCAGTGTAGTAGCCCAGTGAAACTAAATCTTAACTGTGACATTTATTGTAGAAAATACGATTAATTACCTACTATGCTTAGCGTTAGTATATTTTCATATTAAGATTTCAATAAATTTATTTTAATTTTGAACAGTATTGCTAAATTGAAAAATTGTACAATTATGTACAGTGCATGACTTAAAAAATAAAATAACTAATACAACAAATGGTCCGGAAATCTTCCATAAATGTAGAACTCTATAGTACTTAACCACCAATAAAAAAAAAAAATATAAATTATGGTATAAATCAAAAATATTATAAATTTATGTGTTTAACCTTGAAGTATCGGTTGTGATAATTGTTTTTAGTTAATTCAAATGCACTCAAAATTCAATCAAATTATTAAAATAACTAAATATAAAATTCAATAATCTGTATACATACCTATTTATGTATAGTTGGGTAAATATTCTCTTAGTTAAAATTGTTATTCTTAATTTTTCGTGACGAATGAAGATGGCCTAACTACACTTTACATAATACCTTACCATACTTTATTTTATGTAAAATCTGACATGTTTAACATTTTTATATATTTTAACTTTATTATTATCTAAGTGTGTGATAAAAATGTCGTTTACACCAATATGTTATTTGATATAATTTTTTTTGGATAAATACAATAATTTTTAGTAGGTATTCATGAGTGTGTGACTCATGAGAAATATTTAGGAGAAGAATCCGTTAACAGCTTAATCGCATTTGAATGATTACTTGTTTAGTCTTTGAAATATTATGAACGCGTTCAATGTAATTTGGAAAAACATCACGTACTGACAAAAAAAAAGTTAACTTAATAATAATAAATAATATACAAAGAACACTATACAGTACATAGTGCCACATGACGCATGTTTCGATGGAGGATTTTTCAACAATAATAAGTTGCATTCCGATGTTGAAGTAGAAAGTTTTGATAGATAAGGAATCGTAAATTAAATCATTAATTTTTTATACTAGAAATTCCATTAGGTTTTGAATTGAAAAGTTTACAATTAATTTAAGCTGACAAATATGAGTTCATTTTATACAAACATATAAATCTTTAATTTTAAATAATTATTCACCTATATTTGGTAAAATATTTGCCAGAATATCAAAAAGTTTAACGAATATTTTGTAAAAACTTTATTATCAAATAAATAACATAGGTATTTTACAGTATTTTATAAAATATAGTATAGGTATAATATAAAAAAAAAATTTCTTTTAACGTATTAGTTACATATTATAATATACCTTAGATTTTTTCTTGGAAAATAAATTGTTGTAAGAATTAAAAGCCATTAAAAAAACACATATTATCCACATCTACATATTATAATAAATTCAATACAATTTCAAATCGTAAAAGTTTTTTCGAATAATTATAATAAATTAGATTTTTAATAATATTATATTGTGGTTTTGCACAATTATAATTATAATATTATTTTAACATCGTTAAATGAGAGTTATGGTATTTTATTATTATACCAATTGATATGTTTTTTTTTTTTTTAATAAGAAAAATGTACATAAATATAATAGTGCTATTACTGATATTTACCGATTTACTAAGTCGTATATACAAAAATTTGTATAAGTTTTTATGTTTCTATGCTGTGAACCAAACTATAAGGACAACTTTAAATACATTTTGTGCGCTCTATAGCTATTTCAAGCTCCAACGCCCGAATGCTTAGCATCTATAGTATCAATTTGTTACTCTGAAGGTTGTTCATTTTTGTTCTAATCGTATCTACCGCTATACTAAATCGCATACCATTGCTGTTGTGTATTGGAATTATTCCATTTTTAATCGTATCCATTATTGAAGACCAATTTATGTAAATCGGTGCGTTCTCTAAAAATGTCCTAATTTCATTTCTACCTATAAAGCGCTTCTAAAATAATAGGTATATTCTTTTAATTTGTACACATGAGTCCCAATTTTTATATAATAGTCGAACATAAAGCAATTCAAATATATATACTCGTATATTATTATTTCATATTTGCCTCGCGGTAAATCAATAAGTATACACTAAGTATTGCAAGGAAGAGGAAACGCGCAGATTCCATTCAAGTTTAAATTCGGACCATTGTTCGCAAACCGTGCACAATTTCAAAACCTTCCAACCATTGACGAACTTAAAGTTTTTAGCTTCAATCTCGCTTTGCGCTTTTTGATTCGAAAAATTCAAGACCCGAGAGATTGGACGATATCAACGTAGATACACTCTGTAAGTATGCCTGCCAGTTTCAAAGGGTTCTTATAATATGTATATATTAGTTAAGCTGGTCGACTAACGCAGGAAATCCATTTTAGTAATATAATTTAATTGTATAAAATACTATGAACGGTTGTACTGCTGAAGGTATAATATAGCAAGTTAAATATAAAACTGTACTCAGGACATCATCAAATTTTAGTATAATAAAAAATTATATTTTAAAAATACTGTCCGGATACTTTGGCATAATAATTGAAGTAAAAGATTCGACTTTTGAAAACTTTACGATCATAAAATATAATCTCGTAATGATTATTGAAAACATGCCTCAACTGAATAGGCAAATAATATTTATAACTAAAAATAAGTGATTAAATTCATAATTTTATTTTTATGATGTTAGTATGATATTTAATTTATATTTTTCTCGTTTTGGCTGTAAGATAAGATTTATTCTATACGTAAATTATTTAGATCACAATAATTATTGGAGCCACGATTAAATGTCATGTTTTTTTTTTTTTTTTTTGTACATGCGTGGAGAATTGGATACACAATGACTCTATTTCGTTTGTCAATGACTGATAATCGGTGCAAAATAATTATTTATAATATCATGTATTCAAACATAGCATATAAATAAAAACGATATCTACATTATGTGTCAGTACTCAGTTATAACTCTGATGCTGTTATACCTACGTTCATATAGCAAACAACACCAAATCTATTGTCATTTACGAGTATGATAATGCGTGAAAATAAATAAAGAAACACCCAATTTGTATTCCATGTCAAGCAAGATTTGACAATTTATTTCTATAAACTACCTTCGTACCTTAGCGCTAGTACCTATAGTGCTCGTGCATTTTACTTATGCCTATTATTACGCAACGCCACATAAGCTATTATATAAATTTCAGACTATGCATGAATAAATTTAAATATATATATACGTCAAATACTCATAAGTTTAAAGACATTAATATATTTTAGTTTTATAAGTAATATATAATTTAAAAAAAATATTCATTCAAAATTTGAAATTAATTTAATAATTTAATTATAATAATATATTTCACAATTAGTTTTTTTTTTTTACCAGAATTGTTTTAGAGATAGATATTAGCAATTTGAAGAAGTATACAATGTTGTCAATGTTATAATCTTAATTTAATATTTGATTGTTATAATTTCATACATACGAGTACCTTACTCTAAGCTATTTTAGATTCTGAACTGAGTAATGAATGTATAGATTCTACAATGATGTGTATATGTTTTTTTTTATTTTATGCCTGTCATCGCGTTTTGGAGTGATAATAGTGCTTTGATTTTTAAATTCAGCCCTTTTTTGAAAAGTAAAATGAATCTAGTTAATACTTTGTAGGGGTCAAAAGTAAAAAAAAATTAGTAGTTTCAAATGCGTCAGGAAAAATCCTAAACAAGTAACAGAAAAACGAGAATTTTTACACATAACCAGTTTTCGAAAAAATCGATTTTTTTATTTTGCTGTAACTCAAAAACGAATCATTGTAAATACTTGAAATTTGTTTACGAAATATGTCAATATCGCGAATATTTGCAAAGAGTTTTAAGTTTGAAAATTCATAAAATTTTTGTGATTTATATCTAAGATTAAAAAACCTAATACAAGGTTCTCCATAACTTTTTCTTCAAATGACTGTAAAAAAAAAACTCCAGCGTCAATATTGAAAAAAATTTATGAGTGTATGAAATTTAATTTTTTTCCAAATCACGTAAAATAACAATATATCCTAAAACGATTTAAAATATTTGTTGTTATTCAAAAAGTATAAGTCGTAGAAACATGAAACTTTCACCAGTAGCATTACAATTTAACACATCCTTTATAGTGACCTACTCTCCACCTCTTCTATACAGCCAAACGATACCCACTAGCCCACCCTATTTTTTATATTTAACCATAGTTAGTAAATTCTGTAGACATGATACTCCTAAAATGTTGGATTAAACACGTTTATACACTTCAATGTGCTAACAGCTCGAATGAGATAATGGTCCATCGGGACGAACCAACCAACCCTTTCCCAAATGTATATGAATAAGTCCAAAAGTTGACCTTTCGTTAAATATGTATAGATATGTATATATATATATATATCTATGTTTTAGCATTTTATTATTCCCTTTTTTTTTTCTCTTCGTCAGTTATATTTTTTTAAGAACACGGTACGACAAAAATATAGCTGAGCATTGCTGGAGAACTTTAAGCATATATTGTTTACTATAGAAGTCCACGGGGACTTTAGATTTACAACGAATGAGTTCAACCAAGTTTGACCGATGAACCGAAACTGTATGTTCATATATTATATATGGTATGGTTTGGATAGGCTTTCAGTATTATATGTAAAAGTGGTGACTATTTGTATTTTACAAAATTCGTGATATTTGGAAATTTTAAAACGACAATTGTATTGCTGACCAATAATTTGTTGTTAAACACATAAGCATAAAAGGAAACTTTTTTTATAACTATCTAATCGTCCCTGGCACCATGTTACAATTGTTGTATTATACTCACTTATGTGAATAATAAAATAGTTAAGTGCTTTATACTGTAATGAATCAAAAATCATGATATTAGAGACTAAAATTATCAATCACTTTTAGTTGTTCCCCTATAATATATTTTTTACAATTACTCAGTTAAGATGATTATAACGATAGTCGATAAGTCATAATTGTTGAAGTGAGATTCAGTTTCTTTTTTTAACTCATAAGTATTTTGTTTATTATAAAACATGTGTTATATCATTCTATAATGGTATACGCCCTATGTGATAATAAATCCAGATTAAATATAATATAAGATATATATTTATACATTTTCATGTTTGTAACTATTGATACCTAAGTAATTGTGTGTGAAGAAAAAAATCATTATTATTAATTAATGTATTTAGAGATTGTATTAATAAATTAATTTTAAACTTCTACTACTATCTGATAAATTTTAATATACAAATTGAACTATAAATTATCCACCAATATTATTTAAATCATAGTGACAAAAGGTTTCAATTTATGTTATAAAACTAAACAATAAAATGAATATTAAAATTAAATTAAACATTAAAAGACCAATTAATTGTTAATGCATCTAAGTTAACGTAATTTACTTCAGTTCAATAAAAACAAATAAATAAAATTAGAATATTATATTATCATTTACAATAAAATTTAAATTAAATTAATTTATGATAAATAACACTATTATGTGTAAGATACAAGTTATTTTGTTTCAAAAATGTTAGTACTGAATAGAAAATAAATGTTTGATTCTGTGCAGTAATTTTTTTATTTTACACAACTTCCTAATTGTATATTATAGTGGCTGTTTAAAATAGACTATAAGGTATAAATACAAATAATATGTAATAATATATTGGTATTGATAATATTTGTTATATTATTTGTATGTATTTTTAAATATAGCTATATTTATATATATTAATATATTATTTTCTTTTTGGTTATTAAAAAAAAATTTTACAATCTTTACTTTATAATGTCCAATAAAGTTCGATAACAGTTATTTTGTGGGTTATAAATTTAAAAAATAAAATGTATGAAAATAATGTTGAGCATAAAACAAAAATAGCATGTAAATATTTTATACTTTAAACTGCGCATATTATATCGCATGACAAATGACGATGCGAAGTTAAATTATCCTCAAGGGACAAATGTATGACATTTTATATTTTACAATTCATACAATTTAAAAATCAGTAAAATTAGCTATATATGGAGAGTTATTGATAAGAGAATGTTTTTTAAATAGTAAGTTGTAATGGATGCATTCAGATAAACTACAATTGCAATAATTACTATCAATGTATAATATAGGGACATAAATAAATATCGATTGGATGTCACTTGACTGGCAGCGATTTTATTTTTACAAATTTAATTAAAATTTTAAACTTTTTCATTATCAGCATTTATTAAAAACTAATACTTTATTAAAACTTATGTATATTAATTTATTAATTATGTTTCAAAATATTTGACTAACCCATATAAATTTATTACAAAAAAAGTACCATAACTTTTAAATATTGCTAATTTTTGTACTGTTTAAGAATTTAAAAAAAATGTATTGTTACAACAGGATGATTATTCACTCAGTTTTCAGTAAACAAAGTGGCTTCCAAAAAAAGGAAAAATACTGAGTATAGAAATAAATAGATATTTAAATTTACTTTCTCCTATATAAATTTACAATATACTTATACATTATATAATTAGAAAATTATATAACGTCTATCACTAATTATTTCAATTATTATTTATATATGTATAATATGAGAAATATTTATCTTAGTACTAATTAAAATATTTATTTATGTTTTTCAAGTAAAAAGTTATTTAAAATTATTCGTTTTGTAATAAAATAAGAAACATTTAAATAGTTAAATGGCTGCAACATAATAATGAATTTTCAATATTTTCTGTTTGTTAATTACTTTCATAGAGTTCATTTATTTTATTTTACAATGCTAAATATATTTTATTTTTATTTTAGTTATGTAATTATTTTAATGGCAATTGATAGACATTTTTCACTTTGTAAAATATCCAACACATTAACACCCGTTTAATCACAATGTCCTTTTCTTTTTTAAGTACCTATATTTTAATTTCTTCACCTATTATCGTATTGTTCATTTGGAACTTACTAATGTACCTCCTATGCTTTTGACTAGATACAATGTAAACAAAATATAAATGACCATTTTTAAATTAGAAGTTTAAATAGGAAGTAACTTTTGCAGATGATAAAAGAAAGCGTGGTTCTATATAATACGTATAGATTTTAACAGTAAATTAAAACATTAAACAAAACAAAAGTTTTAAAATTAACACTACAAAGTAGCAAGTTTGTCCTAATTAATATTTGGCTATTATTTTTAAATAACTTTATATTTTAAGAAAAAATATACCAAATGTTATGTTTAGGGAGATTTTACATTTTAAATTGGTTTACATTCGTCTTAAATGTTATTCAATCTCGGAATTTCTAAATTTTTAGACATGCGTTAAAATAAAATATTTTACAATACATAAGCTGATTATTTTTTTAAATTATATTTTCAAGAAAATAAATGGGAACAAAACATTTTATTATAATACTTACACTATATTACGCCTCCAAATTACTTATTTATTATAAAAAATATTCGCTAATTTTACAAGTCAATACAACTAATACAAGTAAAACTTTCAACCTTATTAGCAGGGTCAAACTATACAATGAATATAAATAAGCTGAAATTTCTATTGATACTTCTCACGTCAAGACAAAAATCAATATTTTGTGTTGTGCTTTAGTCCAAAATCACTATTTTTCATTTGATGGAATTATTTTTAAACTTTCAGTGATCGATAGAAAAGTATTTTCTTACTAATTTTTTACTTAATATTTAATAAGATATTGTATAATTGATTTATACTTTTTAGAATTTAATGTAAATATATTTGTACAATTTATGCCTTTGTATATGAATCAATTTAAATTTATGTTAATTTTATAAATTGCATTAATATCTTAAATTTGTAAATAATTATTACCACGATAAGTAGGTACCTACCTAAATAGAAGTTAATGATTTTCTGAGAAAATATGTATTAGTTAGGTTAGATTGAGATTATTTTATGACTTCATTAAAAATGTTTAATCAATTAAATTTTTTTTTTTATTAAGTAAAAAAATATTGTATAATATTACACAAAATTATTTTATGGAAGACAACAAATATTATAATATTATTATATTGTGTATGCAAGAATATTATTTTGATATTGATAGCTTAATGTAAGTATAGTGAAAATGTAATATTATTATTTAACTAACTTCAGTATCGTCACAAACATAAGTTATTACAATAACAATTTAATTAAAGTATCTACGTAATATTAAAAGCTTTTTGAAATATTAACAGAATAATACTGAACACCTTTAAAACGGAGGTAGTATTAACTATATAATATAATAATATTATTATAATGCACATTCACATCGAAGACACTAAATTGCATACTCGATGCGCCGTTCTACTATTGAATTGGTTGAAAATAAATAATTCTTCAACATTCCAATCTTTATAGTATAATATTATTTTAAAATTTAAATTTAAAATTAAATTGTCTGTAAATATGAAAAATTTTAATTTAAAAAAATGTATTAACAAATACATATTGTGATCAAGAGTTATATCGAAATTTTATGGTTCAAAAATGTAGATGTATTTGTATTGTTTTTAATTCAATTAATTTCAAAATCAAAATATTTGCTTTATTATAAGTTTTTATCCAAATACCATTTTAAAAATATAAGGATGATTTAAATGTCTAACTCAATCTCATGATTACCAAAACTTTAAAAATGTTGAAAATATTAATTATATTATCATTTTTATGAAATAATTTTTTATTTTCATTATCAATTTTATTTTTATTTTTACTTTGTTAAATGACAACCATACATATTTTATTTTATATTTCAAAGCAGAATGATATGTTTCTGAGAACTTCTCAATTCATAAAAATCGAATTTTAAAAGATTTATTAACTAGCTGTAAGTATTAAGATGAACAAAGTATTATTTGATCAATTTTTTTTATTTTTCCTTCTACTTAAAATGTTGTTTTGTGATGACACCAAATAAAAATAAAATTTTCAGTAAAATTAAAACTTTTTTAAAATAATGAGTTGAAATACTATTAAATGTATAGCCGTATTATATATTATTTTAGATTATTATTGCTTCGATAAATGTATATTTTACCGTTTTATAATGATGCGTGTTTTATTATATGATTGAAATTATGTTTAGGGGCAGATAAAATATTTCTATATTCCACCTGATGGTGATTAAATGGTAGTAATATCAGTTTTTGAGAACATTAATTTATTTTTTTGTAATTCGAAAACTAATAACCGTAGACATTTTAAAATTTTTGACGTAACATATATTATTGTTATTTTGTATGAGCAATATATTTTTTAATAGTAAAATTAATTTCAAGCTTATTATTTGACTATTTATTAATATGTCAGTACTGACTGAACTTGTTAAGTTATAATTAAATACAAATATAATTTGATATAATATAACATATGCACTGAATTTGTAAAAAAAAAAAAGGTTAAATTATAAAAAATTTTTAATTATTATATTTGTATAAAAAAAAATTACTTATAATCATACTTAAATATATTACAAAATAATCTTAAGCTAGTGACTGACACACTATCACCACCCAGAATTGTTTTTCGTATACGATTTCTATTATTATATGTATCACTGAATTCAAATTTAAAAACATCCATTAATGACCGGCTCAAGAACGACGTACTTTCAAAAACTGCTAATCAGAGAGTGATTTTCCAGGTTTTTTATATGATGAATACAATTTTATTATACTATAATACAATTTGGTTTAAAAATAATAATAATAATAATAAACCCAGAAATAAAATAACAATTTAGAATATAATTATTCCTTATCAACTATCACCTAATATGTCTCGCATTCTTGTTTGAGTATATTATCTACATGATATTACTAATTTTTAAACTGACTAACTTTTGAATTAACAAATCTCATAAAACATTGATTTCCGAATTTATAATACTATTTTTAACTATAAGATATAATTATTACTTATTTCAGATATCTTGCTATACTTCCTGTTAATTTTATTTATACAACATAATTCTACTTACATATTAATTTTTGTACATATAAACTATACGACTAAAATTAATTTCCCTTTCATTCATTTTTTTCACAATTCTGTCACCTATATTTTAATGCAAAGTTTCAACATAAAACATTTCGCATTTTGTCAGTTATATGTCAAATGGAGAATAAAACCACATTTTTCAAAAACTTTTGTACATGAGTATTAAATATTATACACGCATATTTTAAACCTCAGGGTGGACCACATCACAAGAAAGTTTCTCACCCGTGAGATAAAAACAATATCAGATAAAATATGTATATATATATTTATAAGACACGCGATGGCTATTCCTGTAGTGATATTTGTTTTTTTATCTTAAATTTGATTTACATCATAACTTTACACTTCGTAGTTAACGAATATCGATACACCCCAGACCACATGATTTTTTCAAATACAATTTATTTTTTCGTTTTTTCACTTTTGTATTCTTTAGTGATTTTTATGGAATATAATTTTTAGAAATTATTTTAATCATTGTTCTGTCTCCAAATTTTGGTTGTATTTTTTAATTATATTATTTGTTTACATTTACATTATTAATTTATTTTTTTGTATTTTTATGTTATCAAACACCTTTAAAATTATACTCAAATATAGGTTACATTCATGTCATTTTTGGTATTTTCAATTGTTTTTTTTTCTAACAATGTTTAATCAAAAGACATGTACCTACGAAAAATGAAACCTTAATAATAACCGTTATACCAGCTGGTGGTTTTAAAAAGTAATCAGAAGTCAAACCATTTCTTTGGTAAAATTTCCACCGGACCTGTACTCTGTGCGAAAAACTTTGAGCATTAAACGTCGACACCTTGTCGTTGAATTACGAGTAACGTCCAAAATGATAATATAGGCTGTTATTTCTAAGATACGTTTTACGCGGAATTATGGTGTTTTGACTTTAACAGAAAAGTCGTATTTAGAAGAAAATAATAATTATTATATTGTTGTTTTCGAGGAATTTTTATTTTCGAACTAATTTAAAAATATTTTAATTTTTAGAATTAAAATAATTATTAACAAAGAATATCCTTGAATTATTACAATTTTAAAAATAGTCCATAAACAATATTAATCATTAAATTCAATTTAATTATTTGGAATAAAATTAATATTCATCATACATACGAAAACAGTTGTACAATTATTGTACTTATTTCTTACATTCTATTACTTTTATACAGCTGTTAAAAAAAATGGCTTCATATCAATGAAATATTTTTTATAAAATGAGTGGTAATAATATTTAGCTACCATTTTAATAACACGTCATGATAATATAATAAATATACTACTTATATACTTAATAATTGTATGAAAAATGATTAACTATTTAGGTACATAATATAGTTGAATGTTTAATTAAATATAAATAATCGTTTAAGGATGAAATTATAACATTCAAAGGATAGTATAACAGTCTATATTATAATAATTATATTATTCGTGTACAAATTAACTGTACAATTCACGAGGCACAGCTTCGACGATGTCAGTCGATACCTACGTCCTACTTCCGTGTTTTTAATACATTATTACTATTTTTATATTATTATTACTCAGTTAAAATGCTGTAAATGTTAATATTTATATTGTGGTCAGAGGGTGAACGACAAAAATCGAGTAAACGATTAATAAAATGTGTACCATTAAATTGATACGGTTATTATCAAACACTCGGAGTATATGGTACACTATTTTAATCGTAAGACGATTTAAAACGTATGCCTATTATACCTATAACGTAATTTATAACATAATAATATTACTGACTCACCTGTTTCATCGTCGACGATGGTCACGGACGCCTCATTGGGCGCTCCTCTGCTGCCGCTGCCGCTGTCCACGGAGGCGCGGGCCGTGACGATCAGCAAACACCCGAGCGCGTATATCACGGGCACAGCCGTCTTCATGTCACACGCGGCCTACACGATCTTTTTCGACAAAAAAAAATGAAAACGTAAAATTTCAAAACACAAAAATAATAATACTAACACGCCGATTGTTTGCAAAAAAAAAAAAATGTTTTAAAACATAAAAAAAAAACGGACACGAAAAGGCCCCTCGCGGGTAGTCAAGTCATCACTCCGGAGCCGCACACGTCACGTATTACCGTCTGGACTTTGTCCCGGGGAGGCAGTTCGCGCGATTTTTAGACCGCGAATGGTGCCGGACGATGAGTGGCGGAAATGCACGACGACGATAAATGACGAAAATCGAAACCGTTTTAATTGTCGGAACTTATTACGTATAATTGTCGAACGCAAAAGGGCGACAACGGTGGTGGTTTGACGGCGCGCATATAATATTATTTTTTTTTTTTTTATTGTAATATATTATTATACACACGCGCTCGTGGCGCACACACGAGAGACACGGACAACGGCAATGTGCATCGAACACCGGTCGCCAGATGACTGCTAACCACCCGACCCGGTCGTATCCGCGGAGTGGTCGTCGTGTGTGCTCGGCAGCGTCGGCGGTGGCGACGGCGGCAGCGCGCGCGGAGACTTCGTCGTCGTCCGTTGCGACGACGGCATTCAGCGCGTGTACCATTCACCGCCGCCGCTCCGACGGGGTTGTACCATCGGACGAGTTGTTCTTATACCTTGGTATAATATGATAAATATTATTATTGTTATTATAAGCGGTACAACACTGCGTGTGTGTGCTATCAATCATTCCGGATCCGGGGGTATATGTAGGATCACCCACATTGAAAGTCAGCGGTCGGCAGTCGGCTGCAGATCGTTGACTAGAGATTATTATTAGCGCTTGCCTATTTATTTAACTAACATTTTTAATCATTGGTTCAATCGAGTGACAAGGTAATGATACGTTTTAATTACATTTTAGAATTGACATAAAGATATTTAACAATGTTTTTTTTATCTACATATTATTTTATTATTACTGGAATCGGCATAGCTATAAATATAATATTATATGTTACATTCCCGTGTATATTATGAAAAATATTTAAGTCAAGAATTTTATACCTATTTAATTTCAGTTGAAAATTTTATAATATTAGATTATGCAATTAAAGTACCGACGTATTTTTGTTAGAGCATTTATTTTTACCTACAGGTTCGTTTTTAAATTTATCGAACTAAATTTTAATACTGAATATATAGACACTTCAAATTGTACATAGTGGTAAGAACCTATTACAAAATATGTATATTAGTACATAATACGTTTATTTTATCTAATATGTATTAACTAATGATAATAACTCATTAAAAAAACTATATTAACTATACTATGTTAAGTGAGTACAGATTGTATTTCTACCATAATTATTAATATTTATATTTAGCACCTATATTATTTTTTAGTACATTAATACAAGTTATTTATAATAAAAGCATTAATATTAATTTATTATAAAGAATATTTCTTTTTAACATTAAACACTAATTATTTCAAAACTATTGACGTTTATCTCTTGTAGTCCATCGATCGTTTTGTGCCAAACGTTTTTAGGAAGTAAACGAAACACTATATTATTATTTTATTATTATAAAAGTAGTTTGAAATCTCTTATGGTATTTTCTTCTCGCCGTCTCTCATGAATCTATAATATTAATTTGACTATTTTTAACGAAATATATGTATTATTTATTATTATTACTATAATTATTTTTAAGTTTTTATTAAATTTTTTCTGACGATTCTCATTTTAAACTATTACAATTTTATTTTATTTTTAATCACATAATTTCTATTGATTTACTAATAATGCGTAATTCTATGTTTACAGAAATCATATTTAAACAAATTAACTCAAACTCAAACATAATAAATCACATAAACTAATTTAATTTTTGTTATACATTTTGAACTCACTTTTCAATATTCATAAGTATATTATAATATTACATTCGTTGCTAAATACGAATCCAATCAATTGATCAATGATCCTGAACATTTACTTTGTAATATAAGGTCATTAATTACATTATATAACGCTTAAGAAAATCTTATGTTTCATACATTCAATAATGCAATCAATTCGTTTAATTTTTATCGAGAAGTTTGTATTCAGTAACAGTTTCAAGAATAGACGATTCGTATCGGAATCAATGTATTGTTTTATTTTATCAAATCATTTTTTGGCGTTCTAGTTTTTATATGATAACTGATAAGTTATATTATTTTATAATGATAATTTTTTTTCGTTAACAGATGACAGACTAAATTCGTGAATCATGAGTATAGTAATATTAACGGAGAAAAAATAATAAAGACACTGTTACACTGTCACTTACTATATGTATAAACTGTATTAGAAAATACTAATAAATATTATTCCTCTTACGTCAGATATGTATATATCTTTTATATTTATTAAGAACCGTAAAAATCGACATAATTCATTAAATATAAGATTATAAAACTTCTATTAAGCTTTTACACTATCAAAATCATTTTTACCTATAATTTTCTTCAGATTTATGATTTCAAAAGTTCCGTTTAAAATTCTTAATTATTGCATTTAAACAGTTTTCTTCCATTGTTGATCTTATGTAGCTCGTAAAAATATTTTTAATACTGAAAAATAACATCAACCAGTACAGACGTACAGTTTTCTACAGCACTACGGTATTGTGTCATTTTAATGTAGTAAGTGTCCGTTAAGGTAATCGAACTCATATAGGTATGTCATTTCGAATCGTGTAAATTTGTCTCAACTACAATTCAACACATAAAATTCAAATTGCATTTTAATATTGTTGCTGGATATGTTATACAAAATATTATTCATGCACATTTTACAAGTCACTCGATG
Organism: Rhopalosiphum padi; assembly: GCF_020882245.1. NCBI lineage: Eukaryota > Metazoa > Arthropoda > Insecta > Hemiptera > Aphididae > Rhopalosiphum > Rhopalosiphum padi. The sequence goes on from NC_083599.1 coordinate 35,277,838, forward strand.
GTCTTCGGCCAATATTCACTGCACAGTGCACATAATACATAAGTTTTTAGTAAAATATCGTACAATAGAGCCACTAACCTCTCGCCGACTGTGTAAAATGGAGCTATGTATTAAAATATAGAACGCGAGTCTCGCCGTTGGCATATAATATACACCGGTAACCAATTTTAATAAGGTATAACATGTATAAACTTGTTCAATTGATCTATTCTTATAGTGACCATATTATGCGCATTCGATGGCAACAATAAATAGGTCAGTCAGCCTGGTACCCCAAAACTAAATTTTGCACATTTTTTTTATTTAAATAACCAATTTTTATTAATTTATTACCTAAGTCTTAACCGCCAAATAAATGTTTTCCTATAAGGGATGCTCAGCTGGCGCCTCAAATTTAAATAATATTGACTTCAAACCAAACCAGAAAAATAGTAGGTAATTTTACTAGTTTTACTTAACTATAAAATTCTAAATTAATTTCCCTGAGTCAAGAAACACAGCTATTAACTCCAATTAAAATATATAATAAATTTAAATAAAAATTAACACCTAATTAAGCAAGTGGTTTAAAATTATATTTAAAAATAGGTAATAGGTATGTTTTACAGGGTAATAATAAAAAAATTGTGATTAGAAATAAAATTATAGGTTTTAACTGAATTATAAACAAAATGTATGCATTAGAAAATGAAATAAATGTAAAATTATACTATAAAAATACAAATATATTATATTTTACCGAGGTGATTATATTTTAATTTATAATATTCATATCAAGTTTATTATTATATTGTATAAACACTGAATAGGTATCTAGAACAAGGAAAATTGTGTTCACTATGTTAATAATTTGTAAATGTTATTGATATTGATTTTATATTGCAAAACAAATTGTATTTTATGTAAATGTTACCTAAATAATAAGAGTCGGTTAAATTTAATAGCTATTAAATAAATATATACTTCCATAGTTATATATTATAGAGTATAACTGTAAAAAAGTATAATACATTAAAAATAATATGTAATATGATATTCTTATTATAGGTAATAATAGATAATATTATTTATTAAGAAATAACTAAAAAAAACTAAACGTTAGGTATATCTTTCTACATTAACATAACTTATTTAACTTTTTTTACGTTATACTTAATCAACAATTTTGTTTTACCTGTGTACCAGATGCATTGTTATTCATAAAAGTTCAAACAAGTGCCACTTAAAAATGTAAAAAAAAATATATCATACAAAAACAAATAATCCATTGTGAATATTATTTTGGAACAAATGTTGATTTACTGTTACTAACATAGTTGTTAAATACTACTGTAGAAATAAAATATAAAATATTGGACATGAAATAATCTCAACTATATCTATATAATATATAGGTATACATAGATAATAGACCAGGGGTCACCAAATGACGACCCGCGAACAAATTATATTTGGTCCGCAGACAAATAATAAATAACATACTACGATGACATTATATTGTGTTATTATAAAGATAAATTTATAACAATATTAATAATAAAGATATTAATGTATATCTTTAATTTATTTTAAGATCTTTTATAAACCATTGTCCAATTATTTTTAAATTTCTCTTTCTTAATAAAAAATAGGTACTTTATTATTACTTATTTTTCATGAAAAAAGAAGCACTTCGTGATATTTATTACTTCTGTCAAAGTAAACGAAATCATATTTATTTTATTGTATAATAATTTTTTTTTACAAATATATTAACAGTCTGCAAGTTAAATAATTTTTTTTTAAATAACTTAACGAAAGTTATGTGTTGAACAGGTAATTTTTAGTTTTTCGTAAGGAATCCATCCATTATTGAAACTTTGTGTCATTTAGGTGTATTTATCTAAGTATCTATACGAGGCCATGATACCATATATGATTCAGCTGTCTTCTACCGTCACCTAGGATGGTAAGAACAGATATTTCAAATATGAGAGGATTGTAGTAGTTACAAATTAGTAAGTATAATAATTCATGGTTAGAAAAATAAAAATTCTAAAATGGTTATGTTTTATGTCTCATATGACTTTGACAACTGTTCAAATACAATTCACAAAATCGTCGAAGTTCTTGTAGGTACTTTAACAAAGCAGAATATGCGTTGTAGATGTACAATATTTACTTATGTTATATTTTAGTATGTCTTAAACTCGTTATTATAATATTTAATTATGATAGTATTGTAAAATATTTCTTATGATTTTTTAATATAGTATTTTAGATTTTAAGTATAACGATATTGATTTTACAATAACGTCAATAACTATTATGTGTTTTTTTTTTATTTATTATTATTATTATGTTTTTAGTCAATGGTTTGAGTAGTAAAAAAGTTGTGACTTTCACCTTGTGGGTTATTTCTGTAAAGGTGCGTTTCCTGCACGTTTCTCTCCGAAATTTACGCAGTGCACTTGTCATATCGAGCCTATACACACTATATTCGACAATAATGAGACTACAATGCCTATACATCATTACCACGTACGGAGCTTGGCGAGCCACGTGCTTATCCAAATCAAACCGAGTTTCCCAAAATTATTTTAATTAAGGAGCTTAGTTCTCAGTTAAAAATTATTTCAACTCTTGATTTCTACTTGCACAGCTGTGTATTTTGTATACTTAAATAGCGAATATTTAAAAGAAAAATCAATTAAAAAACAAAATTCAAGGAAAGAATATGTTAGATGCATGCAATTTACAAAAATCATACTATGTAATATACTATAACGTAAAATAATATTTAGGTTTATATTTTTTTAACATTTAAATACAAAATACATAAATATATTTTTTATACATTTAAATATAAAAGTAGACAAGTAGATACATATTAATTTATTTAAACCGGTATTGAGTTTTTTAATACACATAGGTGATTTTAAAACTCTTATAGAGCTGCTTTTATGTTGAAAACAACCAACATTATTTGTTTTAAATTTAAATGTTAACATAACCTAGACAATGGAATCTATTTAGAAGTTTTTGATAAAAATTTCCAGTATTTTTTTTTATAATTCCGAAAGATAAAATGTTTTTTATCTAATAAAATCGGTTAAATAACATATAATCTTAGTAATTTTAAATAATAACAAAATGTATATAATAACATGATATAACATTACATAATATTATACATGATATATTTTTCATAATATTATTATTTTTACTAGAGCTATTTATAAACATTTATTTATTTGATATATTATTTTTTTATTTCAAGAAAAAGATGTAGAGATAAAAACAACATTGCTTTGTCAAAAAGTTTGAAAATTGAATTCGAGATTCTTCACTTTCTCATAAATGGTTATTTCTAGATTCAAAAAAAAAGTTAAACCCAATTCCACAGTAATTTTTTATCAATGTATTTATGTATATAACATTATAAATTTATAAAAATATTGTATTAATATGCAAATAATTGTATAATTAAAAATTCATCACATTTTTAGTATTCATACATAATTTTTGAAAATCTAATACAATAAGTTTCTGATGAGTGTTTATTACCTATTTATTTATTATTTATATTGCTTGGTATAAACACTATAAATACTCGGTGTAAAACACTAATACTTACGGTTAAGTTGATACCTATTACCTTAAAAGTTAATAGCAATCAGTATATAGAAATTATTTTCGGGAGGTTGGGGGGGTTATTAAAAAAAATGACCATTCTTAAATTCCAATTAATTATACAATCAAAATTAATATCCGTACCAACCATATATTTCGATGGAACTTTGGGTCTTTGAACTCCAAAAACGCCACTGATAGTAATAATATATTATGATGATTTAATATAATAAATGCAATGTTATCGACCACAATTAATTCAACTTACTGTATTAGTAATATAGTAAAATAAATCAATATAAATATATCATAAAATATACTTATAGTAATAACATTATTGGCCGTTATTTTCGACCAAAACGGTTTTTCGTATGCAATACTTCAATGATTTAACATCGAATTCAATTTTAACATATTACAATATATTACAGTGACTAAATCAATGACAATAGTTACACTCAACAACTAATTTACAGCAAAATTATTACCTATTTTACCCATTTTCACTCTTTTTCTATTAATTACTTTTGGAACCTTCAGTTGAAATGAATGATTAGTAAAATTACTGGTACAATTGATTTTCTCTAAACCATTTTATATTTCATTAAATCTGTCTAAACTTAATATTATGCACGTGTATGTCGAGGATAAAAGATTTTGTTTGAAACATAATTATATTTACGTGGTTTAACACATATTTTTAATTGAAAACGTTTATTGGAAAGAGCTCAATTTCCCACTATATAATACGTGGGTATCAATTAACAACATACAAAATTAATAATAGCGAATAGACGATTTAATTAATTTTATGTCAACAATCAAACCTAGAAACCTAAAAAACCGTGTTATGTATATGTATACTAAATATATTTATATAATACCGTTTTGATAAAATATTATAATACAAATTAATTAAAATAAATTTTAAAATTATTTATTAAATTGTTTATTCGATGAAAATGTTGAATTGCGTAAAAATTTATTAAATTTATTTATTATGGATTTAAAATAACTTTTGTTGAAGTTTTTTTTTATAGATAATAATAATGTGTTATACTGTTATTGTATATGTAAATTTTATAATTATTTTGAAAAAAACAGACTATATTTCTTCCTTGCAGGTAATTTATCAACTTTTTTGTAGTACGTAATGGGAATGCTTTTTAGTCATCCAACAAAATTACTTTCAATTTCAAATAGTTATGTACAAAATGGGAAGGGTGAGTAAATGCTCGATCAAAATTATTCAACTTTTTGTCTTCATTTGCAGAATAATAAAAACCATTTAGATATAATTTTTATTATATTACTCTTTACTTTTTACCATGACGTATGAACCAACATGTTACCATGCGTAAACAGTATCAGATGTACACTGAACCTTAATATTGTAGACTGTAGTTGTATTAATTATACATTTATAAATCTATATAGTAAATTAAGTATAATATAGCGTGCTATGTTCATAATTTACATGCACTTAGATTTTTTTTTAAGAATTTTGTAAAAATGTTAATTTTGTTACAGTAGAAATTTCCATAATGTAAATTAAAAAAATCATAGACCGACTTTAAAAAATTTCTAACATTTTAGACCACAACTAAAATCAATCCATATTTTAGTGCACTAAAATTGTCCTCACTATAATATAATATTACATATTATGGTTATTTTTTTATTACTGTAAAGTCAATTTTTTTATCATATGGCGTTTAAACATTTTTAAAACAAAAACAGGAATAAGTACCAAATGTATATTTGTATGATTTCTGCTATATTAAATCATTGTATTGATAAAAATAATGATGCAGATATACGCTCTAATATGTATATATATATATATATATATATATATATATTAATACGTCTCAAAATGTTAATTATAATAATATAACATATGGTAATAGTTATTAAACTCAAACTATAAAAATTAAAATAATTTGCATGTCGTATAGGTACTTGATTATCTGTATATACCTGTGGTTCCCAAACTTTTTTTTCTTTACCGCCCACTTCAAAAAAAAATCCGACAAACGTCCCCTTAAAAAAAGTATTGTTACAAAAGTATGCAATAAAAAATTTAATGTATAGTTTATAAATATAAGTATATGTTTTATCATAATATCGTATAATGTATAATTGTTTAGATGCAAATAAAAAAAGGTGTCTTAATGAGATGGATGTGACTGGTGTTTTGTTAGAATTTGGTTGATGTTAGGTTCAATTTTCGTAAAACGTATTCTTAAGTCCCCACGATTAGTTATTTGTAACCGTTGTCTGACCTAACGATTATTCTAAAAATACAAAATATACACGTACCATAATTTTATACTATACAATGATGTAGTAATAAACATAATATTGTTTAACATAATTGCAACTGTCACCGCCATTTGAAATGAAATTCCTCCAAATTAAGCTTGTAACTTTCATTCCCCCCTTGGAAAGAACTAACGACCCCAAGGGGGCGATATCGCCCACTTTGGGAAACGCTGGTATATACTATATAGTATAATATAACATACTATATTATAATAATTAAATACCAAATAATTGATTTAATTGTATATAATTAATAATATATTATTGTATAACAGGATATAGGTGCCTCGGAGCTTGGAGTTACTAGAGGACCAATTTTTAGAGCTTTAAAATCTAGCGGAATAGAAAGTATAGAGAGCAAAAAAAGTAAAAGGTCGATAAAATTTAGGTACAATTTATTACATTTAATTTTTATATTTACTACATGATTTAATTTAAAAATAACATAATAAAATAAAATATAGATTAACTATAAAATTGTATAAAGTAATTTTAAAATGTATAGCACACTCTGGCCAGATAAAAAAGATAGGCGGCCGTCTGGCGTTGATGTATATAGTAAGTTGTTCTCCATTTATACAATATTGTCACTTCTGTCGAAAGTTTTACAAATTGAAAGAAAAACATATTTCATATTAATATAGCACCACACTGACTGCCATATTGACGTATTGTATATAGTAATAATTGGCCAACGTGACCGGCAACGAACAAATCGAACAAATACTTCGTATATTTGGTTGATTTGTTCGTTACAATCGTATGTACAGTGTACACATAGTGGATTCCTTTGAAGTTTATTGGTATATGCTCCATTCGTTATATACCTACTGCTGCAAGCAGGCCGTAATATAACGATTTTTCGACCGTAACAATAAGACCGTAGCAGGATTTCGGACAGGGACCTAGCTTAATAAGAGTTTCAGTTCCTGTTTCCGGTGTCCGGCAGAATCAAATCTCCAAGGAAATTAAATATACAAATACGTTCAACATATACGAATATAATATATATGTGCGTACCTACATTAATATAATATATACTGCGTCTAGGATACGGATGTATCAAAAAATATTTGATGTAATATATATTATATATCATGAAAATATCTAAATCAATATAACTATATTATATAATATTATAATACTGCGTTGAGATAAAAATTGAATATACCATAAAGATATTAGGTAAAAATACATTGACTGTATACTTGAAAAACGTTTTTAAGTTTTTATATATTATTGACTATAGTATAATATGAAATCGTGTTTAAATAAACAAAAAAACTAATCTGTTTCAATCAAGTTGGAGGTATAGGTACATTATTAACTATAAGATTGAAGTATATATAGTTTGTGAATAAAATCACGTATCCATAATCGTTTCATTGAAATGATTATAATACAATATACAAAATAGTTTTCGTTTAGATTATATTAAATTATTTTGAATTTTCACCTTGAATAAATCTAACTTATTATTTATCAAAAAAAAAATTATTGAATTCAGTTAAAAAATTTTTCAGAAAATATAGGATTTATAATTTTAAAAAGTAAAAACGTACCTTCTGTCAATTTAAAAAAATACAGATAACAGATATAAACGCACATAAATGCTGTAATTTTTCATTTAATATATTTTATTATTTATATTGGTATGTTATGCACAACTCACGCTATAAAACTATATTTATATCATGGATATAACTATTATCATCAGTCATCTCCTACTTATATAAGTTATATCACAATTATTCAAACGATGGGTATACCTACCTTTATTAGGTACTGCGTCATTTATAGCCTTCACGGATAAAAACTAAATATACTGGGGTTGCGGTTCGTATCGTAATAGAACGTACATGAAAAGTTCTTCTGTCATTCTAATACCTATACCTAATACATGTATTCTAAGTATAATACCAAAATCGAAAATTTTAATATGTATCATATAGGTATATTTCGAGGTAAACGTACAATTTTTTGTTATTTATTTCAAAGACGGCCTAATAAAATACTATATTGTTATTTATTATTGAGAATAAACTGATACATCTCGTTTAATATTCGTATAGAAATAATATTACTCACCTTTTTAGATATTTAATTAATAGATATATAAACAATTTATAATTTTAAAATACTCATAACTCATATTAAAATAAAAATATAATAAAACGCTTATGAGATGCCAAGATCATGTTCTTAACTTTAAATTAATAAATTCTATAATAGGTCATTTTATTCTAATTTGAAAAATTAATATGGTTATAGTCATTTTTGTGAACGTAAAATTTGCTATGTTGTGCGTGGGTTAGAGAGAGATAACATATACTACGCTGTAGGCATCCTCTTAAAGAGATGGCAATTATATTATCAAAACTAACATTATATACTAAAACATTTTATTGCACACAACTTTACTATCGAAAATATTTAATTTGTAGAATAAGCATTTTATCAACATTGTTATTTTAAATATTCTTCAATAATAAAAAAAAATATTGTGATCACATATTAATTTTTTTTTCTAAATAAATTTAATAAAATACTTAAAATATTATTTAAAATTCTTTGAAACCTTCTTATAATTCAACCATCCATAAAATGGTCACAAATATTAAAATGGTACACTAAATAAAAAAATAAAAATACTGCAAAAAGTTATTGCCCCAGGTGAGGATCGAACTCACGACCTTAAGATTATGAGACTTACGCGCTGCCTACTGCGCTACCGAGGCTTGTGTACTAGTGAAGGTATAATAGTGTTCTAACCTGTGAATTTCGTAATAATTTAATTATTAATCATAAATAAAAATATTATTTTTAGTAAAAATAGAAATTTTTTATTAGAAAAAAAATAATAATTTACTTTTTAGAATTTAATTCTTGTTTTTAAACGAGATGAATTTATTAATTTTACAATGATGAGTGTATTTTATGTAATACACAGTGGCGTAGGTAATTACAAAATTTGCACATCCAAAAAAATAGTTTTGCCACAAAATTTAAATATTTATACATACCTATTACCAATAATACTAATATACCTTATACTTAATATTTTTTAAGTATTTCTTTATTTAATAAATATGTAAGTTAATTTTAAAATAAATAATATTTTAAATATTAATATTATTATTTTTTGTGCCTTCGCTTCAGTTCTGAAAATTTTATTGATCCATACAAAATCAGATAAAGAACATTATTATCTAAAATCCATTTTTGATATGCCTACATAAATATCAGAAAAACTATAGACATATTATATTATTATTATAATATATGGTATAATTTCACAAATCAATGTTTTTGTTAATTCTTTTATCGTAGAAATTTATATTTCCATACTTAATAATTTTTCGTACCAAGAATTAGCAATCACTAATCAGTATATATCTACAACGAATACGCCTAAAATCCGTATGGCCATATGAAATTCTAATCGTAATTTGAGTCGATACATTTTATTTTTAACTTTATCTTAATGATTTGGCAAAGGTAATACCTTATTTATTACTTTTCGATACTAAATCAGTTTAATTAGTAACTGGAACCGACAGCAACGCTGCGTAATATTGTATTCGTTCGAAATGGCAAACGAGTGTTTTTATTATTACTATCCGTTCCACCACGATGGAACGTCATATAATAATATTCTGGTTTTGACGTCCCTTTAAAATTTGAAATCTTAAAATTTGCGGTGGTTCCCCCGAATTACGTGTATTGCGGGTACTTAGTTACGCCACTGCAAATATATGTTATATGCACAATTTGTTTTTTCTTTAGCGTTTTATGTTCAATAGTGTTATTAATATTTGTAAAAAAAAAAAACAAAATTTCGCAAATAATTTATAACATTTTTATTTTAAAAATTAAGCCTTGAAAATATTATTTGTTATTTGTTAATGAGTTATTTATATGTTTTCCTTACAGAAACCTAAAAATTTTAAAAATAATTAACATGTGCAATTTTTTTTATGCATTTCAAATTCAAATTTCTGCGAAATTGGACATTTAAACAATTTTAGTGATTTTGTTGTAATTAAAAAAATATTATTCATACAACTTTGAAACTTTTAAGTTTTAACCTATACCCATATTATTATTAAATATATATAAATTAATTAATCTAAATTTATTTTAAGCTATTTATTAAACAACAAAACTGGTAGGTATACGTTGGTATTGGCATAAGTTTGAGGATGTAGTATTAATGTATTATCGACTTTGTACTTGTGTATGCAGAAAATAGTGATATCTTATTTTATAACTCTATAGCCTATAGGTATATTATAGTGTTTTTTTGGAATAAAATCATTCATAACAAAATTTTAATCAAACAATATTTCAGAAACAACCTTATTTTCAATCCATTTTTTTATATGATATCTATACATAATAAGAAAGTTACAGTAAAATAAATGGTGTTTCGTATACATTCAATTTATCAAGAAATAATTAAATTATTCAAAAATTTATATTAGGTTATCTTCAAAATAGTATTACCTTTTAATCATAATATATAGGTAGGTGTATTTAAGACCACTCTTATAGAAGACTGGAAAGTAATCATAATTTTCTATTTGTTTTATGACTTTCGTGTTTCACAATTTCACATCGTATTTTTAAATTTATCTAACCATTGCATGTGTGCTCCTTTTAGTGGAAAAACGGTCAATTATAGTTGTCCGCGGTGGCGTCCTCGCTCCTCGACATAACTGCGATATTGATGAAAATAGGACTATTGTGACTTTGAAGACGTTGACATCCGATAGGGTAATAATAATCTGGGCGACATCCCGTTTATAATGTAATACACAATTATTATGAAGAAAAATGAAAATAATAATAAATTATGGTTTAGAATCGTCACGCACAGTAAATAATGTGATTGCTACGGATCGCGTTCAATTTTCGCGATCTGCGTCTACGGCTAACCTGTAGTTTTGTATGGATGTTGCATGACATCTTGCATGACGTGGTAATTAGTTTTGTGTAATATTTTATAGAACACTTTTGCTACTTCAGTGAACTTATAAATTTTTATTGTTGTGGCTTTTAAAAATAAATTTTACATAAATAGTAGACCAACGTATGTTCTAAATTTTTTTGTTATATTGTTATGGTGTACCCTAAGATACACTCTTTAAATACTAAAATATGAAATTTCTCAAACTCCAAAACTCAGATTTAAAACGACTTATAAAAAAAACTTTATTGGCTAAAAGTTAATTTGATTCTTTTATTATATTTTATAAGTATAGGAAAAGTTTACCTATTTGTTATATTACCAATTATTTTTGTTATTTTTGTTTATGTTAATGTATAAATAAATATTTATAACAAATTCAATTTTCAAATAAATCATAATGCTTTATTTTGTCATTAAAACGTGATGTATAGAACTCAAATGATGTAACTCAGTAACTGAAAAACCATTAACTAACGATGTTAGTTTTCAAATATGAAAAACATCATAAAATGACGCTATAATGCCTATAGTGTCTGATGTACAAATCAATATAAAAACTTTATAAATATATACAAACAAACGTGACAGCGGTTGACAGAAGACATGAAAGAGACAATTTTGACACTGAGCAAAGTTTTTAAAATCCTATTTTAGAGATTTCAGTCAGTATAATAAAAAAATAACACGGATTATTATATTTTTAAATGTACTAAAATGTTTAACCTTTATTATTTTATATTTACTATATTAGTATACTTACTATGTATATTACTATATATAAATAATATATTGTGTTCATAATTTTTAAACAATTAATAAATATAGGTAAAGGTAATATAATGCATTATTACATGTATTATTGCATTTAAATGGTTAGTTTTTATTTAAAAGTGTATATAGGTACCTATTATAACATGTAAATATTGTTTAAATATTGAGCCTTTAATTTAATAAGCTAAATGTCAAGAGCTTACAAGTCAGAATGTACATAATTGTTTTTAATTTTATTACCTAGCGTGCAATAGCATATACATGTGTAAAACTTTTTCTTTCTAAATAAGCTAAATTTAAAAAAAAATAAAGAAACCAAGAGAATTCAAACTATTATAATGCAATAACAAAATTGTTATGTCTTCGTAAATGTTATCCAACTAAAACCTATAAAGGTATTTTAGTCTTGATCTTACTAGATGTATTTCTATATTAGTATGATGCAGTTTCAGTATAAGTAAATCATGAACAAAGATCAAAAACACGTTTGAAACTCATTATTATTGTATATAGTAAACTGTTAGAATTTTATTACTATAGTAAAATGTATATATTGATAAAAATTTGTCAATAAGGCACTTTTAAACTCCTATAACGTTTCATTTTAAAATACTTTCATTAGCACATTATATATTATGTAGTAATCTATAAGGTGAGCGAAAAGAAAACATGTTCATGAATCATGCTATAGTGTTTCGCACCCTTTCCGTGAATTTATTTATACATTTTACTTCCGTCGTTTGAGTTTTTAAACTAATTATTATTTGCTATAATATATACAGGTCAATTTACCAAGTATATGTTTACTCGCATTTTTTATTTTTTCCTTTAATTATTCATTTATTCAAATTATGGTTGTTGGAATTTTTAAGTAAAATATTAAATACAATATTTTCAAATATTATATCTTACATTGTTCATGCCATTTAAATAAATTAATGTAATTAAATAATTTTTTTCTTATAATATGATAACCGTCTTTTTTATCGCTAAAATTTCAATTAAATTATTAAATTATTTGTTTAAATAATTGTTGTTTATATGCAAAGATTAATTACAATTTATATTTAGGTAGTACAGAATATTTACTTAACACCATGGTAGCAGTTCTCTATGATAATAGCTTTGGAAAATTATTTGTTTAATTTATTTTAATTAATTAGATGAGAAAAAAATATGTAAACGTCAGTGACTTTAAAATTATAATAACTATACCATTAGCTAACATCTTAGAATGAGTAAATGTTTTACAAGTATAATTAATATACTATAGACTATGTATATTAGAATATAATTTATAAATAACAAATATTTTTATGTTTATTTTTGTAAAATTGATAAATCTAGTGAATGCATACAAAATATTATTCTTGTTCTGGTAAAATCTATAATTATCATCCACTAATAATATTCTTCGGTCGTAAATATATATTTTATTATAATTTACAGGCACGATGTTCAAGTACGATTTAATTAATTACAAAAAGAAATTATGCATAGTCAAACAATGAGTGATATTTCAGTTAATATAATATTATATTTTACAGATTAAAACTTTTTGGTTTACAATGCAATTATATATATTATTGCTAAGTTGAAGTCATGCTGAACAACAAATATATTTTATTTATATACAGTCAAAAGATACTACCGCTTATCGGCTACAGGCTGAGATATTATATTTTTTATGCGTTTACTGCGGAACGAATATTATGTTCCATCATATAACTTTACATCGATACATTTAGTTCTTATTCATTAAATATAAATGTCATTATTTTAAATGAACGCGTTCTTCTGTGTACAGATATATATAATATTATGTGACAAGTAATTTATTGAAGAATAACGTACCTGTATTATATTATTATATTATATAACTGCAGTATGATGTCGTTCAATGGTTGACACTTGACACGAATATGTTGTATATACGTCCAATATATTATTTTACGGGTGCAATCTATTGGAAAACCATTTTTTTTTCTAATTAAAATGTATAAATGTGATATAATTTCAAGAAAAATAATGATGTTTACAAGTTTAAATCTTTAACAAATAATACAAACAAAATTATTGTGACAACAACTTTTGCCCTATTATTTTTATCCCTGCAATGCACGACTCTGACGATACCATAATGTTTGTATCATATGACCGCCAAATTAAATACCGTATAAAATGTTCGAATAATAACCGCGGTCGTCGATAGTCGATTTTCAAAAACTATATAATATCTACCAAACGAAAACGTCATAAAATATTATATTACTATAATAATATACATTTCAAGCATATACGACACGCTTTGGTATATTATAAGTATGTACATATTATTTCGTCGTGCACATGGTGTATAGCTGGCTGCAGTCTGCAGCTGTCTATAGTAAAATATATAATAAAAGCGTAATAATATTATGTGTCGTACATATTATTATAGGTACTATATTTTGTTGCGGCTTTAACTGCTGCAGCGACCGGGTCGTATGTGCACGACAGTCTGTCGTGGCGTACTTGGTGTTATTATTATTATTTTCATTCCATTTCTCTCCATTTGACGTTACAATATAATAATAATAATAATATTATATAGTTGCGACCATATAATATTGCAAGCTTCGCACGTCGTAAATCAACCTTCGTCGTCGTACACCGTGTCGGTAGTGACGGCGGTGGCGGCCGTTTAGCCTACAAAATGTGCCGATAACGATGTACGGGGAAAAAAACCAACAAAACGTAGGTATACAAACTTTGATACAAAATATTATGTCTCAACACTCTCAACGCGGTTATTACACGGTCGTATGCATACAAAGAATAATTATAACAAATAACTATCGCGGTTATGTGGGCGTTTACACGGTGATTCACCAATAAGCAATAAGCATGTTTAGTGCTCACCCGCATATTTTTAATTTAATAATGAATTTTTAAATATGTCAAGTTTTAGATTTTAGAATTATAATTAATAAGTGATAACATTATTTTAGAGCATTTAGAAATAAGTAAACCATTTTATGAACGTCTTGTGGTGATATACCCACTATTTTTTTTTTAATGAGAATCACCCTTTTTTTCTGTATACATTATTCAGTAAATTATTTTTTTTTTTTTTTTAATTTCGTTGTATTTAAATTGTAATTCAAGTGAATAGTTGAGTTGTTTTTGAAGAGTTATTTAATTTAATATATTGTGGATGATAAATCCATGATAATATGCTTGTAAAATTATAAACGAGATATGTATAAAAATTGTTGTAATTAATATATTATTATAATCTATAATTCGCAATTTTATATTTTGTAAAAATATGGGTATACTGCTCAGACATGCGGACTGTTGACGCGTTTCTGTTCGCATATGACGTGATATACATTATGGTATGTAGAATTGTAGACTACCGTATAGTATATTTTTACGCACCAAGTAAAAAATACTGTAAGGAATAAGGAAATTTACAAAATCTTAAAAATAATAGTATATTATAAAACAATTTATACTAGCACATAATCAAAAAATACTAAATTAAAAGATAAATTCTTAATATAATTTAATAATTATTATATTATAATTATAATATTAATATATAATTATATTTAAAAAAAAAACAGTTGCTTAATAATTTACAGTTACAAACTTACAAAAAGCAGGTTGGTTCATATTTAAACAAATAACATTTATATTGACACAAAAGGGTAAATCACCCTGTAATCTGTATATTTGTATAAATGTATTTTAGGAAAGATTTGTAGTGATTAAACAATACAACGTATTGCTATAATAATATTATCATCACCGCGCGCCATCGTCATTCATCGTTTCCACAGTCCACGCTGCAGCATTCGAGGGTTGAGGTAGTCGTCACGTTTATTCTATATGTATTATTATAACTTGTGCGTAAAGTATAAACAGAACGTAGACTATAATATAGTATATTGTATAAGACTATAAAAGAACAAATCATTAAACACTTACACACAACCAAATAATATATTATTAAATGCCCATCGCATTTGTATTGCCCGTCATTTCGTTCAAAAAAATATCACATACACGCACACACACATACACACGTCACACACACACGTGTATATTATTGTATATGTGTCTTGTAGCGAGCCGTGTGCCCGTGTAATTATATTATGTACAAACGGCCGTGCACTTGTTAACACACTTAAAATACGAATTTATGATTTTACTAACACGAGCGGCCCGAGGAGGTGTCAGCCGTAACTGGTCGTGAAATGTACGCGCCCCGGTCCGAAGGGTTTCGTCCACACACACACACGGATCGTTCACGGTCATCTACCCTATAGGCTATAACCCACCACTGACCCACCCTCGCCCGATCGCCGGCTGTCAAGACGTGTCAACTCGCGAGACGGCCGCCCGACCGTTGATGCAGCTGCAGTCTACATGAACTACAATGCACTGTAGGCATATATTATAATACATATATTATTATGATATTTTACATTACAATAAAATATTATGTAGTTACGCGTATTATAACGAAATGCGTGTAACACGAATTATTATGTTATGATACGCCGCCGCGAAGAATAAAAACTAATAAATCACGACGATAACTGTTCGAAACGAAATATTAAGACCAGCGCAATCGGTGTGTGAATATACTCGCGCCGATGACCTGCGCCGCCGCCTGCTCCGACTCTCCAAGCATTTTTTCATAACACAATTATATTACTATTACTATTATAATACTATTGTTGTACCACACGGAAATCGCGATCTTTATACACTTATAAACCGCATATTATTATCATTATTATTATTATTACACGTATAACTATTTTCAACCACTCTGCACTCGCGTACTTATATACATATTATTATTGTATACTTACGATTTTGTCCCGCCATCACCTCGTATATAGTTCGACATAATGTTATTGTCGCCGACGCGTCGCGTAACAATGGACCAAACGTCATCGTCGATAACGAACGAGCGCGCATATATTATAATAATAATAATAATAATACATAAAATATGTGTCGAGTGTACAACGCGTATATTTCACCTCTTAGACCAGACTTGGCGATAACGCTGTTATATTATATGTATATATATATAACAACACGGGTAGGTTCGTGATATCGTGTACGCGTACAAGTACGTATAAAAATAATATAATATTACTTTATATATTATAATATACGTACAGTAGCGTCGCGGTTATCCGAACATATAGCTGGCTAATCCGAAAATCGCGGTAATCCGCGAACGGCTTCGAGTGTAAATCGTATCGCCACCGTTCTATTATCGTATACTTGCTGCAGTGTAGACCAATAAAATAATAATCATTAGTATAATACGATTATTACGACTGATGTACGATTATTATATCACACGTGTGCGTCGTTAAGATTCCACACGCGTCCATAATGTAATCAATGATTATATTAATTATACTCGAATTAAATTAAACAAATCAATAAACAAAATTGTAAGTTTAAATATTTCAAGACAATTTTGTAACAGAGTCATATATAGGTAATCCGAACGACTCCTTTTCCCAATTTCTTTTGGATTACCGCGACGCTATACTGTAGGCACCTATAAACGTGTAAAAGGGTTCCGAAATCGACAGAAAATATCGGCTGCATCCGAGTTGGGTCCCAAATTTATAATTACTACACTAGTTGGGTCCCGAATTATTTTAGGTACTACACTAGTTGGGTCCCGGATTTTTGTAGGTACTATACTAGTTCGGTCCCGGATTTTTATAGTTGCTACACTAGTTGGGTCCTGAATTATTTTAGCTACAATACTAGTTCTTGAATATTTTTTGGTAAGTACTACACTATAGTACTATACTAACATTTTCCTTCCCATTTTAACAGACTTAGGACTGTCTATGATCTATTTAGACCACAGGTATGGTTAAAAATGTTTTTTACAGTTTTTTTTTTAGTTTTGTTTCTTTTCTATTAAAATATAAGTAATTAGAATTTTATAAAAAAATAAATCACTTATATATTGAAAAGGTTAAAAACTAATTAGTATAAAAATACATATTATATAATATAAATATAGCCATATAGGTGTAAGTTAAAAAATATTAAAAATGTTAAAATTATTATACAATAATATTATAAATACAAAAAAAAAATATTTTTGGAAAAATCACATGTTTGTTGGTAAAAATTTATACGATATTAATTTTACAAAATCAAATCGATTGATTATTCCTGCAGTTTTTTTATTCATATTGTCAGCTATAAATTTTTCTTTTAGCAAAATGCAGTTTCTTTTTTTCATTACTTCTACACTTCTCATTTTTATATAAGTATCAATTTGTACGTTTTTTAAAATTTCTAGGAACTGATAAATATTTGGGTGTGCTGTGTAAAACATAGAATTAAAATGAGAATGGAATGATTCGCAGGAATTTGTGGTTCGCATTGTCGAGGCATTAAATTCTGACCAAATTTTTGGTGGAAATCTAGATTCTTCATTAATATAATTGTCAAAAACATAATCAGTGAATTCTCGAATTTTATTGTCGTTTGGTTGGAGACTCATTATATCTTCAATAAAACAATTTTCCACTTCTTCTGGGTGTAGAAATGGTAAGCCAAAAAAATATTTGAGATATTTACTTAATTCAGAATTACTTTTATACTCGTTTGTTAATCCCAAATTTTGAATTTTCCGCCACCAGCTCTGCCCTAAATGGAATCTACACCCTTTAATATTTATTTCCGGCCATACTGATAAAATAGAATTATGAATAGCTTCTTCAAAGTCTACATATATTGTTTGAGGTAAAAATTTTAAATTAAGTTTTTCGCATTCATTACATAACATCCGAAAAGTTTGAGTATAAATTTCTTTTTGTTTATTTGGGAGTAGACAAAAAATAAGTGGAATATAATGATTATTATGTATTGTATGTATTGTGAATATTTGCATAAATATTTTTGGGCAACTTTTGAATGTGCCATCTACGTAAAACGTGTTGTTGTTACATAAAAAATTTAAATTTTCGACTGTACAAAAAATAACTATGTTATATTGATTATCATTAATTAATAAAAAATTTTCTTGTTTGTTAGTTTTTATATTTAAATCGTTCAATACTTTGTGAACCTCGTCATAACTTTGTGGAATATTTGGTAGAATATTTTTTCTCGCGTGATGAATATTTTTTTTAATAAGTGTACAATCGTAACGTGTTAATGTATCTATATCATTGTTTTTTAATTCAGCATGTAATAATTTAGAAGGTTTCTCACATATATCATTTTGAGCTTTTCTCTTTAAATTATTATTTAATATCTGCCTATTTAATATTTTTTCGGAATCACAATTATGATTATGTGTCAAATTTTGATCAATAAATTGATTTTCGTTGTATTTAAAAAATGACTTACATGATCTATGAATACATCTCCATCGTTCAATATCATTTTTCAGAAGTTTGTGAAATGAAAATTTATATCCTTCTATAATATATATTTTTTTGCCCTTTTCACTGAACATAACGTTAGAATCTTCCATAGTGCTAGTGGTTAGAATGCAGAACACTTACTACCAACATGTAGCTATATCGATAGATAACTCGTCGAGGTTTAACCGGCATTTATCGCTGTTCCAGATAGTTTATTATAAGATATGTCAAAAATTATCAGATATTACCGATAATACTGATATTATTACACGAATGCTCGAAAAATCCATGAGAGAAAACCACTTACGTCTTTTTTTATTACGAATATCCCATAATAGTCATATTATATATGTATAAGTACTTTTCATTTACTTTTAAATTTAATAAAATTCTATTAATATTATTGTACAATATTTTTACTAACTATCAAATACTATTATATAAATTATACAATTCTTCATAAACCTATTATATGGATTTATTTAAATTAAATAATATGTATTTATATACTTGGTTTTTAGCATTTTTAATATTTTAAAAAAAAACTGTAAAAAACATTTTTAACCATACCTGTGGTCTAAATAGCTCATAGACAGTCTGTTAAAATGGGAATGAAAATGTTAGTATAGTGTAGTACTTACCAAAAAATATTCAGGAACTAGTGGAATACCTATAATAATTTGGGACCCAACTAGTATAGTACCTATAAAAATCTGGGACCTAACTAGTACACTACCTGCGATTAGCCCCTAGTATTCGGGACCCAACTCGGATGCACCGAAAATATCTAGGCCCTCGGGTATATATTGGACATAATATTATATATTATATCGTTATGTTACGCCGGAGTTAAATAATATGACGGGAAATTAATGCTCAGTTATGGCCTACTGCGCAGTCTGCATAAAGTATTTTATTAATTAATTTTTAATACCTTTATGATGCATTTTTGTGTCAATTTAGCTAGCAACGTCGCATTAAATGCGAGTAAATGATAAAAATATAAATAAAAGGTTTATTCCACGAATTGTGTAAAAAATGTTAGTACACCATGCATAATACATATTATATGAATTACGCGCGTAGGTCTGAATAAAAGCAACATGTAATACAAGTATACAAAACCACTAAAAGTTTTTTTATTAAAAACTTTTTTTTTGCGTTTTTCACAGCAGTGTTTTATTATTTGTTTACATTGTAATGTATTATTTACATTCTAAAAATATGTCAAAGCCATCATTATCACAGTTACATTCAAAACATCAATGAACACATTTTAAACTATACAAATAGAAACGGTTTAGTGATCGCTGAATCGAATAATTACCCATTTAATATTATGAAGTTTGTACATAATTAATAATTTTTAATTTCTAATGGATTAAAATATTCAATGTTGGTAAACAGGTACCTTTAATATGTACACATTTACGTGTATTATTTTATACAATAATACAGTTATATATGGTGACACACAACTAAATTAAATAAAATGGAAAAAGAATTATTGTTTTTCCTATTTTTATACACTCAACTTATTTATATTGTATACTAATTAAAGTAACGAACATTAAATTAAAAAAAAAAAAAAAACAATTTTATTGAAATGATTATCAATTAATCAATTAATCAACTGATAGTATTTATACCATTTAAATTTAAACAAAAAACAGTAGCTATAAATAAAATGGACAAATTTTTATTTTTTTTTATATCTACGTTATTTTTAAAATACATGACGTACCTACACTATACATAAATGCATTTGAAAAAATATTTGAAATTATTCTATATAAATATTTGTATTAATGTACAATTTAGTTTCAATATTTTTAATTAAGTTTACGCGGATCATGAAATTACTTTTTTTTTACAATATCAAACATACCTATCACTTTGTGAAAATTCTATTTTAAAAAGGTAAGTCTTTGCACAGCTTAAACATCACATTGAACATTTAAACGTTGTGATATCTATCCATGATACAGTCTGTGTTAATTTATTTCCGATTTCGTCAAGTTTGCTGGCGAAAAAAAACAAATTTGCGTGTTTTATAATATTATAATATATATATTGTATAATAATATATTAATATGATGTTAATATTTTATGCAAATACTACACATAATTGATAATACTAAATTATTGTAATAATGATGATACAATTTAAAAAAATGCTTATCGTCTTCTTATACACGGTGATTCTTTCATCATTAAAAACGCATTATTTCGTCTAGTATTGACTTTTTTCATTATTTTTTCAAAATATTTTGTTTCATGTTTTTCTAAAACTATATAACATTTTTATTTTTTTCACTCTTATATTTAACAGTGAAATCACATCAACTTTTGATTTTAAAATGTCATAAAATAAAAGGCTATTATTTTTTTTACAAATTTCAATGTTGAAATTATTATTTATCATTTAACCGTCAGTGAGATATAGCTGCTCAAAGTAGGGTGATTTGAGGTTTTTAGGAATTTGTTCTACAGGTTATTACGGCTGCGAGGCCTTAGTTACTACAGGTAAAAAGTCCATCACTGCGACGATAGTTGATAACGAGTTATTATAAAAACCGAAAACCACCCAACGTGAACAACTATATCTCGCTAGAAAATTTATGAAAAATAATAATTTGAACGTTAAAATTCATAAAAAAAAAATTGCCCTATTATTTTAGTACATTTTAAATACAGCACGTTGCCATTTGAAAATCAAAAGTTTATAGTGGTTTCATTACTAAATAAAAAGGTAAGATAAATAAAAATTTCATACAGTTCGAGAAAAGCACGAAATAAAATATTTTGAAGAAAAAAAATGTCAAAAAGTCAATAATTGACATTAATAATAAAAGAATCCTGATTATTAGTAATGTGAAAAAGTAAAGTATGCAATCTTAGGTTTGCATCGTGTATCAATTATTTTAATTTAACCTTTAAGAAACTTATATACATAAGCGGAAATATGATGAAATTACTGGGGGGGGGGGGGGCTGAGCAATATATGTTCATTACACCTATATAATTCTAAGGCCCGTACTTTATACTTCTGGGGGAGCTTAGTCCCCTCAAGCCCCCCCCTCCCCGATGTCCGCTTATGATTATACAGTTAAGTAATACTCATAATACATAGATTCCCCTCAAAATGCCCAGTACTACATTATACAAATCTGCAAATTTTAATAATTCATTAAAAAAAAAACAATTATATCATCTTTGTTATATAATTTAATATAACCATGGAACCTATACCTGATAATTTAAATTAAATGTCCAAAAATTATTATTATCAATCGATTAATAATTACCTAAAAATACTTACGAAGGTATTTATTAATATACCTGGTATATATATCATATGATTATGTATAAGTTATATTAATTAATCTCAAGAATTCTAATGAAGTTTAATTATTCTATAATTCAATTTTATTTCATAATAATTTTTGAAATATTATAGTTATATCGTCGTATAATATTATTCTATATACATAGTACGTCTTGTTTATATCTTTTAATTTTGTTCAACCCCCGCATATTATAAAAACTAAAAACGTATACATAATTAAATAAAATACAAATTACAATGAATATTCCATAAAGTTTTGGAATTCGATTTAACAATTGCTTTTTATGATTTGTAAGCAAAAAATGTACAAAGAAATAGTTCAAAGTTTCAAACATTAAAAAGATTAATTCATTACAAAATTCAATTTAAGACAGTAAAAAAATATTGGATCAAAAAAATGCACCCGTTATTATTAGTATGTACGTTTATATTAAGTACACATTTTTTTTCTTCAAAGACGTTACGCACAACGCGTTGTTCTGAAGTATTCATCGTCAATAAAAAAAAAAAGAAAGAAAAAAAGTTATAGTATTATTAAAATAAACGCATCGCGTATACGCGATATGATACACATGTTATTATATCGTATGTACATCTCAGATATGTAATAATATTATTACGCAATAAAACGTAAATCGGTCACGACGAAAAGAAGACATACATAATAATAATAATAATAATAATATGACAAACGATAACACTAACGAATCATTCGACGGAACGATTTCCGGTTAAACCATATTATACCGATAGCAAGTGTTGTACAGGCGCATTTTATTCATATACACATAACGCGTCACGTAATTTATAATAATATCATCTCGTGTGGATCTGAATGCAGCTCTGTGTCGGTGTCACGGGCGTAATCTGCCGTAAACACGACACTTATACTGAGCCTGCAAAGACGACGCCGATCTTTATAATATTATGACGTTTTACAGAAACGACGATATTATATGTTGTAATGAATATTATTGGATTGAATTCTCCGTACGATTCGTTGTCGGTTTGTGAAAACGGCTTTTTTTTTTTTTTTTTAGCGCGATACGGCGTATTGATTTTTTCACACGTAATAATATAATATATTATTATTATTATTATTGTCGTAGCTTATTATGTTGTGATTCCTTTCCGAAATTTCCAAACGCAATCGGCACAACAGAAATCGAGACAAGCGCGACGTAATTATTACAGACAACAGACAGAACCATTATTTTTGTCGAGCTAAAAATTAAATTATTTACTCGATTATCTATACATTTGCTTTATATGATCTATAAAACGGTTATGATTTTTTTATTGAAATATTATTTCCCCGTGTTAGCGACGAACTTTTTACATTGTCGATTCCGGAATCTAAATTATACGTTAGATGTATACTGCTATCAATAACAATTTAATTAAACGAAAACCTCGTTATATCTCATAAGAGAAAATTCAATGAATTGTCAACATTCTATGACAAAAAATTCTGAAAATAGTCAGTCAATTTATACATTTTCTACAGTTTTTAAAATTTACAAAATTCTCGAAACAGGTAACGTAACATATTTGTTAAAATTATTAGGTAGGTACCTACATAAACAAAAAAAAAAAATAACATAATTTGCAGCACGTTTTATGGGAGATGAATATTTTCAAAAATTCTTTTGTATTCACTGAATTTTTCGGTTATATCTAAAGTAAAAATTCCATTTTTAAATTGAGCATAATTAATATTAACATGCACCAGTGGTTTTCGATTAGTTTTGATGAAGGTCCGTGACTGAACAAATTTCCCGCAGCCCGGAAAACCGGAATACTTTTAACGATCTATTAGCTTGTTCTTCTTTATTTTTATTGTTTTATATTTCTTATTTTTTTAACGTAATTACATTAATTTACAAAAATTATGTATCAGTTGGTTTATGGCGTTCGCTACGCCATGATCAAGTACAATCTTGACGCGCAGTGCTTGACTTAAATAAATGTCCCATTACTTTTTAAAACAAAAACTACATTTTAAAATTAATAATAATAATTTTTATAATTTTTATGAGACGCAAAATCTTTTTATTTATATTATGCACTGATATTACGTTAAAATTAAAAATTAATAAGTATATATTTTCAATAGAAATAAAACAGTTTCAAAGTTCTAAATAAATTTATTGCAAAATAAAAAAATATATAGTATATATAACTGATGAGGGCTATAATATCACTTTATATATAATATGTTAGTGGTAATTATTTAAATCTAGATACCGTCAACAATATGATATCATTCGATACTAGATATTTTTGAAAATAATGATAGTCCGCGATAATTTATATCATTAAATCAATGCATTAGACAGTTTCTAAATATTATATAAATTAACTAGGTGTCTAGGTCTAGTTTGTATTTGCTGATAGTGTAATACTAATACAAATAAATAACGATATCAAAAATATGATCACCAATGTGCTGTCATCATTATATAAATTATTATTTTATTTTATACAAATAGGAATCTTTAGATTATATCAAGTTATCAATTAATCACTGTTTGGATTTACTTTTGATAGTACCTAACTTTTTGTGTGTGTGTGTGTGCGTGTACGTACGAGCTTTACTAACAGCAGTGTGTTTTAATTTTAAGTATAATGGATTTAAGAAGAAAA
Source organism: Rhopalosiphum padi (assembly GCF_020882245.1). Lineage (NCBI taxonomy): Eukaryota > Metazoa > Arthropoda > Insecta > Hemiptera > Aphididae > Rhopalosiphum > Rhopalosiphum padi. Next base: position 35,302,928 of record NC_083599.1, read on the forward strand.
ATGCATTATACATCTTATATAATTTATTTGTAGTATACTGATTTTTTGTACGATTATATAATTATTGGTATAAATAATAATAAAATATAAATTATATATTATTATATATTTATGTTACGAGAGACTTTAGATCGATACTATTTTTATCTCGGCGAATGGTTAAGTAGGACATCATACAATACTATAATAAAATAAACTATTTATTAGAATCGTATGATAAAATATATTCGTTTAAAATGTAATCAGCACATATATTTTATTAAACTAACACAGTTATTGTAAAGCGCAAGTGTAGCCTTCTGTGAATAAGTATATAATAAGGAAAATAAAATATAGCATCTCTCGATTCCTTGAAAATTGTCTTACCCGATTTAAAAATCTTGGAATTTTATATACAGAAACGTCTAAACTAAGTTTAAGCTAAGTTTTGTGATTTAAACATTTAAACTATTTATACCATATTAAGTACATTATAAACTTGTAAATATAGTCTTAGTACATTTACAGAGTCATTTATGTACACTAAAATAAATAGTAAATAGTTTAATAGTTTTAGTATGAATTAACCAAACTCGTGTTCATGTTCTTTCATATAGCCACAGTTCAAATAAAATTTCCCTACGTAATAATTGTGCACATTTAATTAATGTTAGTGCTGCATAAAATATTTGATACATTATAATTGTTGAAATTAAAGTTAATTTAACACCCTTATTTCCATACAATTGCTCTAAAAATGGTGTGGTCCTTACTTAACAATTAAATGTTAGCGAATAACATAAATTACTTGTTCATCTATCATCGAATCGAAAACTATAAACGTACTTTTCTAGATATAATTACTAGAAAATATTAAGCAAACGTTTGAAAATAATTTGAATAACCATAGATAGTGGTATATAGTATATACTGTATAAGTCCCAAATATATCATAAAGAAAATCAAAAATAAAATACATACATTTAATATTTAAAATTCAGTATTTATCAAAGTTTGGTGTAAAATCTTATACAATAAAAACACTTCACCAAAATAAATACTCTTTCAGCAATTAAGTCAAGTAAAAACTACAGGGATCAAGTTCTCTCTAAAATATATTTTTTTAAGCAATACAATATATAGGTACTTTACTATTAATTGATATTATAATGTTTTAAGGTGAAACCATAATTTATAAATATTAAATATATACCTATAATGATTTTTTTTTTTAAGTACAATATTGTATACGATATTGTATTATGATGAAAATTTACAAAATAATATCATTAGTAGTTGTAAATTATAATGTTATTTCTGAATAAATTATTATGAACATACAGTTTTAATTTAAATTGTTATACACAATATGATTTTTTATTATTATTATAACGCTTAGTTTTTTTTCATGATGTTGAATTTAATTTGCAGTAATGTTGATATACTAGATTTTATATTGCATTATTTCGATAAATATTGGTAAAACAGTGTATTACAATTTCATATTATAGCCTATAGGTACTTACATGAGTTAAATATTTCAAGACATTTATGTTTAGAATGTCAAATAATCCGTAAAAATACGAATTTCAGGTAATCTGTAGTGTCTTTACCTACACACAAATTTAGGGTTGAAACTCTTGAAAATTCACTAGATTCCCAGAGATTTGAGTGAAAGAGATCGGTTTCCGGGAAATACAAAAGAAAAAAAGAAAACGTGTATATTTTTGTAAGTTTTTTTTTGAAACAAGTATAATATAGTATTGATATATTGATATATATATATATATATATATATATATATATATATGTATATAATCTATTGAATCCGACAAAATGACAGGCTTTACTTATTAAAAAGGTCCTTGTTTACAGCTTCGCCATTGATAAGAAATTAAGAACCATATTGCATTTTAATGTCAAATATTATGCAAAATAATACATTATCATTTTAAATATTAGGTATGTCTAAACCATTAGATCGTTATCTGTTTTAAAGAATAATTTTTTAATTTACAATAATTTCACTGAAAGTTACATTACGTATGGTTTTTTTTACATATTAGTTGCGAATTTATCAAAATCGTAGTGCATAAAATACAACTATATTTGTATCAAGCTTGTATCAATTTTAATTGACATATTATGCGTATTACAGTCCAATGAACAAAATGTGATCACGGGCCTCTTTGATAATAGAAGTTTGCTATTTTTTTGACTTCAGCAAATAACTAATAAGCTAAATCGGCTATTTAGTGTTATTGCATTAGTTATGTATATCTATGAATATAACCGACATAACAGCTATTCTTATAAGAACCACGTGGATGTTATATAATTTACCAACTATTATCAATAAATAACTACGAATTTTTGTCTTGTCTTTAATTAAAATTTTACATTTTATATTAACACCTCAAGTACACTAGTTTACATGCGTAGCAATTATAAATATGAAATCTTTAGAAGAAATTACATAAAAATAATTTCTTATTGTTGTGTATATGTTAACGGTAGCGGTAATGTGTATAATATATTTAATATATATAAAATGCCTAGGAATTCTATATAACACCTGGTGATTTTTAAAGAAGTGTATATGTTGTCATTTTATTAAATGCCTAGTTATTATATAAAGTATTTAGAAAATGTATGTAAAAAAAAAAAAAAATATATTATACACTTCTTTAAAAACCACCAAGTATTATTCCTAGGCATTTTATATATTAAATATATTATACATATTGCCGCGCTAACGTATATATAGATTGTAATTATTTACTGTTCAGTGCTCACATATGATTGTATAACAGGTTACAAATAATAAATAAATAGTGATTATCAGGTTGCTGCCCGCATATAATGGTTACTCATCCCAATATAAATCTTCACTCCTGATGAAAGGGACGATTCGCATTGTAAGGTCACGTAGAAAAACTGACACATATTTGTGACAATGGAGCGCAAGACGTGTGACTTTTCCATGTGCCGCCAAATAGTAGGTGTGACCGGATTAGTGGGTCTCTGCAATCACGGAGAAAGCTAGTTTCTTGGAAATGCAGAGACCTTTGATAAAGCCACCAGCCACTGACTCTGGTCGGCATTACCGTCGTATCGTTTTTTCACCAGTGTACGCACACCAGCCATATTAGCGACTTCTCTCGATTGAACCTCTCGTTTTAATGAACTAAATCGGTGTTGTATTTATTTGAATTCGTGTGTTCAGAGAATCGTTTATTTGTATTATCTTACTATACTACAACACAACATATAAACGGATGTAAGCCAGTAAGGTACATGATTAATGATTATTAGGTACCTTATATTAATATTATACAACGTATACACATTTTATTATATGGTGTACTTGATAAAATTCTCGAATACACGACATCGAGAGGCTCCAAATATCAGGAAAAAGGTAATAGCGTGAGATAAAACATTTAGGTATATCTGGTAGCTCCAGCACGTTCTCCAGAACTCATAATTGTAGGAAAGAATCTCCCTGACCTTGGTCAAGTTTTAATAATCTCTGGCTAATTTTTTATTTCATTTTTCTAATTCTCTTATTTTTACGATATTAAAATATATATTTTATTCCTTTTTGATTGATTAAAGAATAACGTTTAAAATTAATATTTAATATTAAGTAGGGCTATTTCAGAGATTAAGTCTATAAAGTTTAGTTAAGATTAAGAATAAAGGCAAGCTAATGAAATATATTTCTTAATTTAATTAAAAAAATATTTCAAACTTTTGTAATATCAATGAACAAATTAAAGTTGTATTTAAAATTAAATGTATTTAAATTACATATATACATTTCAGACCTTTCTATCTGACCAAATCTAACCTGAATGATTGTGTCTCTAGACTGAGAAAGTAAAATGCTATCATTAAAATATGAAGTATAGCTATAAGTGTTATTTATTATTGGATCAAATTTAAAATTTGTCTTTGGTAATTTTTAAAACTATTTTGGTGTCATCGGAAGAGTAATAAATAGCAATATTTGTTGTCGTAACAAACCAATCAAAACAATATCAAAAAAAAACGAACGAACAAAAAATTGCATTATTTCTAAATAAATATTATATAAATAAATAGCTATTATGACGATCTGTATAATATTATTCTAATATTATGCCTTCCCAATTTAAAAAACAATTTATACAAACATTTGCTTTTTTATTTGATTATTATATTTAAAAAAAAATAAAGTTCGTACAGATTGCAAATTAAATTAAAATTGTCATTAATACTTCTCTGGAATAGGTACTTGTTTACATAAATTTCTATACAAATGCGGTTCTGGTGTAATAACGTTACATAATTCTGAGAAAAATCAAAGGCATTTATCCATGTTTCCTCAATACGCCACCAAGACGTACCAACACGACAACACATTTTAATTAAGTATATTATACGATTTAAACATATGTGATTATAAATGAAATTACATATATGTTAGTAACCATTTGTTTACAATTATTTTCAAAATTAGGGTGGCTCATGCGTGTAACAGCCTAGTGGTGAATCCAGCCAGATATAACGGGAGTGGGTGCGTTAGTAGTCTATAGGCATAAATAAGGGGATTGTGGCTATAGGATTTGCTTTAAGCTTATGCGCACGTAGATAATATACAACTTTTTTTTTGGACGGAGGGGACGATCGTCCCAATGCCCCCCCGGATTTGCCCCCGTAACGGATTCAGGACGATAAACCGGAAATATAATATGCTGATCGCGTTACGTGGTCGAAAATAGCGACCGCAGTAACACGACGAATGGACGACGTCACAATAACCGGTATAGCGAAGATGACGTTGATGATGAATGTGATAGTAAAATAATATCATCAATTAATGTAATATTTTTTAATAAGTCGTCAGTTTAAGTGCGCGGATGCTGCCGTGCCGAGTTTAAATAGAAACGGATTTACGGCGGCGGTCAGATGATATACACCATCATCCGCCCTCCGGCCGAAAGGTCTTTTACCCGCACAGAGGCGGCGGCGGTCGCGGCAGCACAAATATACATACCCCATCGGCGCTAATGACTAAATGACCCAAACACCTCGAGGGTACATAATAGTAAATATATAACATATTATAACAGGTATATACTTACTATACCTACAATATTATAATAAATACACATACACACACACATGCGTGTATTAACACACAAACAGACCGCGACCCGAGTGGAATGCCAAGACCATATTTCTATATGTATACATAATATTATCATCATCATCATCATCATGACGTTGTTATATATAATATATATATATATCTGCGTGCGTGTGTGTTTGTATTCAATTGGTCCAATATTATAATGTATGTAATAATCTAACGACGTTGCTGCGTATATACACTGCATACGGCGTTACAGATATATAAATATAATTTAGTAGTCGCGGAGGTGTGTGTGTGTGTGTGTGTGTGTGTGTGTGTCTGTTATTAGGTATATATATATATAGGTATATTATATACATGTATAGGTATACGACGCGTAATACGAAACGGACGTAAGGAAATTACTACACACATAGGCCTATGGAGGAATTGTGTACCTGTTTACATATATTATTAGTATTATCACGACGCACCTGTGTAATAATATATACAGTGGGTACGTATATAAAAAGGGTAATTATTATTATATTATATATATTACGAGAGTATACGCATTTAGATACGTGCGTATATTATAATGTATATATATATACATATACGTATACGCATGCAGTTCCTATATGCTGTGCGCGTTTGTTTCAGTACGTAAAACGATTAGACGATTTTGTGACGTATTATTACATACAAATACAAAAGACGTGAAAATAAAAGGTGAAAAAAAAACTTAATTTTTCGTGTGTGTGCATTGTCCGAACCGTATCGAACACGGGGAAAAACGAACGAGACATGCGCGTGACCGCCGCCCTAATATATTACACGTCATACGCCTGTCGGTATGTATACGTGGTATTTTCGTATTAACCATCCATCCATCCACAAGTATCACAAACAGAGTAACAATTTTTTTTTTTTTTTTTTGGGGGGGGGTCGAATTCAGTTCGATATGTCATGGAATTAGGTAACTAGGATTTATGGTTTTGGCGTTATAAAGTTAATACTTATAAATACGTAACATAAACATATTATTATTGTATCGTGACGTAGGTGTGACTCAAATCGCAAAGACGCTGTCTGCGTGATAGTAAGGGCGGATACAGTGGTCCTAAACTGGGGGGGGCAATTTTTTAATTATCATCTAAAAAAAGGTCATCATCTATTTCAAAAAAACCTTTGTTGGAATATATGATACAATTTTTTAGTGAACGGGGCTGTTTTTTTATGATTTTTGAGTAATCTTAGAGTAAAATTAACTATATTACAAAATTACAGAGGGTAATTTTTTTGAGGGAACGACATATCGGTTTTATATTTTATTGTTATTTGATTTTATAATCGATTTTTAAAATAAATAAAAAATATTGTAAATTTAAATAATGTTTAAATTGTTTTAAAACAATAGTTAGACAAATCGATGTGTCATACCCTCAAAAATATTATTTTCTATCGTTTTTGTAATCGGTGATTTTACTCTAAGATTACTTAAAAACAAAAAAAAAATGATTCTACATAAACACGTTTTGTCTATGTTGCGCATGAGGCCAGAGAGAGAAAACAAACAGTGCGCTGACATCTTCTTAATAGCTTTAATTAGGATTCCTGACGAAATCAAACGTAATCCAGTTGGGAAATGAAGTGTTTCCTTTATATTGACGAACACGCACAATATTCACTGATCATAATTTGTTTGTCATTAAAATCATTATATATTTCCATTTTTTAATGAAATATTTTTGAATAGGTTTTTAAAAATAATTTGGGGCTGACCAAAAACCTTATTATTACTGTAATCATCTCATCTCCATAGATTTAAATATTATAATAGGTGCCTATATTATTTAATTACTATTATTTTCGATTAAATGGTAGTCGTCGTACCTATACAATATACTATATAAATAAAATAATAATATTATTATGATGTTTACAACCATCGTTTGTCTAACGTGTGTTATCATAATAATAATTATAAGGTTCAAAATATCATACGATTTATAAATGTATTTATTAATATACCTACACAGTACATACAGATTCTCAGATTTTATGTGTTCTTTTTTTAGTATTATTTTTTTTAAATTTGAATTACAAATAAAATAATGCATTATGAATTTATATGCATATGATTCACTGTGGTTAACGGCTATATTCAATTTTCGTTTGGGCCACATTATTTTAAAGTAGTACAAGATAATGTATAATAAATACTGCTAATGGTCTTCATGAATTCACCACACAATAATAAGATTAATATGTCAAAACAATCTCTTTATTTTTAATTATAAAAGTTTTTATTATAATTATAATTGAAAATTATATTAATTTTCGCGAAAACCGCCAGCTATTAACTAAAAAAACGTAAAATCAAAATATAATAACATTTCAATTAAAATATCTAAAAGTGTGCTAAAACTTTTAAAATGTACTCTGTAGAATCTTGATATAATTTATGACTTTTCTATCGACAAATATAATAACGAAAAAAAAATGCAAATGCAACTGATTTTAAGATTTATATCGATAATGCTACAATAAACCAATGAGCTCGTTGTTTTGTATATATATAGGTTATTTTCCTTGTCGGAATACTTGTATAATTTATTATACTGTTTGAGCTGCTGACAAGTCACCATGCTTACTGTTACAGTACTTGAATGTATCGCTAAATTACTTAGGTGTTTAATTAGACTTATAGTAGGTAATTGAATAGCGTTTATTATTATTTAATTTTTTACTCGGGGGGTAATAGATTTGATGTTATTTTACTGTCACCGGTTAAAGATTTTTTGTGATATCAATTTTTTTGTACACGCACCAGCTTTCACGTGATGACTAGGAAATGTATAACATGTGTTTTATATTATGCAAATCGTTAATGTTCAATGTGATCGTACTTAACTTTTCAACAAAATTAAATATTTAATAATTAATTAATTTTTCGCCATTGATGAAAGCATACCGGCGTATTATTAATTTACTTCTTTTATTTTTAATCTTAAAACTATTAGAACGCTGTAATAAAGTCCAAACCAAATGATTCTGAAAAGAAAAAGTAATAATATTATTTCATTACATATATATATATTTTTTTTTTTATACGTGTAAATGATTGTGTTTCAAGAACCGTTAAATATGATTATTTTATACTGTATAAAGCAAACATCAATTATGATAAAACAGTTGTACAACTAAAACGTATACCTAAATACCTACTAATATAATTTAACGACAAATTAAATATTGTTAACTTTAAAATGACCGATGTACATAGGCGTTTTTATAAACGCGAACATTTTTACATTTTACATGAAAAACGCGAAGCCAGTTTTAACCTAATAGTATAAATAAATGTGATAAAGTCATTAATTAATCAGTTATCATCACGGTTAAAGATATATCCAAGGCGGATATATAGATTAAATATATCTTTAATCGAGGTTATCGTCGACCAAATGATTTATTATTATCATATAATACTCAAGCTCGGTATTGTGAAAACCAAGTTACGCAGTACCGTGACACAGGATCGATTGGATAGTCTGCTTACTATCTTCATTTGGCAAGAACTTGCTTATAATATAAAAACTGATGATGTAATTGATACATTCAAAAACCTTACTCCTGTGGACAGGAGGATGGAGTTGTAAATAGTTTGAATAAGGATTTCTTATACATAAATTGTGTAAGTTATAATGATTTTTTTATAGGTATTATTATGCTGTTTCAGTTTCAAATTATTATTATTCATTTTTATTATAATTATTATGTATTTTAACACCTTTATATTTTATTTGTATTTATTTTTATATTTGCGTATTGAATTAAATAAATACTTTATAAAATTAATAATTAAATATTTAATTATACTAGTATTCATTAGTACAAGAATCTTCGGTCCGGACCTTTTTAAGGCCCCCCCCCTGAGGTCAAAGTCTGCGCATGCCTATGCTGATGTAGAATATGTTTCGTATAATAAAATAAATAAAAGCATTCAAATAATCGCACGAATGAAACAACTATTTATAAAAAAAAACACAACATGCTTATAATATGTAATTCTGCTGGAGATACTGTTCAATATCTGTTGGTTGAGTGAGTAGAGTATGAGTATCAGAAAATTGTCAAAATACAATAATAACGCTGTTTTCATTTTTAACACGCTGTGTTTGATTCGTCTGACACATCACGCTGCAGCACTTTAATAATATTGCAGATAAGGCCAAAACAATAGAATTTGAATTGAAATAAAGAAAGCTGGAAGTGTCGAAAAATATTCTGATAAACATATTCTAAGGGCAGAAATAATGTCGATCGTAGAGTTGACGCGTGTCACGATAGGTGTGTGTGTGTGTGTGTGTGTGTGTGTGTGTGTGTGTGTACAATGTATATTTATAGTATAATAATTTAATATTATATTATTGAAATAATGATTTTGTATATACACATACACAGTCAGAAGAAGATGTACTACCTACCGATTTTTGGTCCAAGACCAGAAACCTGCAGCAATTTGAAAAACCGATGTAAAATAAATATTAGATGGTGAATAATATTATAATATGTTTTTTGTATTTAAGACTTAAGTCCAATATTATTATTTACTTAAACTTAAATCCGTTTAAAGTATTCAAATTCATATTATTATATCTACTTGTATAATAACATTAAAATCTAATTAAAATTATATTGCATCACCATTAACCTCAATTATTATCATACAACATCAGACTTAAAATATTCATTATTTTAATTTTGTAATTTTAAGCATTATTCTATTTTAGTAGAAATGTATTTCATAGTTATTTTTATTTATATCATCAATTTTAAAACGTGTAAGACACTCTAAAACTTTAAAATAGCATTCTATAGTTATAATATTTAAAACATCGTCAGAGAAAATACTTTAAATAAATATTGAATATTTATTTCATAAAGTTTTAATAGCTTAACCATAATCCCTTGGACTAAATTTGTATAATTTATAATTATTCGAAGTTTTGACTTAGAAGAAGTAAGGAAGGGTTACTAGTAGGTTACTCAATATGAACTAAATAATATTATTGTACGCATCTTAATTTTCCTTCATAACTATATGCTCTGTGGAATAATGACATAGTACCTACTCAGCTAAAAATATAGCAAAGACGGTGGATGATCGTTTATACATAATAATTATATTAAAATCGTTTATAGTGTTCAATAGAAAAATTAAAATCAAAACACCACTAAAACCAGTACAAACTATACGTGTGACTTACATCGTAATCTAAAATTCTCCCTCTTCACGAGACGTTCGTATAAGCAATGTCAACCATACCATAACTGCAGTTATACTTAATATTATTACAGTGTTGAAGTTGTAGCGTGTATTACGTGTATTGTGTATATTAAACACAATTTATTATAAATTAATATGGTTTATCCGATAAATAGTATTCTCCGTTGTAGCGACTACACCAAAAGTAAATATTTAAGTGCATTGCGACTTACGACTAAATAGTATTATAAAATATCGGTGACGAGCGATGGCGTTTTAATGCCGGCAAGATTAAAATAATATAAAAGAATAAACAACTGCTTTGATGCAATAAGAGTCATTTGCTTTCTGATTAAAAAAATATTTATCATAATAGGGGTGGCCTATATAACAATAGTTATTCACTCGGTATATCGTACTTACTCACTTACTTACTTACTTACTTACTTACTTACTTACTTATAGGAAGCTCGACCAAACGTCACGATCGATATGAACGTTGGCGCGTGTTATAATATTATAGCGTCTAGGTGGTCGGGATAATCGATCACGTAATAATATTACAACACAATAATCTATCATAAAAATCGTAATCTCGCAGCGTTAAACGCTCATGATACGAGTGTACCCGCGTCGGTACGATTAAAAATCAATATATATATACATTTTATACGCCGCCGTTATTCGCATGCTAATGACTGTGTAGGCATGACACGGGCTTAGTGGAAATTTATGGCTATAGCGATTTTGTCTCCGTGTTAAAAACGTATACAACGTTATTATGACGGCTATTAGAAAAATTATGGCCATCGGACGGCACGACAATGAAACGATATACTATTGTCGACTATTATATTATTATGACGGAATGAAGAATAATACGCGTGTTGTTCTCTTTCAGACCTGCAGCAGAACGTCATTAATCACGTGGAATATAATAATAATAACAACAACAACACGGCACATTCAATTCAAAACGCGTACATTAAATCCGGTGTATGATGGCTGCTGTTTACTTGTGATTGGAAACGATCGTAGCAAGTACACGACCGTTTTACTTAAACGGCTGCAGTAATAAATCGTTTTGACAAATCAATTATACAATAATATATTATAATGTACGGCGGTATAGCGGTCAGTGCCGTCGGCCTACGACATTATCGTTACATAATAATATAAACTTGCGGAGCGATTTAAGATAGCGTAGGTACCTAAATAATATGTCGTACTCTCCGTAATATTTTACTTTTGCTTCGAATTATTCCCGATTGAATAGCCAAAAATTATTCGCATAAACAGGATTTATTTTATTTCCAAAAACTACTGACTGAGATATTGTGACGAGGAAAAAAAACATTTTAAATGTGCACTCTAAAAATGTGTTCTAAAATGCATTTCTTACAGTTTATAAAAATTATGTATAACGGAAACGTGTCGAACAATAGTGATTTTTTTCATAAGATATGTACTTAAAAACACCGAAGACACTAAAATAAAAGTATTGTTATCGCATATTTAATTTTTTGTGGATATAAAAATGGCGATCGCGGACCATAATAATAATTATTCCATTGTACCTCTACCGATATATTGGTTTCTATTTCAATGATACGTTTTTTTTTCTACTATAGTTAATCACGTTCGTTTTAAAAATCAGTCAAGAACAATTTTCAAAAAACTTGAAATGCACCCTAAAAACATCAAAAATTAAAATATCGTTTTAATAATAAGGATGATGACTCCTTATTAAGACGGCGTTTCCCAACGGGATGAAGAAACGGAAGTTCCTCCCTAGGGAGAAATGTATATACTGCATGGGAAATAATATAGCTATGATAAAATTGTAAGAAAAAGTACTATTCCTGTTCAATGGTTTTACTGTTTTTGATAATATAACAAAAATAAAGAAAAAAGTAACGTCATCAACTTTTTTTAAACTGATAGATGGAGGTGTAAAATTTTTGAAAATCTACAAGGGGGGGGGGGGTGCGTTGATAGAAAATTTGGGAAACACTGACTTAAGTTATACTTTCCACTTACGGGTATAAAACACCAGATAAAAACGACCTTGTCACATCTATCATTGACAATGTCAGGCCTAGTCATAACCGCTTAACGGCTATAGGATGTTGTTGCACTGCGCGGTATTCTACGACGTATAAACAATATGTCTGATAAGTGATAATATTTGTTATCGATTATATCATTGTAGGTTAAGCAAACGTTGTTTTGGGCGTACCTATATATGTTATGAAAACTCGTTTCAAACATTCGTAAACAAAATTTGCTTTGATATAGTGAAATAATACACCCATAGAACCGTAACATATCTTATATTTAATCAACTATATATACATATCGAACGAGTTTCCGTAGGTAGTTTCCATGGCCCACGCCGCACGAACTGTCTATCGAAATAATTATTATCACGACGTGTCTACGATTTTCGGAAAACAGTGTACGAGCCACACGTGCTAATGATATGCATGTTAATTATTTATTTGAGATGATAAAATATTCGTCGCGTCAAATAAGTCCGCGCGTGTGGGGCTCGATCGTGTCGTGACGCGGACTAGATAATAATAATATGATATAATATTATCGTAACGAAAATGTCTTAGCATTTTTTCGCCGCATCGATGAAATGCAATAATGGCGCAGGAATCAGATCATTTCGTGTTTATAGTGTAGTCTGAAACGAATTCGCAGCAGCTCCACAAAACGAACGTTTATATAATAATAATATATAATATAATATGATTGTTCGTTTTTCGCTCAAGAGTAGGTATATGATAATAATATAATATTTAAACGATGGCGCGCCTGTGCGCGCTCGCGGGCCCGTACGTATATAATATATATATAGTTTATTTGGTCTGGCGGATTTTTACAAAAGGCATTATTTACGTGCGAGATGCGCCTTTGTGGATGTTGCCAACTAAAAACCATCGTCGCCGCCGCCGCCGCGATCGCAAACGCGTAAACTCGTAAACAACTGCAGACGGCCCGTATATACATAATATAATAATAATAATAATAATAATAATATATTTTACGTAGTATTTCGTGTAGCGCGTTAAAATATTGTTGTTTCACGACGAAAATCTAAACGATTCGAGCGACATCCCGAATATTCTCAACGGATAGGCAGTAGGCACGTATAGCATTTCGTGTTTATAATATACACAACGTCCATTATACATTATCGTGTGCATATACATATGTATACAGTGTACACACATATTATATCTGTTTACAGGACGACACGGTGCGGTCGAACCGCAATGGACGGAAAAGGGTTAGAGAATAATAATTGTGCTCGAGGAGTCGCGTGTGTGTATGTGTGTGTGTGTGTGTGTGTGTGTGTATACATACTTATAGTCACTCCGTCACATCCCCTCGTCGCGTCCACTCGCCAACGTCGTCGTAAACGAAAAGGTCATCCGTTGTGCAATCATTTTCGTTCCGTATATTATAATATCATAGAAAACGTAATGCGATATAATATACAAGTCAAGAGTATACATATATATTTATGTACGATATGGTTCGATATCGTCAAATTATCTGTTTTACTCGCCAGTAAATAACATAAAATACAAACACAATATTCTAACGGCCGATTTCCAGCACGTGTACTCGTATATTATTATATTAGTGCTATTAATCGATATAATTTATTCTATTAACCCTTTAACTATATCATATATCGTAACAATAATATATTATATCGTATAATGTTGTAGAATGATTGTGCCGAATAGTGATCGAGGTCACATCATACGAAAAACTACTTGTGCGCTGCACCATATAGGGTGGACAATTATTTTGAACGTCTTGAATTTTTACGAGTGATTATAAAGTACCTATTTGACATTGATAGATTAATATTAATATTATTAAACTGTTCAACTCACTATAAACTCCTGTATCGTCCGAACCCAATGCCATGGATCTATTATTATTCTTATTCCACGATGTTAAATAACTTAAAAAATAATCGTTCCAATTTTGATTTTGATGCGTAAAAATGATCAACAAGATTTTCTCTTAATAATTTATACTGGAAAAGGATGATTTTTATTATATTATACATAAATATGGGGTGATGACTGATGAATCGCCCTGTACAGTATAATATTATATACAAAATACCGTATACAATAAAAGCAATATGTGGGTGTCATTGATATATTTATATTTAGAAATAGACATTTTGTTGACAATTCTCATTGATTTTTTTATTTATACATTTTAGATTCTGAGTGGAGCGATGAATGTATTGATTTTACAACGATGTGTTTTTTTTTTTTATGTTATTTAATAAGTTGCCGATAAAAACATTCGATTTTAAACTCTGAGGGTGGTTTTAGATAGGAAATTGGATCTAGTTTGTTCTTTAAAGTTGGTTAGTAAATGCCCAGTATTTTTTTTTTATAATCAGGAAAAACAAAACAAACAAAAAATTAAGAAAACGGGAATTTTTATGGTAAGCCAGTTTTGGATTGAATGAATTTCATTTTTATTGTTATAGTTAAAAAAACTGTGAATAACCACAGAATGTTGACATTTTCACCAAGTATTAATTGGTATTATTTCAAAAATATTTTGACTTTTTCTGAGCTATTTATAGACAACTGGAATTCATGATTTATTTTTTTTATTTTTTTTTTTTATAAATGTCAATACACATTTATGAATTGATAAAAATGTTTGAAAATTGAATACAAGGTTCATAGTAATTGGTTCATTTCCATTAAAAAAATATCGAATATTCTTAGTCACAATATTTTTTTATAAGAAATTAAATTTAGAGTATTGACAAAATTCTTGAAAATTTTGAAAAATACAATTTATTTTGTAGTTAAAAATAAATTTAAAAAATGTCTATTTACACCTAAGATTTTAAAATTGAGTAAAAGGTTCTTTTAAGTTTTTTAATTTATCTTTATAAAAAAAAATTTAACCAGAAACACAAATTAATTTTTTATGAGCATTTGAAATTCAAATGCTCATAAAAAATTAGATATTTACCCATATATAATAACTATTACTTTCCTAATAATTTTGATTTTTTTGTTGTAATTCAAAAATGAATAACGAAAAAAATAATGCGTACTTGAAATTTTTACAAAATGTTTATATTATCATTTTCATTATAATATGATAAAATGTTCTACTTTTTTTTCATATAATTGTCGATAAAAAATTATTCACCGTGTAAAAATTCTTAGAAATTTAATAAAATATTCCACATCATTTTTTTTTATATCTATATAATAATGTTACAAATGTATATGCATAATTTTTTACATGCTTTTGTAGTTAGAACTTTAACTAAATTTCTTTTTTAGTCTAAGGTTATGTTCATGTAATGAAAGATTTTTCTCAAGTAGTTCGTATACTAATATTATATAAATGCAAATGTTTTTTTAGAAATTATAAATTATTTTAAATTAAAATTTGGACAAAATTACTTATTTAAACGATAAATAACAATGTTATTTATTTTGTTTTAATATTTTTAAAACACGCTATTCGTAGAAACTTAAAAATTTTATTTATATTATATTATTATGAATTTTACAATACCTACGCAAAACATTTTTATTTATTTTAAGATAAGATCTATTTGTATTTATGGATTTTTTTTTTTGCTGTATAATGGAATTTATAGAATGACCAAATTAAATGTCAAGCTATATGCATTTTTATTAAATGGTATAGACTGTAGATGTATATTATTATTTATTATAATAATAATTAAACTATATATTATCCTAGAAAAAATCATATCAATCTAACTGTAATATTAAAAGTAAAATAAATGGCTACATTAAATTGAGTGATACACCGTTCTAGCTCAAGATCTATTTTCGTATTCATCAATGTATCATTGAAGTAAAATTGAACACATTCATAATAGTGATCTACTCAACGTTTTATATACTACAGCAGAGCGGTATCCACTTTCCTACCTTTTTTCTTCGAATATATTATTTTTGTATAACTATATAGTACAATATAATGGTTGTATTGGTTGCATTTAAATTGAATACAACCATTACGGTGACCTACTCATTGATGACGTACACTCGATACTTACTAATGACTAATTACTATTCAACTACAGTACAAAGCCAGAGAACAGGGTCGCCGAGGAGACAAGTGGGGGTAGTTAACAGCAAACATATTATTTCGTCCCTTTAAAAAAAAAAAAAAAAAAAAAAAATAATAAAAACAATGTAGTAACTTTATGTACATTTACATAACGATTTCACGAACAACAAAAACGAATACTTAAATTAAATTATTATTAATATTATTTATTTATATCCTCGCTAGTAAAAATATTTAATATAAAAATATCAAATAAACAAATTATCATTAACATGATAATTATTATGTATATATTATATATCATTGAAAAAGTGCATCACACAAACTAGAAAAGACTGTTAAATGTATACCATAGTGTATTAATATAATATATACTTATATGCTGTTAAATAAGTTAGAACCAAAAACTCTTGTTCAATAAACTTTACATTTCAAACATTGGCTGCGAACTGCTAAGAGTAAAAAAAAATATAACACAGATAGAAAATCGGTTAAATATATCGCAAGAAGAGTGGTAGGAATCATCAAAAAAAACTCAAATAGTTTCTTTATATTTTTCTCCCACTCATATGTTTAAAATAGTGTCTGCACCTCTGTACAGCAGAAGTGAGTTTCCTGGTTTCATACATTTTTTTCTTCATTAGATTTGTGTATTAACTACGAATGGTGTACCTACATACGCTCATTTTTCTAATTTTATTTCATATGGTTTTACCCTGTTAATTCCGTAAACAAAAACGTGTAAATACTTTTTTTTTTAAGTACAAAAACCGATCGTTCATTGTTTTAGAAATAAAATATTATATTTTATTATGTTGTATTATTTGGATTTTATGCTATAAATTATACAATAATATATGCAAAAATTGTACATATTATAGAATATTGACATATAATACATCATAATGTCAAGCCATAAGTTATGACTCGTTCATAACCATTACCCGTATAATTATGCACGTATATACATGTTTTTTTTTTGTTTCTGTCTAAAGTTTATTAATGTTTTTTTTTTTTATAAAGTATATTTTTATGAACTTATTATTTACTTTAGATTATCTTCATTAACTATGTTAACGGAAACCTTTATTGAACAAAAAACAAAATCATTGATTTTACTATGTAAATCAAATAAAAATATATTGGAATATTATAATTTTTGAAATTCTCATTTTAAAAATTACCACCAGTCACTGATGTGCTAAGCTGTAGGGGAAATGTTTTGAAAATCTCAATTTCATATAACTATCCGCTAGTATATCTTTTAGCTTTCTATATAAATTATATAACTTGGAAAAAATGTATTTTCTAACATTTTAGAAAATTGTTCGCATTTATCGTAATTTGTGTTTAAATAATATAGGTGCACAAATTGATTGGACAATTCTATATTTATTATTCCGTTATTTAATGGTGATAGTTTTGTAATAACTGAAATTTGTTTATCTACTAAAGTTTCAGGTAATGAACTTGTGATACGTCAAATATATTTTGAGTGGGTCAAAGCTATACGATATAAGCAATTGAAAGATAAGTGGAAGGGATGATGATATGACGTATGCTCAAACATTATGATATCGAGATATCAAAGCCCATAATTAGTTAGTATTGAGCAACTTTCTATAATGGTTAAAGGTAGTTCTTAGAATATTATGTTTATTTTGGATGTATGTTATTTACCATCAGCTTAGTCGGATAAAGATAAAAATTATATAACATAGTAGTACCTACAATATAATATTAAATAAATATATCATTATAGATTTTGTTGTAACTGCAGTTGAATATATTTTGAAGTTATATTAATTTGATATTTATTTTACACTTGTAGGTAATTATAAAGTAAATTTATCAAGTGATTGACTTGTAAGTAATATCGTCGTACTTAACTAAAACAGCGATAATTTAAATACTGTAGATAATATAGGAAGAGTACTACTAATGTAATTTACAAAGTATTTGCTTTACTTAATTATTGAGTTAAACGAAGGACATCGTAAATTAATTTGAATCTCAGTTACGTTTAGTTTTATATTACCATAATGTTTAAAATTAATATAATTTGCATTTGTACGTCGATCACTAGTTGGTAATTTTACAAATCACTTTTCTGCGGTAGATCGCATGTTATACGAATGCTATTTAATTTCTCTATAGTAAAAACGTCATTAATATTCTCCCTTTGGACGATTTCATAGCAGCTGTAGATCGTTATCACCAAAAATAATAAATACGCATAAAACTATAAAGTAATATCTTTAGCGAACCTTGTAATGGTAGCTATGCAGGACACTATAGGTCACGTGTATAATAATTATTTAAACGACGTGGTGACCTTTAGACGTTTTTGACGAGAAGATATGTACCTAATTTATAATAAACACAAAACTGGTTACTTAATAAATATTAAGCTACTTAATTAAATACAAAACAGCACACATAAGTCCGGGGACTGCGAATGGCTAATTACTCGTCCCGCGACGTCGGGATATGGCTGTGACAAATTCCACCACGAGCAGTAGTCTCACCAGCCAGTCTATAGAACTGTGACTATCTTCTGAATAATGACGTGCTCTATTAATATTTTTGCGAGCTCTAGCAATGATTCGTACGACGACGTGATGTTTATGTATAAATAAAGTTCTGCGGGTCGATATAATAATACGCACCATCGGAGGAAAGAATATTTTTAATGTTTAACTTTTGATATTGTTTAATTAAAATGTCGGAATAAAGTATTTAATTTGCAACTACACAATATACTAATATTATAATAATATTATACAATTATTATACACCGAGCTAATATAAATTATGTAATAAATGTGTTTTGAGTTTAATACAACCTGTTACGTTTATTTTAACTGTAAAATCGTTATAAACATTATTCGTGCAGATAGGCACGCTTATTGTTTACCTAAAATGTATTCAATCGAAACATTTTATATTTACCGTTCAAAAATATTTTCACTTGTTTGAATAATTCCATTCGTTTACTTAAACTCTTCTTTATGGTTCGTGTTTGATTTGAACTCAACAAATACCGGCATTCTTTCATTTCGTTAAATTCTCGTACTTTTTATAAACTTTAAAAATAATATATTTTAAATCATGTATAATAATATGTATACAACACATCGCTGTTGTTTCTATAGACAGTCGCAAACGCGTTTCAAAAGGTTTAAAAAAATTGTACATATAATATTGGTAACAATAATAAATAAGGCAACGGCAACAAAATGTTTTGCGTTAACGGCGATGGCGATGAACTGGAAAGGTGTGTACTGTGTATACGTTGTCGTTGAGTGGTCGCTTGTATAATAATATAGTCAACACATATTCCGACAAAATGTCAGGCTGCAGCTGACGATTATTCTATTAATAATTTGATCGGCTATAATAATGATATGATGATATATTCACATCCTAAACATCACGATAATTGTAATATGATGTTATCGGAATGTGTATATACAGTATATTGTCAAATTGCACTAATAGCAAGTTGCACTCCGGATAGAAAAACGTAATGCACTTACACAAATTGCAATGTGTGTATGCACCACTTAATACCTCGTTTACGCGGCTTCTTTGTAAAATGTATAATTTTCAAGTACACCTATTGAATCACCGCCATGTTCGCTTTTAACTATTTGTAAATAAGTTGACGATATTATGAACACAGCACAGAGACGGAAGACAGTATATTATAATATGCTGCACACACGCATATGATAATATGCAACTGTCAACTAAAATATCAATATTTATAAGCTCAATACAATATTATTATCAGATCGAGTGCAATTCAAACATTACCCTTTCGAAACCGAGTGCTATTCAAATATTACTTTTTTTCTTTAATTCGAGTGCAGTTTGAACCAAAATAGTTTGGGCCTGAGAAGTACTGCAGTTTGACTACCACTTCGGTGTAATGTTTAGTCTTCAACATCATTATCCTTATCTAACCTATGTCCTATAAATATTATAATAATTAATTGAGCATTCGAAGGTTGATTTATTTGCTAAAAAATAAACTCAATATTTATTTCAATAACTCAATATCGGTAAATCCTAAAAGCACAAATCGTTTATTTTTTCGATAAACTAAAAGCGCAAATTCGTTTTGCGTTTTTGTACCTTATTAGTAGCGGGATAAAAGCGCCAAAATAAATTATCTGATACAATATTGTACCCGTTTTTATAAGTTTCGTTTTAAAATTATTAATTTTAATTAAATATATAGTATTTTTATAGTTCAAAAATACATCAAAAGTGAGCGAGTTCAGTAGAAGTTTAGTGCAGTTGTCGGTACCTTTCGCAAATTATACAATATACAAGTATTCGGTAAAAGTCTGAAGAATTTTGTTTAAAATCTCACACTCAAAGTTCGAGAATATTACAAAAAAAAAATAATTTCTTTGTTGTATAGTCGTTATGTAAAGGTCCCTTAAATTTTTGGTTACCAGGACTGTTTGGGAAAACGATTAAAAAAAAATAAAAAAAAATACAACTTATTTATATCCTTGTTTATTATATTTTTTTTTGCAGATAATATCTGCTAGTCGGTGGCGGTGGTCGTAGATAATATTATTCGGGTATATTCTCCAGGTAGTAGGTCAGTCCGGATATTGTACCGCGCCAGTTTCCGTAGGTACCTACACATTTATAATGATATTTCTTTGTACATAAACGATTTATTTACAATTATTATCATCACAAAACACAAACACGCAATATTTCTTCTAACGGGATTTGTTCACAGGCGTCATTTAAATTTTGTACCGGAAATTCGTGTTTTGGTTTTGAATATAATGCGGGATGAATAGGCTTTCAGTCGTCGAAAAAAATAACTACCATTAAATTGCATTGTACATTTTCCTCGAGTGTCATAATTTCTAAAGTAAGTAAATCCTTTTTAATTAATTTTTTAAAAATAATTATTTAGTTATCAAATAAGTATTTACCTTTAAGCATTTGATTTAGAATATTTTGGGTAAACATTGTGTACATTTAAAGTAACGACTAACGACCATCATTTTGATATTGCAACGAAGACCGGTGTTTTGGTATCGATATTGAAAATCTCTTTAATACAAAGATAGTATACTGTCATGAATTAAATCGATTATTTATTTTACTGTTTTTGATTAGGTACATACAAATGATATCTAAATACCAAACAGGAAAAAAAATTAAAAAAACCTTTGGGGGCTCGCTCGAGTTTTGTCGAGAAACCAAATACGATCATGAATAAATAATTTAGGAACGTCCTTCAAAACAGCCACTGTGGAGGTCCATTCCGCTCCCAAACACCAGTCACCACCCACGTCGTCGAGGGCTGCGTCTTGTGATGCGGGTCGGCCGAAATACCGAATCATTGTGAAAAAGTCTCGTGAACCATCATATTATGTATTTAAGTATAATAAAAATATATATAATTAAATGCACGAAATAATGTCGAAATTATATCAATAAATAGAATTAATTATGTCATAAAATGGTCTAGTAAATAAAAAAATAGAAAATTTTAAAATAAATGTTTTGAATACATACGAGTATATATTTTCATATTCTTGAATTTATAGTATTGGAATGAATTATTATAATGTATAGTCCAAGGGTCACCAAATGGCTGCCCGTGAACAAATTTTATCCGGCGCCCGCAGACAAATAATAAATGACATAATATAGGTACTACGACAACATTATATGTGTTATTATATTATGTACTTACAATTTTGATTGCTCACGAAAAATTTTCAAATTCCTAATGTGGCCCTTAAAAAATATTAATTGGTGACCAACGAATTATACAATTGATGTATACAACGGAAATTACATAAGTATTACTTGAACTCGTTGATGTATGCTGAATAATATGCTGTACTTCAGCTATATCCCAGGGATCGTAAAAAAAAAATAAAAATATGCAAAGGTCCTTTATAATATATATATAAAACATGTATTGTCCTGAACGGCTAAATTACAATTATATAACATTAGCTATACACGCTTAAAGGCTACAAGCCCGCGTTTTTGCGGACCTCGAAGCGCGATCGCGACGACTAGAATAATAATACAGTATAGTGTCATAAAATAATTATAAATACCAACGACCGTTAAATTATTCTCAAAGGCATACCACGTGCGTTGTCTTCGTCTGCACCGGAGTACGTGTCATTTCGCTTTTCGGCGACTTTAAAAACAATTGAGAGCGACGACATGGTCGTGCGAGGCGTAGACGCTCGGAGCGTGTACCCAACTCCAAGTAGTGGGTATAGTACACCCACATAAAATAATAATAATAATTATTATTATTATTATTACTCTATTACATTATACCGCACATATAGGAGGTACACCTCTTCAGAAATTAAATTGTCGACATGCTCTCGGTTCGAGACAAACGGGCTAGGTAAAATGTCGGTCCGCGCGTGATGAATATAATATTATTATGTACATTTTAGTGTAAAATTTTAGTAATAATATCCTTCTTACTGTTATTTCAGTCCCCTGCATGGAATATCGTGTATGGAGTGAGTGTTAAGTGGCGATTGGCCGACACCGTCCTCACCTCCTGGTCACCGCGATACACTTATTTTTCATCATATTTAGGTATGTATGTTTTTAAATACCAACGCTTTATTCGTGACATTTGTAAAAAGTAAATAGGGTTTTGTGGCGACTTAAACAGTTTTATGAAAAATTGAATGGTTTTATCAAAATTTGAATTATAGTAAGTTGTTACTGAGTTATTGAGGTATTTTAGCACATTTTAACAGCCGCGCGTATCGAATGCAATTTACCTACTACGTACTATTTCTTGGTATTTTCTAATTTAAAAATATTTTTAGTTAATTCATGAAAATATTTTTAGTATTTTCAGCGTGGAACCAGTTTTATGGCGAAACGATTAGTAAATATTTAAATGTCGAATTTATTTATTTTTCGCAAAAACGTTGGAATGGTTATTTGTATGATCTGCCTTTTGAATTTCGCTTTAATTTAGTTGAGAGACATAAGCCATTTAATTTAACGTACAAAATATTTTCCGATGTGTATATAAATAATATTCGATAAGATAATGCTTGGCTATGAACTGAAAACTAAATGAGAACGTCAGAGGTAAAAGACGAAAATAATTAAATCGACACGAGTGATGATGTTGAATTTTGTATATTAAAAAATAAATATAATATTCTAGTATTGATTTGTTATACTAATTTGATATTATTATAATTTATTTTGGTTTTGGATTTTGGTTTATACAAATTGCATATTTCAAAAAAAATTAAGTTAAGTACACAGGCGCGCCTCGCAAAATTTGAGACGCTCCATTCCATTTATTTAAGTTTTACATTTTTAAAGATCGAAATCTCTTTGTTTAATAAATAATGTACTTATATTAATGTTATGTTAATTTTTTTTAGAAATTTATTCCGTTTCTAGTTATAAAACGAAAAATGTATGATATTATCATAATTTAAAAATCAAAAGTAACATTCAATATAAGATTTTAGAATTTTCGTTTACCTATCTTAAATTTCCGAAAGGGAAAATTACAATAAAATTGTAACCATCCTGTTAGAGATGCTTGAAATAACTGATCATATTATGTAATATAACGTTATTATATTTAGTCGTTGGAATATGCAGGTATACCTATGATATGATATAGGTATATATACGTGAACACAAATTAAATTCCTTTAGATCCCGTACGGTGTATGGGCAATATGCATACGCGTTTAGCAATGAGTATAACTGACGATGAGAGACGAGCATTTCGGTTGAATGCATATATTTTATTGTGTACAACTATATATATATATATATATACCAATAACCGACATTGGCGAAACCACTTCATAAACCGTGGTTGCTTGGTTGTGTGCATATCATATTGCAGTCATACAGCAACAGTGTTCTTTAGTGAAACCATTTTCCCCATAAAGATCATAGACAGAATTAACTAAATTAGTTGTATTACCTATTCGAACAATGTTATTATTATTATGCGCTACAGAATTTAAATCCTAAGAATATTGTAAACGTAGGTCATAGACATATGCAGAATTCGTTAATTGTGGAGGGGGAGTTACCATTTATGTGCATAGCGTGATCTTAGCCTAAATGTATAATATTCCATAAAATAAATTATTATAAATGTTTTACTTGGGGGGGGGGGGTGTTAATAAAAGCATTATACACTACGCTTGTATACACTATATGTTTGAAGTTGATGTTAGCCTACGATTCACACACTGATAAAATATTAGGGACCGGGTTTAAATGCTACAATAAACCAGCCAAATGCTTTTAAAAAAATACTATATTTAATGCACTTATAACAGAAACTAAAAATATTCTTAAAATTATTTTTACACTGAAAAAAATGTTCTGTCATCATGGAAATTGAATTCTTATTAATTATTTGTATCATATTATTATTCGTCATCTCCTTTATTTTTTTTATCCTGAAAATTATTTCCAAAAAATGAATAGTAAAAACATAATAAATAATAAAAATAGAAGTACGACTAGGCAAAATAAATAATTATTTAATTTTATTCTATAGAATGAATTTTAAATAAATTTTTATCAAATTGTATCCAATTTTCTAAACAAATGACTTAAAAATATAAAAGCACACTAAAAATGTCAAAAATGCAAAATTAAAGTTACATTTTGTAATTCCTTTATGTATGAAATGAATTTTGTACTTGGAATGCAATGTTTTCGGACATTCAGAAAGAAATTAAATTTGCATTAAAATCCATTCCATACTGATAATAGTTCTAGACAACTTGTAAGAGTTTTATGTATATATTTTTGTGCCTGTAAAATATTAAACTTAAAATGCCTTGGATGAACATAATTATTCCCAGGTTACTAATTTATTTAACTTGTTTCCTTTAGCTGAATGTAGTTATACTGCTGGTATTAGACACTTTATTGAGTTATTGAATATTGAAATTAATCCTTTTAACTATTGAAATAATTTCTACTTCTCCCTTTTTAGTTTCGTTTACCACCACCAATCATCATCAGGCCAATGATCCTTTAAGACTGTTCATGTCGAACATCAATGAGAATTCTATCTTAATTTTTAGTTGTATACTAAATAAATTGAGTATAGTTGTAGCAAAATGTATACTTTAATATTAATTATTTTAATTTCTTTTATTGAAAAGTCTTAGCTTTTGTACCTGCATATCTATAATAATAAAAGAAAGTATTTATTTGTATAATACCTATATTATATTATATATTTAATAATTTTAATATTTGATGTTATATATATCTATTTCGATATTTATTTATGTTTTCTTGGTATGGGAAATATTATACGTTATCAATATAATTACTCGAGTTTTATCGTAATTAACTATTAAAAAACCTTTAAAAATAGTCATAGTTATACAAGAACTAGGCAAAGGAGCTTTAGATAAACCTAAGCCTTGCGATATAGCATATAGGTATGACGCTAAAATATAGCACGAGTCAGTCACCAACTCACCAACTGCATTCCAAGATGCATTCGGAAAAGAATATTTAGTTTCTATGCTTTGGAATGGAAAGGAATAAATATATTATATTTAAAATGAAAAAGGTAGTTAAAAACTAACTTGCATTTGATACACAAATTATGTACTTTATTTTATCGGAAGAAAGGTCAGATGAGTGTAACAATCGCTCTATCTCTGAAGAAAAAAATGTAAATATTTTATTTAAGCTTGGAAAAGAATAACTTACTGTTGGCGTACCAACGAACATAATATATAATAAGCGTAATAATTTTTCAGCATATGATATAAGTTTAGAACTTCAGCAGTAAAACAGAAATCGATATCACTGGAAAATGATAACATATTCATTATATATATATATGATATATGACATACCATTTCTAAGTATGGCGAAAACAATATACAAAGTGGACACCGGCCAGATATACAAAACAAACGATTGTAGAACATTTTATACGATCACATTGAAAAAAATTTAAACTGCGGACAGTTTGTACTATTTCAGGTGGAAAAAATGTATATAATTTAAATAGGTTTTAAAAAGGTTTAAATAGGCAAGTGAACTAGATAGGTATATACTTTAATAGTAAATAGTAGATTTCTAACAGAGTCAAATAAATAGCCATTAAGTATACGATTAAATTGATTGTGAGTTATATTATAGAAACTTTAAAATGCAATCAATTTTGTTATAGTTTTATTTGCTTGTTATGTATATAGACTTTGCGAATGCTTGAGAAATTCACAGTCCACCGTAAGTCGTATATGTCTATTTAAAAGTTACACGCGTGGGAAATTATTTCAAGTAATTGTGTATTTGTTAGTGTTTTTTTATCGCGTTGTGATAAAATTTTGAGCAATTTAATCGTATCTCGTAAAATATATTCCCTGGTTTATTTTCACCGTACAAAATGTCCGCGATCAGTTTTTACCAGTTTATTATCGCTGTACATATAATATAGTGTCCGCGGTATGCAATTCACACATTAATATAGACAATATACAGCGTCCGTTTACCAAACAAATATAACCTCGTGGTTTATTTAGGAAAATCCCACATTTGCCGGCTGTAATTTTCCCCGGCGCCGTGGGAAATGAGGTTGTCTATACACAACTGCAGTATGTTAGTGATGGAATCATTGGTCATTACGTTTTCTGTTAGTTCGGTCTTGTGCACGTGCCACTCGTTGTGGCAACAAAAAAAAATTGAAATGAAATGAATTGATTTCCAGGTAACGGTAAACGTGAACGTTCGTTATAACATGATCATTAACAGTATAATATAGTGATAAAGATAAATATATTTATCAACTATAGAAACCCGAAAACACACTATTTTTTTTTTAAACGTCGCAGCAGCATATATTTTGTGTGTATATAAATCGATTTCATATTTAACGCGAGTGCGTTTATAAAAACTTTATTTTGTTAAAATGCACGTTGTCCACGTGTTATGACGTGTTAACTATCAATATTTTCAATGAATTATTGTCTAGCGCAGATAAATCATTTTCAAACAGCAATAAATTCCTACACACGGTTTAGGAGAGCTTAAAAATCGTTTGAAACAACAACAAAACGAAAGTTTTCAATATTTTCTGTCGTTTTGTTCGAAAACTTTCGAAAACGAGTCGGCGAAAACATGATATTTTACATCTGTGTAACCAAAGTATACTTAGTCAGTGCCGGAGCTGCGTGGAATGGAACTTTTTGTTTATGTATCAAAACAACATCATATTATATAGTACAAAGTATACCATTGAAGTATATTACAACAATCATTTATTGATAAATAATGAGTGCAACGTTATGTGTTTGTAATATATCGTAAGTAATTTTCATAAAAATCTATAGTCTACCCGACGAGATGAAGATTGCTGACTTTAATGTATAAGCTCGACGATATCATTCCCGAAACGACTATAAACGATAGAAAATAGACTTATTATTGCCGACATTATACTGTTAAGTTTCGTCGCCAAAAAAATTAAGTAATGTCATAATATATGGCGGACGGTGGCGTTAAATTTTATTTTGGACGAGTATACTACATATTATACGCATGTAAATTTTAAAACTATATTATACAAATTTATTATGTCTTACCGGAAGGATTGAACGCAGGTATAGTGGTAGGTAGATAATATTATACTACGTTTTCGGTGTATATAATACGACATTGCGCGTTGAAACTTAATGCTCGGCGTAGAGGTTTAATTTTTAACTCACAACCCATTTAAGTATTATATTTGTTTAGATATGATAAATATGAAAAATGTCATGAGACACAAACTTAATAAATTCTGTTTATAAGACTGCGGACGTTAGGGGGATTAAAAGGGAAGATATCTTTCTGAGTACAAATTACCAAAAAACATTGTTGGGTAACGGTGGTATTTCTCAACCTTTGTGCGTTGCAGCGCTGTACGTGACCCGACGAGTTTACTTGATGTTTTCTACGACTTGCTATTTATTAATTTACGTTAAATTCTGTACACTTGAAACCGTATATATTATAAACTTCAAAGCATTACGTCGTATTTAACTTGTTGTTCATTACATTTTAACATCAGAAAAATAATATTAACGGATTTATTTTCACTTAGCGTAAACATTAAAATTACTAAGTAATAATAAAAATATAAAATTATCGTTCATTTTTGATTAAAAAAAAAAAAAAAATAAAAAAATAGTTAATACCTTTTCTGTTGAGATATTTTTTTAAATTAATTTTTTGTTATCGGTGTCACGGTGACTGTTTACAATAAGTGTAGGCATTTTACGCATGATATTACCTATATATATATGAGTGATGACCATAATATTGTTGCACATGTTATTTCGATAGAGTCAAAACAAATTATGTACCAAACACGAGAATGGACTACTATATATAATACCGATGGCGTTACTGATGAAACGTTTAATATAACGATAAACAGCCGATATAATCTCTGGTCCTCTGGGCATTTGAACGATACCGCAGACGACTGTTTTATAAAAATTTGAAACATTCTTAGACTGTTCGCTGTTTGGAAATTATTCACCTGTTGATTATATTTCAGTTGCCGTATATACCTACGGTAGGTATAGAATAGTCGGATGAAGCGCTGAAACTCGTAATAATATGCTTATACAAATTATATTTTAATTGCGTTCGTGCTATAGTGTGCAGAAATCCTAATAGACTAAGTACGTATATTTTGTAACAGTCATAAGACGCGTGTGTAATTGACTGCGATGCTTGGTTAACTATATATTATAATAATATTATAATATATATCTTATACACATATTCTTTTATATATATATACATATATGTATATATGTACCAACGGATTTTAAGTTCAAACAGCCTTTGAGACAGCGACTCTTTGGTGACGTTCTACGGATGTACGTCGACTTTTATTTTTTTATTTCTGTTCTTTATTCTCGGTTTTCGGAATAATACGATTCCAGCCGATTACACCGATCGACCTCGCTCACCAGGCACACTTTGAAGAACACATATTTATTATATTATTTAATAATATGGTGCAGTACATCATAATAATAGTCATTCGGTAGGATAGGATTTGCGAGTTTTGAACTGTCCGAGACGACGTCGGAGGTGCACCGCGGAGTTGTCACCCACAATTTAATAATAACGAATACTTAGCAGGAAACAACAAAGTTACGTTTAATTATAACCTTAAGCTAACAACTTTCAGTTATCCGCTTTTGTATGCGTGTTTAAGAGATTAATTCGTTTTTGTGCAATATCTCGACTTCTTAAAACATTATTTTGATATGAAAAAAAAAATGTTGTTAAAAAAGAGACAGACTAGATGTTATGAATAAATAAAAATATTTTTGTCGTAACTTCTACAATTATTTTGTGATTCTGTGACATTATGATCTATAACGTGGTCGCGTCCACGAACCAAGTATACATTTTTCGGAAAGACGGAAACATAATATTATGTTCCCAGCGCTGTTGCCAAAAATGTTTTTGATTTCCCGTCATAAGTGGTGATGTATTTTAATGCCAGTGATACAGTGACATTGTCAAAAACATATATTTCCGACAAATGTATATTGGTTTGATTGTCTGAATGTGGTAGGGAAACTTTATGGTATGGTAAATAAATATTTTTTGTCTTTGGAAAGGTGCATATTTTTATACACCATAAACTTCGGCTATGCACATATTTGAAACGATATCGAATACAAGCAAACAAAATATAGATAAATTATATTAATAATTTCTAAAATGTCTCAATAGTTTCGAATTAGAACATTTCCTGTTCTCTGTTTGAGTTATATAAATTATTAATATACTGTTTTTTGTATAATACGTAAAACGTTTGATGAATCTTTTAATCTCCAGAGACAAGTTGTAAATTTCACAATATATTATATGTTGTATGTTTATGCATTAAGGTGTTACTTGCGATGATAGTAATATGATACAAATAAATAAACTGACTACTTTTATGTAAAATGTATGTAAAACAAGGAACGTGTTATTGGTTAACAGTCTTCAAAAATTTGTTTTTGAATATTTTGTTCTACCACAGAAAAGTATAATAAAATGTTGAATTAAATAGTAGCCTCAACAATGTTGTATTTATCTTTGAGTGAGAAAATTATTGTTCATATGCAGAACTTTTGTAATCATTTGTTAACAATTATATTAACGAAATATGAAGTATAGTTAATATATTATGATATGTATTATTATTTGTATGGCTTTTTAAGTTTTGAGCTTAGAATTTGAGCTTAGAATATTATCAAGTATTTAAAGTGGCTTAAATTCAATTTTATTATTTTTGTTAAATTATACCTACGCGCATATAGGTTCTTGAATATTATTTAATACTTTACTACCCATTTTATAAAAATCAAAAAATCAAATATACATTGTACCTATTTTAGATATTTAAACAAAATATTGTAGTGGTGTACACGGCAAATAGTGTCAAGTCATCACATTAATTTTATTGTCAATTAAATTCGTTAAATCATCTGCTTACACGATGCAATATTTGCCAAAAAAAATTATCGGTGTCGTATAGATCTTTTCTGATTTTCATCTACACTACACTTTGCTACAACTTCAGGTATAATAAAGTGAAAATCATATCATTTCATATTCCTTACTTTTTTTTTCAAAAAGCAACTAAAAATCACCATTGCAGGATCCAGAATCTGACACTCCTATTTAACCTGCTCGTTTTTAATTAACCGACGTCCTTCTCCCCAATTATACAATACATGACAAGCCAACCTAACAACTCACAACTCAACACATAATTCAAGATTAGCATATTACAATTTAGGATAGAACCTGTTCGTAGTTAAGTCTAAAAGTACTCGTATAGCTCTCAACAATTAAAATAACACCAACATCATACATTTTCCAATAAAATAAAATCACTTGATTGAAGTTTAATTTTTTAAATGTACACTGTGTTAATAGGTAATAACCATAGCTATATTTAAGCTTATTGATAATAACAATAAATATATATTTTATATAATCATCATTAACACGTAGTGATCGCACCATCGTTGAGCGTGTTTTTGGGTTTGTCCACCGGCAGGCCTTAGATTATAATAGTAATGAAAAAATAATAATAATGGGCTATTATAATATTTTCTTTTCGCTATATACTTACCTTATCTTTTTCTCGATTATACGTCATAAAATAGTTTTGCCGTGGCGGACGAGATTTTCTTCCCCGCGGCGTTCGACTTCAGTGCAACGAGTTATTACATTAATATATAACGCGATATGATTATTATACTATTACTGTTATTATTATGATCATTACCACGACACACAGAAATATAAAATATATACACATGACGAACTTATTAAAATATAGGCACGAGACCAGCACGATGGCAAATAAATAACGAATACACCCAGACACGCACGCTAATAAAACCACAATAATGACAACTGTGTGATATCGTTGGTTATAATAAATGAGAGTATGAGACTCGGCCTCGACGTGGGGTCGGGGCAAGGGCGATATTCGTGGAGAAAAGAAAAATATATTATAATACGATCATTGTCGTTGTATTATATGTTTAACACGCACTCGTACATACCATCATACAATGCACGCAGCGCTTGAAATGAGAATGATCGAGAGGACGGATGCCGGTGGTGGTTTTGGATGGATCGAACGTCATATTTTAATATATTATTATCCGATGTGAACACATATTTTTTCCGCAATTTATTACGATACGTTATTGCAAAATATAACGAATAACGTATTATTGTATGCGTACATATATACAATGTTCTTTAAAATATCTAAATCTCTAATATCAGTCAATACAACGTTTAATTTATATTTACTATTCAATTATAAGTATTACATTTATTAAATATTACACGCAATGACTTACCCTATTAAACACAAACATAAATTAGAAATATTATCGAATTTACTCGACTGAATAACGTACTATATACGTATAACGCAGTCCCAAAAATAGAAAAACAAATTTTAACCTTGAAAACTCAAAACAGAGTCAAATGCCTATAATATTTATATAGGTAGAAAAGTATTTTTGGACGTACGACGCTAGAATTATTTTCGTTGTTTAAAAACATCATACTAAGTATATTATTATATAATAACAATTCAACGACCAATTAGATAATAAAAAATATTTTAAAATCGAATTTTTTACTCCACACCTCCCCTATTTAAATTACACGGACAACGAGAACACGATATTCTATACGGTCTATCCTTTCCTTCAATTCTAACACATCATAATACTGTTGTTTCGCTATTTGCATGCACGATTGACGCACCAGTTAAATCCGGTCGGTGGCGGTTTCGTTGCGAACTGCCGCAAGTCAATAATTATTATTAGGTATACGTTAATAACGCCTATACCGTATATACTGCAATATACTGTACCGTTCCTTTACGAAACTTGTGTACCTTTACTCGCAAGAAAACGCACCAGAAATCGAGGTTAAATAAACTGCGGTCCCGTTACGATCGACACGCGTGCACACAACAAACACACACACACACACACCCTTGTGGCAAATATTGGCGGAAAATATTTCCAGTGGTTGACCCGAGATAAGAATGATGATCAGTTGGTGAAAAAAAAAAACAAATCAAATCCATTCACCGCTTAAAAATAACCATTCACGTCGATTTATCGTCCCACTATTTTTTTAACTGAATTTTTATTCTGGCAGGCGCCAAACATCCATTTGATTATATTATGAAATAATTCGTGCAAAAAAAAAAAAGAGAAAATGCATCGATCGTTAAAAATAAGTTTAACTGAATTGCGTAATGTATAATATTATTATTGTTAAATTGAATTTTGTGATTTAAAACTACTAATCGTCCAATAACGGTTAAATGTGACTTCGTACCGTGAAATATTAATTATACTGATGATGCATTTTTACGTTTTCGAACGATGTTTGCCAAGAAAAAAAAAACTAATTGATTATTTAACAAACCTAAAGGGGAGAAAAAACTAAAACATCGAAATTATTCGATTATCTCCAAAGAACAGTCCCTTCTTAATAACCTTTTTTGTTTTGCTACAGCTGATTTTTATGTAAACATCACTTTTACAAACTATAATTATATTATTAATAATATTTCTATGTTTATTTGCTTTTTAGCATTTTTTTAGGTAACATCTGAGACAGTTGGTCCGTGACTAATCTAAACGTAAATTACAGATAAATATAAATATTATACAATTAATAACTAGATAATAAAATAGTTAAATACGATTTTTTTGCATATTATCAACAATTAAAAAATAATTTCAGTACGATAAAAAAATATCTACATTATAATAGCAGTTCTTAATATCTACATAACGTCTTATTAACTAAAGTATTGACATTACGTTTATTGTCGTATCAGTTTTTTATAATTTAATACAACATTTTCATAAATTGATTTAATAATATTTCAATTGAGAATTGAGATGGGGAATTTTATTTATTATTTAATACAGTAAGTTCACTTTATACGTTTATGAATAATAATTTTAAAAAGAAACTATTCAATCGTGGACAATTAATATTACCTATACTGTCTGAATGTTCATCAGTTAACATAATATCAAATATTATGTTGTATCAAAATTCCAAAGATGTTATTAGAATATCAATATTATTTAAAAAAATTTATAAAGTTACTGATAAAGTTTAAAATAACCTAAACAAGCAAACGTCAACTAAATGATTATTATTTCATTCGTTGTATTTATAAAGGATTTAGAAATATGTCATCTTTTAATACAAGATTTCACAAAGTATTAACATCATCCACCAATAATACAATTTTTACACTTTCATTATTAATCTCCACTATAGGACTCGTAGGAATTCGTAGTGATAGTTTTATTTTTTTTTATTTAATTAGCATCGGAATCTGTGCCCATTAGTTTGAAACTTTGAAGTATTGTTTAGACGTTATTATTTTATATTGTATTCAGCTATTGACAATTAATCTGT
The DNA here is from genome assembly GCF_020882245.1 of Rhopalosiphum padi. Taxonomy (NCBI): domain Eukaryota; kingdom Metazoa; phylum Arthropoda; class Insecta; order Hemiptera; family Aphididae; genus Rhopalosiphum; species Rhopalosiphum padi. The sequence goes on from NC_083599.1 coordinate 35,337,463, forward strand.
GATGTATATGCTTAACCTAAATTAAGTTGTATGATTTCGTTTCTTGAAGTTGATGATGTTTATATATTTTGATAGTAGTTCTGGTTGTAGCGTTTCTCAAATATATTACACTCATATACGGTTACGTCATTATATTATAATAATAATGTATTATTCATAAAATAATATGATATAATTGTTGGATATTATTATTATATTATGTCACGACAGTGATCTATAAAAACCGCAAAAACTGTGCGTTTTTCTTTCACAATACTATTATTTGAATCGCTTAAAATCGATAAAACGCATTTATGTTTTTTTTACCAAAATATCCGAGTAGAACGATTTGTCGGTAAAAAAAAATCGAACACTACTTTTATCGGACAGCGGAGATTATAGCACGCGAATGACGGCGACCACGGTGATCGGATTTCAATGTTCACGGCGGTAATGTTATTATACGGATCGGATTTACACTCCGACTCGAGCTGCACCTACAGCAGGAAACCCGTGTACCGGCGGATCGGATCGGCTAAAAATCGTAACATATCGTACGAGAATTATATATTACACGATGCGGATCTTGTTCAAGAATTATACCTCAGCTGTTCCGCACTCCCGGCAGAGCTGGTCAGACCTATTACCGCGGTATTACGATAATGTTATGGTAATCACACACACACACATATATATATATATAAATAATAGGTATACTAACACGCGACTTGTAATTGAAATAACGATATCCGCGTGGAGTCGAAGTGTTGGCGAAAGAAACGCAGCGGCGCAGAGGCGTTCGCAGTGGAATTCATATTATTTTCTAAACAGCATTATTCCTCGGCGGCTCGAAGTTTAGCAACCTGAAGCTGCAGCAGTGAGCGCGCGAATGGCGATTATTTATCGGTCCGTTTCGGAGAGAAGTTACTTTGAACGGCACTCTGCCTCGACAAAACATTAAAAACAATAGACGTAAATCAAGTGCATTACACAGGCCTACGAACCTATACATATATATATATGTATACTATATCGTAAGATTTGTATTGTATGACCTAATATATATATATATATAGATGTAAGCGATAATTTGGAATCCCAGAGTGCAATAATTCGCACGTCGTCCCGCGGACATCGCCGCTACTCTCTCGATTAGTATAAGTTCCGACCGTAAAGAGCCCGCCGCGATCTCTGCGTGTTGCTATATGAGTTGTTTCAATTAATCTTTAAGAGCATTACCGCGCGATGTTGTTATACACCTATAATACGCATGTCACCGGTAATGTACGTATATAATTCAGTTAATTTATATATTATATAGGTATGCTACACACATGTATATATATATATATATATATAACAACGATTGGTTTCGGTTAAGGTATTGATTTAAATTTATAAAATATAATACCCATGTACAGATGACTAACTCATCGGGATGTTATTTGTGTACATTATCGTATAAATTTATTTTTTTGTACGATTTATTTTTTATTTTTTTTTTACACGGAATTATATTAGGTACCTAACTCAAATAAAATTCAAACCAATCGAGGAACTAGTTTTGCGCGCTATATAGAGTATTTATTTTCAATGCAAAAGCCAAAAACGCATAATCACGAAATTATTTTAAGGTTTTTGGTAAAATGTTATTACACTATTTTAAGTCTTTGCAAAAACAAATTTTTAAAACACAAAAGTATTAGTAATTTTTGACGCAATTTTACAATACTATTTATTTTATTTTATTTTTATATAATTTTAGTTTTTATTTTTTTTTGAACGACAGAATACATTCTTATTTTCATATTTTAGAAAAAAATAAATTTTTAAGAACTTCAATCTTAAATGTATCAAATTGAAAGAGTACTTATAAGTTAAAAAAGTTCTAAGTATATGAATCTTTAATGGGCCAACATTTTGTGGTGGATGCAGCAATCAGCTCTGTCGTGAAAACGTAAATTTGATTTTTATAAATGAAAATTCTAAGAAAAATATTTTGCTTAAAAATATGAAATTAAAAACGTATATAGGTATTATGCTATAATTAAAAAATGTAAATTACTTAGAAAATAATAAAAATAAAATAAAACATTTTTCAAATAATATGTTGTTATGTTATGACTTCAAATTATTGAAAAGCATAAATATTTTTCGGGGAAACTGATTTTTTACTGTTTACCTTAAAATAATTACAGCTCATTGTAAAGTCGATTTTAATAGTATCCCATTGTAGATAAGGTTGTTATAGTAGTTGGCTGTAATAAATTTATTAAATTTGAATTCAATAACGAGTCATTGTATACAAAAAAAAGATTATGAGACACTCTGGTTAGTAATTATTATTATTATTATTATTATTATTATTATTATTTCTGTTAGTAAGACTATATAATATTATTTATAACATTATACAAATAATAATATAATTAAGTTGAAGTTTGTTTAGTTTTTTTTTTACGTGATATTATGATATTAATATTTGGAACTACCAGTCAGATCTGAAAAATTATTTTTCCATTTTATAGCTCAACTCTTAAGGAATGTTTTATGTTATTTAATACACGCTACGGCTCTCAAGAGCTGAGAAAAAAAGTCAAAAATAACGCTAAACATCAACGAAGTAATACAACGAGGACGAGCATTGAAACGTTATGAGTGATACCAGACAATTGTCCATAATGTCAGTTAATGATGAAATAAGTTTTTTAAAGTCATAATGTAAAAGGTGATATTTTTTTTACGGGAATCGAAATGCACAGGGACCATATACAATAATAGTTAATTTAATTTTTTTTCAATATATAATGCAAATATAGTTAAATATTCAACGAGTGTAACTATTTTATTGTTTAAAAATGATTACACTTTTTTTAAATATCCAACTTAAACACTAATAAAAAAGTGTGACTATATAAAATGTTCTATATTTTTTAACTCGTGTATAAAAAACGTATGATGAGTAGCGTAGTATTTTATTTTCAGGCTTTTTGACCAAGAAAATATATAATTTAACAGCACACACTGACTAAGAACACAACCACAAAAAATAGAAAATTAGAAATGTCCATAAGAAATAGAAATATGATAACCTAACTCCCTAACTTATGTAGGTATTTGGTGAAAAATCACACTCTACGATTAATCCTCTATATAAATTACAACAAAAAAATAAAATATTTTTTCTCGTCGAACAATAGTGTTCCATAAATTGTGAATACATACTTGTTTGTCTGCTATTATTTTGTTAGTTATTAGTTTCAATTATTAAATAAAAATATTTGGAACATTCTACTAATGACTAACCGACTAGGTAAAATATTGGAGATTGAGTCATTTTTCGTGTTTTTAAAAGCGTTATTAGTAAAATAACATACGTCGTTATAATATAATCAATATATAATTGTATCACTCAGCTTTCAAAATGTATTATTAAATATTTATGAGTTAGGCTGTAAAAAAAAATATATATATATATATTTGAGTAGTGGTATTGCATAAAAGTCTGTTTCAGAATACATGCAATAACATTTACAATAACTATTCGAATTATGTAAAAAGTTGGTAAAAATGAATTCCAAATCAATCATTCGGGTTCATCGTTGTTATAATGTTGTTGTATTGTCAAATGTCAGTACCCAAGAAATATAAGTACAACTCACTTTTGATTGCAATATCACAATTTTATAAACATATACCCAATATCATAATAGACAGTACTATAAAGAACCAGTTTGTTTGAAAAAATTGAAGAGAGAACACGAAGATTCATTAAGCTTACCCATCCCTATTTGTTTTCAAATTTAAAAAAAAAAACCATCTAGTTGATAATTTGTGATGGCTTTTATTTGCTAAATGATGAAATATGGGTGAGAACGATTTCACCAAGTATATATTACAAATAATATGCATTTTTTATAACCATATATATTATACCAATTTCAATATTTTAATTTTATAAAATATAAATCAATAAAAATCAATAATACTGTTATATTAATTTATTATTTGGTTTACAAATAATTTATCCGATAACGGGGTAATGACGTCCATATGTCATGTACGATTTGAAAACGTTCACGAGAAGCTAATCATAAACTCTATTATATATTTAGTTACTATTATACTTATTACACTATAATTATACTATAATATGTACACACCAAGCCTATATACAGGGATTAACCCCCCCTGAAATTATAATCATTAATTGTGTATTTTTAGCTAACGCATCAAAAATATTTAAAAACCCCTAGCTCCTGAAAATTGATCCTGAATACGTGTATGCTATACACAATAACAACACGTTTTTTCGTCACTTTTTACTTCTTACCTTTAAACTTTTAAAACATTTCCCCTATCCTAACCTCTTTTTGACAAGTCTACTTTTGATATCAAAAAGAGTGTTGTTTTTATTTCTGATTTTACTAACTATTCGTCAGAACATTATCTCTTTCAAGAAAGTGTAATACATTAATAATTCTCTTTTATGTCCGCTACCCCATTAAAAGTAATGACAAATTTTAATCGAGTTACCACGTTATTTCAAATATTCCAATTAGTTTTTATTTGATTTAAAGATTTTCATATTTGTTGTATTGTTATTAAATAAACACCATCAATCAACGAAAATTAATTTACCATTTAAATTACCATAGAAACTAAATTATCGGATTAAAAAAAAAAAGGTTTCTAAAGGATTATTATTTTTATATACTTTACTTAAGTATTTGAATTTCGTTAGGGTAATACGATATTTTCGGTAAGCTATAAGTAATAATAAAAAGTGTATGAGGATAAGAATGATAAGTATAAATAATAATAATAATAATTAATAAAGAATGATTTAAATTTAATATTAAAAACTATTTATAGGTATGCACTTTAATATGATATGAGGTCATGGAAAATTGTTATGGGGATTGACGCATAAATACAATAGAGGTTAGGAGACAGTAGTAAGTATATAATATAGTATTTAGTTGAGCAACTTTTTAAAATCGTCTGTCCAAACTTTTTGGACGCTAGCACTTAATTTTATAAAATATTAAATTATTATTATACGGGTTAAATATTATATTTGAATGTCAAAAATACGCTGAATACAGAAACATAAAATTGTAGTTTTAATAAATATTGACAAAATGTGTACCTACCGATTGTTTCGTGATTCATCTATACAGGTGTATATAACTACTGTTGCAATGACGAGAAAATAATTTCTTTTTTTTGTAGTAGTATTTTTGTATCAGTTGTTTTATTTTAAATTAATAAAAAATCAATTTAACGACTTTAAAACGACAATCAACATTCGTTTTGTAATTTAAAACGAATCGATTCAACACTTTATTATGTAGTCAATATTGAGTTTGAATATACACCATAATGAACTCATATAATAGTAAATGAAAAAAATAATAATTACATTAATAATAATATTATTGTCAGGGTTTATATAACTTTGGCCCACTGTAAGAGCTTTTAATTTTTCATAATATGACACTTGAATAAAAAAAAATGCTCGGAGACTCCTGCCCTAATAGATAGTGTGAGTATATCGAATAACATAATATACATAGTACTAAGTGGTACCTATACGCATTACACATTTTATAAATATAAGAATATTGAAGTATAATAATGTACATACCAAGCTATTATAAATAAATTATGCCTTAAAATATATTGGCGCCATTGTGGAAGTGTTAGGGTCATTAGCGCCACCACTAGCTGTTAATTAGCACCATATACACTTATAAGCTAAATTTATAAGAACAGTTTTTTAATTTCCATTGTAATTGTTATCGGTATTTTTTTTAATTTTTAAAAATAATAACACATTTCCAATCGGTCCCACGTCATGCGAAACGTTGCTCTTTTGCAGCTATTCGTTCATCGTTGTATTAACACATGGACTAAGACTATAATGGCGTACAAGATCATTTAATTAATGCCTCAATTCTATATAATATTGAGAGTGACGTCTTTCCGCTTTATGTCGATTAATAATCCTATCAACGAAAATGCGTTTCCACAGTGATAACACGTAGGACAACAATCTACGCCATAATATATTATTGTGGTTTTTTTTAGTGCGGTAAATATTGTACCGAATGCATATATTTAAGAACTTCAAATAATTGATATACATTATAATATCAGAAGAATATATACAATACTAGATGCTAGATGAAAGCAGGGGCGCCATTTGGGGGGGGGGGGAGATCAGGGTGTGAGGTTTCACCCCTTACTTTTAAAATAGTTCCAATTGGCCTGCACCCTGATGAAATAATGCACGATTATTAATATGATTAAAATTAAATTCTATTTTAAATACTTTGATTTTAATATTGACATTTATCAATAATGGTATAATATACTGTCAATCATGATTACAACTTTAAATTACATTGGTTATACACAAATATTCTGCTATAAATTTTTATTGTATTTTAGTTTTTAAATTGATTTTTAATATTTATGTCAATGCATTGATTCGGTCCATGATGTATGGAAATAATAAATTAGAAGCAGAATAATATTCATATACGTAGTACATGAATAGATGTACTGTACATCTATTTTTATATGGCCTGGTGAAATTTTAAAATTAAGCAGGCTTGATACTTCGCACACCCGAAAAAAAACCCGAAATGACGCCCTTGGATGAAAGTCAATGCCTGTGCCGTGCACTACCAAAATAGATCGACGAAGTACATCAGTTTTTAGAAAGTGTGCAAACAATTACAAACACAAATTCAAATTTTTTAACAATTGATTTTGTTCATGCAAAGTAGTGTTTAGCTATAATTCGAATTTATAAACGTTTTAAATCTCAAAGTTTTAATTTATACTTTATTTGACGAATTATATATTTTAATACTAATAAAAACGTAATAAGACTCTCACATGAGTTAAAATACAGTTATGAATACAAAGTTTCTATGAAAATAATTAAATAAGGGATGATGAAGTCTTATTGTACAATTTCATCTTGCGGTACATACATTTTGTAATCATAAATTAATAAATTTAATTATACAACACTCGTATTCCGTTACTCCCGTGATCTTCAATAACCCCCCACCCACCCACCCCAAGAACAAGGTTATCTATTACTCAAGCGATACGCTGTATTGTAAAATATCATGTTCTTACTATTTCTGACATTGAATAAATCTATCTATACGTTGCTGTATCGTGTTCGATTTTGTTAGTTTAAACGCAGAACATAAGTTCCCAGACCGGTGAAATATATATTATATTTTAATAGTATATAATAACTTATGTAGCAAATAAATTTATCATTATAATTATTATTAAACAAGAATAATATATTTGTATTTACAGTATAGTAAGTAATAAGTATACACAGACAACATTTAAATTTGAGCGAAATATCTAAAAATATTTTTTACTAATCACATTAATTAAAATCATTGTACTTTTTTCCGATTAAATCGATTTAGTATAACAAGCGAACCTATCATAATACATTTCGGCATATGAATATTATATTAACAAATGGTACGTATTATTCAATATAATATGTACTCCGCTATTTCTGTGATCTCCGATACTAACCTCGAGAACCAGGTTACTCAAATGACAGTATACTGTATTATTTTATTTCTATTTTCGACATTAATTAAATGTATATACTTTATTACATCGTGTTCGATTGAGTTAGTTTGAATGCATGACTTGAAATTTTAAGATTTTTAAAATATGACTTAATTTTTTTTACTCTTATCGGTCCTTTTCCTGGTTTGTAAGCTAGTATCAAAAGAATCCAGGAAATAATTAGTAAATGTTACACTCTGTGTTGTAGTAGAACGAATAGGAAAAAGCCTCGTCAGTGTTCATTAATAATAATACAGTTAACTGGTATTTGAATGAAATACAGATAAACTTGTAAACCATTGCAGCACTTTACCAAGTGGCTTATAATAAAAATGGGTCTATAATTGTTACTAGTTACTAGTTAGTTACTAGTCAGAATAACATCGCCAGTTATCAAAAGTTGCGATGTCGTGGAGACTTTTCAGCTCTTAGTAAAAAACCCTTTTTGTAAAGACTAATTAAAAGCGAATCATAAATAAGTAGGGCAGTACATAAATAATGATGATAGAACATTTTCATATTGTGCCGATTTTTTAAACAGACCATTACAGTATAAAATATGTTCCTATAAATAATTTTCATTACTCGTTATAGTCATTAGTCATTACAAACCGCTTATTATTTTTATTTATTACTCCGGATAATTGAAGAGTGCAGATGCATATATTTCACGTTTAAAACAAATCTTTGAACATTTTAAGTTCAACATTTAAGTTTAAATTATTATGATTTCAACTCAACTGTATGTGCACCGATTCCATATTGCATAAGCTTCGTATATGTTATACAGCAAAATAGATTATGTATAGAAAAATCATAAGCAAATGATGTTTGATTGAGTATTACTATATGGATTAGTATTTATTAACGTGAAGTACTGTCATAAAAAAAAAATCATCAAATCAAATATAAACATTTCAATACTTATAGTTTATGTTGTTTTCAATCATGACGACGTCGTAGGTAAGAACATTTAACATTTAAACGGGACGTAACGATACGACGCCTTAAATTTACAGCAGAAAAGTAATAATAACTAAAATAATATTGTTAATTTATTTATTTTATTTTCATAGTACCGCCGTAGAACAATATTATAGTCGTCGTCGTCGTCCGAGACTAGACGACGGCATCGCAGCCTTCACCTGCAGGCGCATCTATATTACATAACGTCGTTTTATAGTACGGCGTTCCGAAATCGGATATATCGTATAATGGCGCGAGTTGGCGTTTTTATTTCGTTCGTTCTCCCTCGCCGCGGTTTATCTATTTATGTATTTCCCGCGATCGCGATAACGAAAGCAATTTAAAAGGCATCGGACGGTATCGATAAATTAAAAGGTCCACCGCCGGCGGAGATAACGCGGCGCGATACGCGCGAGATCGGAGGAAGGGCCAGCATCGTTCCGGGACTATTTAATAGTATTATATTATTATTATTATTATAGTCGACTATTCGCCACGCGGTTTTTCAGCCGGTCCGAAATTAAAAGATAAAAGTCGGCGCGGCGGCGGATCGCAAATAATATAGATCGGTATATACCGTCAAAGCAACGATACAATATATATATATATATATACCGGCTCAGTGACTCGAGGTATTTAACGAAGACGCGCACGCGCCTAACAAAATATTATATTGAATAATAATGTATAATAATAATTATTGCGTGCGGAAGTGGGCCGAGAGTGATCGAGAATTCGGCGAACGGCGATTTGGTGTCCGGTCGTGCGATTTAAATCGCGGAGAACGCGGTACGTCGACTGGTTTTGAATAAATATAATAATACGATTACTACGCGTAAATGAATAAAATCGGCGGTTCGATAATCGTCCGGATGAAAAACTAATCAGTAGGCACCTAATCGACCGAGTGGGAGCTACTGCTGCTGCTGCAGTTCGCCCGCGTAAATCACAAATAAACGTCATGTTTAGCCGTTGACACGCAACTATAATAGTCTGAACGGGAAAATTTCGCGACCTCCCCGCCGTTACGAATCGATTCGGTTAAGATTTTAAAAAATATCACACGATCACGCGCGTAGGTCACGGTTAGTGTGCGATAATATTATAATCAGACCGCGAGTATGTCGAAAAAAAAACTTCTGTTTGATTACCATATACGCCCACTCCCTCATTTTTTTATTTTAATGATTCCTTTATTCAAATTCTGATTTTTAGAATTTATAAACATAGGAAAATATCCTATATTTTCAATCACTTAAAATATATGACTTGTTACTTAATGAGTTTCCTTGTGTGGCTGCAATACTGACACTAGATTTTTAAACGAGAGCCACCTTGTTTTTACTGTGTATAATATTATTTTAAACAATTTTTTTTTTCTTGAAATTTAGACAAAAAATATATTTATCTTAAAAATATTATCTTTAAGCGAGTATATTTGAAAATATAAAATTGTTATTTGTATAAATGAATTTATGTAAAAATTATTGGTTATAACTTTATAAGTGTAATGGTGAATCGTCCTGTATACAGTATAAGCTAAATAGGAGTTTCTTTTTTTTAAATTCGGGACGTCGCAGGGCCGAACGATTTGGAACGTTCTGTTTGCCGTTCTAGCTGTTCTATTGATTCTAGAATTAAATGTATTTTTTTTTCTTCAAATAGATATTTTTCTTCAAATAGTACCCAACGGATGACGATACAATCCAATGATATTGTTAATAATAATTTTAATAACAAACTCGTGAACAATTCGGAAAAAGGTGTCGTCCGAAACTATAATCATTGTTTTTGGGCGCCATTAAATGTTTCTCGTTTAACACACGAAAATAATATAATATAGTTGTTCATATTATTAATTATTGTCATCACCGCGGATACCGACTCGTCCCGTCGCGGAATACCGCGGACATGGTGCGCCGGCCTGGATGCCCCCAAAAGAAATGATCTTCGACACGATGCAATTTATCTGCCTGTACTTCGTTCACGATAAATAATAATGTTATTAGCAAATAACGATCGTTTTTTAAAACGATTTTCCGTATCGGGAAATAAGCTCGGCCATAGCACAGAGGTATACGCACTCGTCTATACGGCATAACGGTGTAATATAATCGACAACGCAAACGTTTTTGCGCTCACATTATTATTATTATTATGTTTGACTTATAAATAAATCGATGACTTCATATTTCCTTTTATCGACGTGCGTGATTATATTATGTACCTATACCCTCACGTTGTACGATAATAATATTATGTGTAACGGAATTTGAAGGAATAATATTATACATAACACTACTCATAATAATGGCATTCAATAATATTTGATATACGTGTACCTAATACATATTTTTTTTTTTGTCTCGAAGTGTATGCATTTTTTATAAACATTTTGATTTAATAATATCACGGACAATCAGTTCGATAGATAGTATATAAGTATAGTATTATTTATACACGACAGTATATAATATTTAAAATGTTATTAATTTTTGTAATCGATATATCAGGTATTTCAAATATGCATATTTTGATTTTCCTATACTTGGAAACTATAAAAAATATGAAAAATAAAAATGGATACTATATACAATAAGTTATTGCAATATCGATTAACTTTATGAAAATAGGTAGGTATAGCGTTCAGTTATGCAGTATTCCTAAATTATATCTCAACAAAATATTTTATAACCTATACCGGCTTATGTAAATAAAAGTATTTCACTGTTTTTAGATCAGAAAATATGGTAAATTAAGGAAACTTTGAAATACCTTTTCGGATACTAGTCTTGTATGTATAATTTTTTACTTTCCCTATGTTAATACAATTCTATCTTATTTATATCATTTTCAACTACGTGTAGAGATACAAGTAAGAGTTTTTTCTTTTATAAATTATTAAAAATGTATTAATTCACTCACAGTTAAATTAACGTATAAATATGGATTATATAATACACTTAAAATAATAAGTTTCTATGTAAATGATGTTTACTTAAAAATCTTGAACAGGTGAATTGTTTACGTACAGTGATTAGATAAAAAGAAAAAACACAATACAGTGGCTTTTTGGTAAATTACATAGGTACATTAAAATATATAAACAAATAATATGTTTGTCAAATTTAAAACAGTGTGTACCGTTTATACCAAATGTATGTGCTCAACGAGTAACAAAATTAAAAATAGAAATATAACAATTAACCCGAATTAATAAAGGTACAATAAATTGTAAGCAGTATTTAAAATAAATGAATAATATTTCATGTGTATATGTTTGTTACATGCTTAGGCATTTTATGATTTATCAACTCTATATTATAAATCATAGCTTATATTATTTGCTGAAGCACAATAATATTATAATATACCATATAATTAATATTCCAAAATATATTTTGTGTGTAGTTTTATTTAAACCGTTACAATTATCGTTAATTTTATGCGACGTAGATTTTAGATTCAAATCAGTACCTATATTCCTTATTCGTTTACCTATACCAAACCGTTTCGTTTGAAATAATAAAAATATATGAAATGTCAAAACTTAGTTTTTAAATTAATTTTATAATTATGTAAAATAATTATAATCTCTAAAATTAATTGTATAGGTATCTAAAACGATTGGTCCAACTGTCCAAGCCATGTAATGATTTCGGTCCACCGTGAAAGTAGGAAGACGTTGTATTATAGTGCACTGTGCGTATAATATATTTATTTAATATGATAATATAATAAATAGTATGCTATTTCGGGGCCAGCCAGTGTCTATGATAGTAATAGCATCGAATAAATTAAACCCAATTGTAAATAGTTGTAAATAGTACAACATGGTGACGTGTTGGGCCAACGGTCTAAAATAAGATCCACTACGTTTGACTTGTGTATAATATTACGTAACAACTATTGAAAAAAATAAAAAATTATTATCAAACTCGCGGGATGATGACATGTGACGTAAATAATGTCGTCTATAATATTCCTCACCAGTTACGCAGTATAAGATTATAAAAGTACGCAGACCCTAAAGTTTAGACAGTTTTCCGTCGTTTCTACGGTAGTTAAGCAAAATTACAGTCTACGTGATATTGGGCGTCGTTGACTTAAGCGCGGTATACGCGTCATTTCATATTATAATATTATCGCAGAGCGCTCAGTGATGTCAACGAAGAATTTAGGTGAAAACGTTGCGTGTTATATATATATATATATATATTATGTCGTATGCCATATAAAAAATTAGTCTTTTTACAAAAAGACTAGGTGCTTTGCGACAAGGAAGCCCGTTTGCGAACTATTCATTCTTTGTATACTATAGCGACCGGCTGTTTTTCAAGTTTATTGCAGACAGACGAACAACAGTTAGGCCTTTGAAAAACAAATTATTATATTTCCAAACGGCCGACCATTTTTCAGGCTTATTTCAGATAGACAAACAGTAGTTAGGCCTTTTAAAACAGCAATATTATTATATAGTAATTTTATTCTAATTTATTACTTGTACAAAAAAAAAAAAAAGAACAAAATGATTACTATTTGATGTAAACTGTATAAATACTTATTATATTTATTTAGTAAATTCGTATATTATTGTACAGTTATTTCACAATTTGGAGAGCAGACTTATCAAAAATGATTTTGTAAAACATAGTGTAAAATAAATAGATGCGTTTTTCGGAAATATAATATATGGTGCAACTTAAAATACCACAAAAACCAATATGTGACAATAAGTAAATATTAATTTGTTTATAATTTATTTTCTTTTTAATAATTAGTTATTTAGTAACATTAATAATATTTCTAATTTTAAAAACAAATAAACAAAATTCGTAGTATAATAATATAGTACTTAAAAGTGTTCATATGTATTATATTGTTCGTTCTCTTTTTTCTTTTGTACAAGTAATAAATTACAATAATATTAAAATTTAATCATTAATTGTAGTTTTTAAAAGGTTTAGCTGTTCTAAGCTCTTATAGTCTGTCTGTAATAAGCCTGAAAAACAGCTGGCCGTTTGGAAAAATAATAAATAGTTCGCAAGCGGACTATCTAATCGCAAAGATCCTAGTCTTGTTTCGAAAAGACTAATATTTCATATGGCCTACGATATAATATACACGAGTTTATGATTAGGTGGGCCGTTCTCTTCAAAACGTCGCGCATACCTACCTCATTATAATTTCCCATGCGTCGATGGGATTTTATTCGATTACATCTGGTTAAAAACCACAGCTTAACGCACAAAACAACACTCGTTGCGTAAAAGTGTGGGTTATTTGGGCGCCCATTTCATAGATCGGAAGATTTCAGGTTTTTTTTGTTTTTTTAATTTTTACCTATCATAATAAAAAATATTATGTACGATGTGAATATTTAATTGATATGATAATTTGGTTGTAACGCAAATTATACACATCCGACGACCAAAAAGATAATGCCAATCATACATACCTAATATATGTAAAATATATTTAGTGGACACAACGTCGAGCGACTATTAAATATTAATGAAAAATCACACAATATTACCTGCGACGATCAATAAAGATTAAAGATTATTGATGAGCGGCGAACAAAATATAATATTATATAGCCGGTACCTATATTAGGAATCCATTTTTCAATCGCGGTACAAAAACAACGCGATCTCTGTTCGCGAAGAACAACACAGCAGCAGTCGCAATAATTTAATGTTATGTAGAAAATATAAAATCAATACTCCACGTATTATACAAACAATAAGGTATCTGATAGAAAACCTTTGCGAGTATTAAAATAACACCACCGGAACACCCAGTGCCGTATTATACACGTTCGACTATGAACGCTGTTCGGACAGAGAACTAAATATTATATCGAGTAAAAGACATTTACGTCTGGTATGTTGCCATATTGGTATCAAATAATGTCGTACCCGTTGTTTTTTTTTTTTAACTTTGAACAGTTTCATTGCGGTTGTGAGCAAATAATTACCGTATGGACTGAAAAACTATATAAACGTTTTCAATACCCTACTTTGAAGCATTCGAAATATATACAATGGGCCAACATAATAATAATATGATAAGTACCTACACGATGGTTTCACAATGCAGTGAACGATTCGCCAATATAATACTGTTGTACGAGTGGTTATGTTAATGCTGACCGGTAAGTTAATAAATACATATATATATATCATGTGGGAAGTGTTAACGACGAAAAAAATTGAACGAAATACTATATTATCTGCATAGTAGTTTCCCGGATTCGAGTGCTGTATAATGTATTTCGTAAAAAATAAATATTTCATTATTTTTTTTTATCTTTAAATCGCTAATCAGAAATAATATAATTTTGGCTTGCCACTACTAATGGATTACAATAAATGTATTTTATTGTGTATACTTTGATAGTTCACGAATGGTTGCACAATAAATTATTTACCAAATTCTTAAAGTTTTTTTTTATAAATCGACTACAATTTAAAAGTATAATTATTACGAATTTGAAGATAAAATTATCGCACTGTAGTTTGTAATAAACTATTATACAAATCATACAAAATAATACTACCTACATATTTTTATGTTTTAACTCGCATAAAAATATTTGATTTATGAAAACAATTTAAAATAGTATTAGTCATTAAATATTAAAAGAAAAACAAATGAAGTTTAATCGAATAATAATTTCTTGCAGGACAAGATGTTGCCTGTTTAACGACTATAATATCACCCAATGATGTTAAAGTATTTCCATGAGGTTTGATCTGAAACTGCAATAAGTAAGTACTATAATTTAATTGTACAGCGAAATGTTATATACTTATATGTATTTGTATGTTCACATGCAGTGCCTGTTGACAAGGATATTACACAGTCTTTGATCGTCGACTTGTCACTCACGCAAAAATATTTATCACACACATAATATTATATTATTACACAAAAATAAATTAATGCATAAAATTCTGATTTTTACAAACTTTTTTTATAAAAACTGAAATAAAAGAACAATATTCGTTTAAATATATCGACGAGAAGTCAGAAGTTTAAACAAGATAAATATATTTTGGGTAGACAATGCGTATGATAATGTATTAATGTGTGTACGTAAACATTTTCGAGTGAGCGACAAGTGGACGGTCAAAGAACCGGGTAATCTCCTTGCTGTAAAGGGTAGGTGAGGGGGGGACGGTCTGTGAACATACGAATACATATTATACTATTTGACGACATGAAAGACGAAACTTGCTAATAATAATATGACAGCGACGGTTTCAGCGGTTTGTTCTGGACTAGACGGAGATTTAAAAGTGTGTTCGGCGGCCTCGGGGCTTAGTCGACAAAAACGGTCCGAACTGCGTATAAAATAAACACGTATAAATGTACAGCATGTATATTATTATATATAATATAGGTATACTATATATTATATTATCGTATGTATAACATAATGATATATTTTAGTCCCTTGCCCGGTAGCATGTTTAGGATCTTATCATGGGGGTGAAATTATATTTTTCCTCGGGGGAGGTATAACTCGCGTATATTAACTTCATAATTTATATGTTAACCCTAATACTGTATTAGTTTTCATTGAAATCTACTATATTAAAACCGTTTTACTGTACGTCTGGCGTTATACGGCCGCCATTTACTGCTGTACCTATATAATACAAATATATATTATTTAGTCGAAAAGTTTTGATAATATTAAACGATGTGGATTTCTTATAGTGAGCCTCCGTAACGTCGGTAACAACGCGGTCGTTTTAATAAATGAGCATTCATCACAATAACGTATATATTCACATATTTATTTGAGGCACTCGAAAATATAAAATATTTCCGTAGTCGATTCGACAAGTTTTTAAAAATCGTATAGTGTTTCATAAGACTTACAAAGCCTAAACATACGCAACAATATAAGCGGAAACAGTAAAAGGAAAATTTTTAATCGAACGCGATCTTTGTAGGCATAGTTACCTAATAATATTTGAAACGATATGGTTATAAAAATTAGACGATCGCGTGTATCGAGCAACGGCGGCTGGTGGCATATATACATACACTATGCGTATAAGTGATTTAAAAAATAACGTGTTTCTTAGTTTCGTGTTGGTTTGATGGCTTATTTGAAAAATATTCCATAAACATTATTTAAATGTAAATCTATTTAGGCGTTTCCGTGGAAATGAATAGTGTTAAAAACGTCGTGTTAACGTTTGTTCAAAACACAACGCATACCTACCTATACACTTAATATTATTATTATACGATCACACGCTGAGCGTGTATCGCGTGATGTGCTATCGATTCGCGATTTCGAGTGTATAAAAGTCGAATCTCAAAGTCAATATATTATGCACTCAAGCTGTTTAATATGTAATAATAAAACCCATCTTTACGAATAGGTGATAATAAGGTTACGGCCGAGATGAAATGTGACGAATCGCAACGCGATTTAACTAGAGAGATTAGTGACATTCGATAATAATAATAATATGATGTTATTATTATATTATATATATACGTATCGTTTAGAGATATTTCCGTTTTTTTTTTTTATAATTTTAGAATATATTAACCAAATTTCCAATTTCGTGGCAATCCGACAAACCGGTTTCGGGGATGTACCAATAAAAAGTGTGAGCATATATTTCATGTGTAATGTAATTAGTCGGCCGTGTTTTTAGTCGCATAACAATATGACGTGTTGCAGTAAAAAAAAAAAAAAAAAAAAAAAAAAAACAAAACTCGACAATAAAATTTATTACGCGTTCGGCCACGATGAATTATGGCACCGTTAACGCGATTAATACACACACACAAAAAAAAACACATTTAATCAGTAGGTATAATAACAATAATAAACGCCGAAATAGCTGATAGGTAATAACACGTATAATACTAATACCTATATATTGGCTATATAGTTTTACACGCGACTCAATAACGCGATATGATATTACTGTAATAAGTATAATATATTGTATAAGTACCAAAATGATTCACGAGTGTCACGACTACTATATTGGTCGGGGCCTGGATATTGACAATATTTACATCATCGAAACGTAACAATCGGTGAACTTTAAAAAAAATTATGTATTGCAGCGAACGACGATCGAAAATGTTAGCTTTATCTCTCATTATCATACTCTATAGTTTTAAAATGTGTGTATATACCTAATAATCGTTTACGCACACTTCGAGTGAAATGTATATGAAAATAGCAACAACTTTATTTTTTTTTACGGTTCTAGGAATTTTCTAAAACCAAAAATAACCTCTACATATTATATCCCTCGCGCGCTTTTATGCAGATGAGTATATCAACTAGGTAATATTATGATAATTTTTTTTCACTTCTGGCTTATAATACAAAAAAAAAATTCCAAAGTCTTGTAGTGGTACTTGTATAGGGAATCGACGTTTTGGGCTAAACAAAACAGCGGTTATGTTTTTTTTTTTTTTTTTTTTTTATAATAAAATTGTCGCGGATATACGATTTAATTTAATTTAAATCGAAAACAAACATGCGCGCGTCGTGGCTTACTACTACTTGATATTACTTTACCGCTGCATTTTATCCCACTTAGACTTAGAAGACCTGTTCGTTTGGTTTACGTAATTTATGGCCCGTCGTTACGCACTTGGCTAAGTAAGTAGGTATAAACTGGCGTACATTATAATATTATACTACACACACACACACACACACACACACACACACACATATATATATATTTTATTACGTGCATACGCGCTACTGCAGCAGGCGTTTTCGATTGATCGTAGCACATACGAGTAAATATCGTTATGATCGTTGTGTTTGAACAAAACGGTCATATATTACTATTATTTCGTGTGTAGTATATTATTGTTGTACGTGTAGTATATGTACCCTCTATTATACGTATCGTGTGCCGTATAAAACCCGATTCTCCGCACTCGAACGTAAATAATAATAATAATAATAATAATAATAGTACGCATATTGTATATTATAATATATATATATAGGTATTATATACATGATATAGGTACATGTTATGTTTATGTTTTACATCCCGCGAGTTTTGTTTCTCACGGATATCGATGGGTATATAATAATATTGTAATTATTTATTCGAGTCTTTACATCACAACGGTTGTTATGTAGGTGTACCTACTACCGGACGGTATTATTATTATTATTATTATTATTATTATATATGGTTATTCAAATATTGTTACAACGGCAAAGTGCACGTAGAAAGGATTTTAAAAAGATTCGAATCAATCGGTGTTGGCGGATTGATGATATCGGCGGAGGAAAACGATTTGCCTCGGGGAGGTGTCGGCGGGACTCACACAAATTGAGGAATTAGCGTGTTATTATATTATTCTATCACGGCTATTGTCGTAACGGGTATATCGGAAATGAAAATAATATTATCATATAATGTAGGCACTTAATATAAATGTCGAATATTTTTATTATTGTTTTTAGGTGGATAATTTTGAAAAATTCTGATCGATTAATATTTTGATTTTATACCCATAGTAATTTAATACGTACACTGTACGAGTTATTTTTATGGTTCAGTTCAAAAAAATTAGTACATAAGAAAGCCAGAAAAGGCATCACTCTGCACCAGTATTGTAATATCGATTTGTAATTATTGAATATTCAACAGACAAGATACTTTGTAGAATTTACGTCATCCCCAAGGCCCAAATCGATACCATCAAACAAATAACATCATAGACCAACAAAAAAAAAAAAAAAAAATGTGAATTTAAAATATGGCATATTTTGTCTTTTGTGCGGTTCCGTCGGTTTTTCGGTGAATCGACCTCTCCACCGATCCTTTTACTGAAGAATGTTATTTTACATTTATAAAGACATACCGTATCACATTTTATCGGGTTTGACTTTAAATAACGTCCCGGCAGAGTTCTAGGTCCTTAATCCTGCCTTGGGTTTAGGTATCCCGAAAAGACTTTCGTCTGCGACGACCGATTAAACTTTTGGCAACAGAATACGAACAAAGATTATATACACGTTGTGCTTGTAATACTATTATGTTGTGTCTTAATCTGATTTTAAGATCAATTTTTTGTTTTTCCTAAATCCAAAGCTGTATTAGGTGTAATAGTGCGTTCAGCTGAATAATAACAATTAGTTAATATTTAACTTAGACAAAGCTTATTAGTTTGTTTACTCGTACGTTACACCGATAAATAACGATGAAACCCACACTTGTACCGATGTCTTATACGTAATAGCGATACAAATGTATTACTATTTTGAAATGTCCAGTAATTTTTTTTTTTTTTTTGATTAATTAATAAAATATTATTTATTTTTTTGTCGGAAAAAAAATCTTATGCAGATATAGTGTTTTATTAACGTTATATAAAAATATGTTCATGTTTCGTTGTCGTGCTTGACCTATCAAAGGTTTAATGAATGTAAATTGATGATTTTAATTAAAATAAATGGAAACAATCTACTTTATAGTTGCAGTCCACTGCAATGCGTTAAAAACGATTATCCTTATTAATACATGTTATCCTATTTCTGAAACAGATATTACAAATCCAGCGAAGCACGCTAAAAAATGTTGTAAATATTTTGAAGTCTATAAATTGAATAATAGTTTTGTTTCAGTTATTTAAACACATTACCGTGTTCAGTAGAAGGGTGGTCAACATAACGTCATACTCTACGATCGTATATAATATTGATATATTTTATGTTCTTTCCATTTATATAACTACATTCAATAATTGAAAAATTATTTTTTCATTATTATTATTTTTTTTTTTAATTTGATATGAGTGTTTTTATACGTAGGTTTTTACTTATTATAATATTATTATGTTGAAAAAAAATGTATAAAAGTTCGAACGAATTGTTTCACAAGTATAAAAAAAAATAACCGTTCCTATATATATATATATATACGAAAATATAATACTTATAATATAATATTTTATGATCGTATCGTACAAAATATAATATTAAATTATGTATTCTGAAACTCGGTAAGTGGTATAGGCAGTTGATAAGCAACTTTTGTATACGTGGTTTAAATTAAGAAGACTGTCGTTTTTAAAGTAGATTATTCTAATATATTTAATATAAAAATAGATATGGTATAGGTATACTAAAAGAAAACCTTTTATGAAAATAAAAACAAATTAATTTATAGTATTTATAATCTTGTATTGATTTTCGGTTGATTTGCATAATGTTTATTTTTTTTTTATTTAAATTTACATTTTTATTAAACCTTTTTTCCCGATATGACAGCTATAGTAGGTACCTATATAGACAACAATATTTCAAACCGTATGCATTACACATTCATGAAACTTTCGAACCATCACTTTTATAATAATAAATACTTATCTGCAACTAGTGTGTGTTAATGAATCCTTATAGGTAGTTGATCTAAATGTATTAATATGTTTGACTATATTGCACATTGACCGAAAACTATAATATAATTATTATATTATTTAATTGTTACTGTGTGTCATGCCAAGAGATTGTATTCCACGAGAAGTTAATCATCTCAACAATTGGAAACTTTTAACAACAACATTGTTTATTCAATTATTTAACAATGTTAGGCATAACAGTGTTAACAATTTTGAATGTAGCGAATTATTGTCTATAAAAGCTTTTGTTTTTACTACACGAGTTGTGTCAGGATTATAATTTTAAAAATAATAAGTTTATTACTTTTGAACTCATATCTGCTACCATAAACTATTGTATGAAATATACATTTAACTAATTTAACTAATTATAATGGTATGTCTTTTCTAGTTGCAAATTTATTCAACTGATGCCTGCAGACTACAAACATTAGTGTTATAAGTATTATTAAAAATATAATTGGTTTTTCATTTTGATATGAAATACAATTTAACTTATATTAACATAATTTAATGGGGTTTTTAAAAAAATGTTTTTTTATTTCACTGTCTTTATAAATTAAAATAGATATTTTATTTTGTTTATATTCGTTCATCTCTTGTGTGATAAATATTTCTTTTTAAACCAATATCTCTCAATTGTATATAATATAATATATTATTAAAGTATACCTAATAAACTTTTATTCTAACAATAATACAACTTAAAAAAAAATATGTTTTCACTTATCAGTTAAATTATTATTATTTTTATTTTTTTCTTTGAAACAAAAATTAAAGTTTTGTCCATATTTTGTATATTTACGTTGAATTTCTTACCGGTGTATACGATTCTAAGAATCAGATCACAACTATATTTATTCGTTATTTTATCAACTTTTCAAATTCGTTATGACATTACCAAATTACGATTTTTTTACAACATTATTACAGTAAAAATGAATAATAAATTGTTCTATGTTATCAATACGCGAATTGTAGTGTAATGATTGTAATTATTTATAATGTTGAGTTGGTACAAAAATTAACAATAAATAATAATAATTAATAATACGATAATTATACGCTCAGTTTTCAGTCAGGAATACAATAAAAAAAAAAAAAACCAGAATTTTTAAAGTACCCTCTAGTCATAATAAATTGAGTTAAACTTTTCCAAAATAAAAATAATATTACTTGACGAGACCTTGTCAATTTAGAAATCGTATTACGATTATATTATTATTCCGTTTATCGGATTATGCATTGATATCCAATCCAACGAAAAATTACTTTTCGTAGAATTTATTCTTAAAATACACTCAAATTGCACACAATGTTTTTTTAAATTATTATTTATACCGGGACAGACATTGTACATGTTATATAGGTCGTTTTCTGTGAGTGAACGTTTACCGGAAACTTTATCCGCTTTTCAATTTTCAAACGTTTTTAATTACTACCAGAAACGGATCCCGCGCCCAAACAAATGACGGTGTGGACCGCACGTACGATGGTCGCTACCTACTAAATTATTTTCTTCTATACTCATTCACTCCGCTTGTGCACGTAACACGTTCGACGAGGTATACTACTCGTCATATCGTAATATTATAATAATAACAACGCGGTCGTTTAAACGATGTTATTTGGACCGCGCGTTGCCGCAGCAGCCGATCTTGTTGCTGCAGATCACTCTTATTCTTATTACTCTGTAATTGTGTCGCGGCGATAATACTATGACGTTTTAAAATCCCGACTCCGACCAAGATGAATAGATATGATAATATTATAATAATATCGATGTACTACGATGGGTGAATAGTGTTTTCGACCGGCTGTGGATAAAAGGTCCAATTTCGTTTTTGGTTTGCTGTCGTTCGGTCCCGGGATTCGGATCGTTTCCGTTTACAATGACGTTTCAACGCGGATATAAAGGAGTATTTAAATACGTTTTTTTTTTTTTTGTCGGGAATTTACGGGCCGACAAAATTAACATTGCCCATTTGAAACTACAATAAAAAAAAATAAAAAAAAACGAGAGAGAGACGTCACTTGCCCGTATATACGACTTAATAACACAGACGTCACATCTAAATCATTGTCAAAACCACTTTTAATAGTCGACTGTTCTGAAACGAATACATTTATATATAATATATATATTATATGTAATAACCTGTTCGTTCACCCGCGGTGTCGCGTAGAATTCGAGTAAAAAATAATAATATATATATATATATAAAAAACCCCAAACACTCACACAAAACCTTATAAAAATGCTATTATACGTCGCTGAAATCGAAATCGGTTTTATACGGCTTTCTTATATGAATACGATATATATATTGTACACCGTCGTATACATTCGATTGAATTGCAGCAAAAACGATCTAACTAAACGAGTGTAGGTCGTTTCGGCGAGCATCAATTACCGTTTATATGGACGGAAAACAATTTTCAAACGACAATATAGTTTGTGTAGAGAGTATACTGTATATATAATAGGTATACTACGACATAATAAAACTGTGTGTGTATATATATATATAACATATTTGATTGACATCAGAGCGTGTCCGGTGTAGACAGTTCGAGTATACTTATGTCCGACTATAATACGGACGTAAGGAAAAAAATTATTGTGATAGATAGACGTTATTATTGTAGTTAAAACGATTTAAAAAAAAATGCGCTGCAACAATGAAATAGTTGTTTGACGGCAGTCTACTGGTAAAAAAAAAATTTAAAAAAATGAATAAAACTAACTTTTAATTGCTGAATATTTGTTTTTATCCCCGGGGAAAATCATAATAAAACACGTCCTTGGACAAATGGTCGTGAAACGCTATAAATACTTGTGTTCGGTTAATACAAGTGGATCATATACGAGAACAACGCGTACATAATATTTAAATATTGAAATAAAAAAAAATTTACATTCCGTTCGAAAAACTATTATAATAAGCGATGGGCAAAAAACTAAAAACAATCACTTGTCCACCTGCTGAATATTATTCAAACGATCGAAGGCGATGAAAAATATTAGCTATAACTTAAATAATATAAAATATCAAAATTAATTAATCAACTTTACACTGCAACCCCGGACCAGCGACTACGACGACGGTCGTGCGAAGAGGCTGAATATGGTTAATCGATCGAAATAATATTGCATCGTGGGTATGAAAATAAACATCGTCTTAGACTTTGTGATCTCATCTCGGTGTTCGCGGAATAAAATAAATGAATAAATACCCGGAGGGCGAATCAAAAGCCAAAAATGTTTTCTGTTAGTGCGTCGTTAGGTATATTATTATTATAAGTACGTCAGTCTGAAATGTCGAAACATAATACTTCTTCAAACGACTCGTTTGATGGTATTAAAATGTAAAATAACAAAACAATTACCCATCATCTGAAATAATTATTCGGTATTTTACGGACTACGCTGCATATAATAACGATTCCGCTGCCTGTCTATATAATAATAATTATATATACTCAAATAAGAATGTTGTTATAACAATAATATACATACATAGTATAATATAATAATAATAATAATAATGCCGCGGTACATGTGTCGAAGAACATAATTATTAACCGTTCGGAAATATTTAAATCGACGTGTCAGATTTCGGTAAATCTCGTGCAGCGATTGAACGCCTGTGTGTGTGTGTGGAGTCTAAGGGGAAAAAAAATAAAATTCTTTTCGATGTCGTTCCGCGATCAAACAACCGGCGGACACCACGCGTCGATATTAATTTCGACGTACCATAATATTTTCTATTTTCTCACAATTAATTTTCATTTTTTGGATGCCGGTCTTTCATTATATTTAAGTACCCGTACCTGCTGCTGCTGCTGCTGCTGCCCACCGGGGTCGGGGTCGTAACGATAATTATTAATAATAATATTATTTTTCACGCTACCACGTGTAACAATACTACCCGCGGTACACCACACGGTTAACACGAATCTAAATCAATCGCGTACGCCACAGCACGTAAACACCTGGGTAACACGCAGCAGAGGAAAACGTATAGGAAATAATAATATTATAATATGTTACGGGTACATCGCACATCGCGCCCCGCAAACGTAATGTTGTTTATGAATGTATATCGTAGTTGTTTAGACGTGTTCGGTTTGCGGACGGGGATGAGGTGGGCGGGGGAGAAGAGAACGTTGTTTTATATTTATTATTATTATTTTTTATTTTTTTGTCCGATAAATAATAAGAGGAATATTATTGTTGCCACTACGGGCGCCGCAGCCGCCGCTGCCGGTCGAACATGCGAGCTGCAGAGAGCGGCGGCCTCTCGGTGGAAGTCGTCTGCGTCGGCCCCGTCCCCGTCGGTATAATTCCGACGGTGTTACATACTCTTATTATTATGCACTCGAAAACGTTTCACTCGTTTTCGTTTCTATTTTCATTTATCGTCGTGTTCCCGCGCGCACTGCAATATATATATAGACGATGGCCGTGCGCAGTCGTCTAATACATTAACACTAACAATATTATATAATATACTTTTTTTTATGTACTTATTAATATTATTATATCGTAATATAGTTTCCACGCACGACGAGCTCAGTTTCCATGTTCTTCTTCTTCCTCGCATTCCACTCGCGTGTCGGGTGTGTGACGCCGAACCTATACAGAGGATAAAAAAAAATGTACAAGAACCACGCGGTGTTTTGGGTATGCGTTTCAGCTCCACTCCGACCGTAATACAATAATTAAAATATGTTAATTCCGTTATTATTCAGTCGGCGCGCATTACGCTCGACAAGGATTTCGTTGGGGTTTTTATGAGCGCTCTAGATGTTCCTAGCCGACGCGTCTATACACTAGATAATAATATATTAAAGTATTAAACTGCATGTAGGTGTATTATGCAGGGCTTGAAATCAGTTCCAAAATAAATTTTAAATATCCATTAAAAATCGTTCAACATCTTCTACGAAAATAAATAATAATTTTTGTGTATAAATAATAATTAAAACAAAAGCGTATTTTAAATTTTTAATTCAACGGTATATATAGCCACGTAACGAGTTCGTTTTCTTAGGACTGTTGTTTCACATAGGTAGCCGTAACGACGCACATGATAATATGAAACACGGTAACGACGATACACTACACGTCGGTATGGCTATCGTTGGTAGAAATCAAAATTGAAATAGTAAACATTTTTAAAATCCAATTAAAAATCAGAAAAATATTAAACCGATACAGCGCAACAATATAAAAATCAATCCTATAAGCAAAATTGAAATTGAAATCGTAAAACGTTATTCGATTTCGGCTCTCGATAGTGTGCATAACATACTATACCTACCTTAATGGTCCTAATGTATTACAGCCGCACTCAGCAAATTAAAAACAGAATAATCGAATCGAATAATATTTGTTCCGCGGCTATATTATTGTATGGTAATTGTACACGATACTAAATTAAATATACATCTCGATGGTTGACCGAATGTGAAGTTGTAGGTACTTAATAAACTACTCTAGTTATACACTGCAATTAAAAATGTGTACGACGTCAGTCATAATACTAATACATACATATATTATATAGTATATTTATAGCAGCTATAGATGCGCACTGTATATTACTAATATATTTTAATAGAGTACCTACATATAACTACCATTTTTATTTTAGTACAATATCGATCCAATCTACTAATTTTAAAATACCACTCGAATGTAAATTACACGTATAATAATATCTATAGAGTGAAGTGGTGATATTATTTATACTATAGCAATATAGTGCTGCAGTCGTGAAAACGTTTGTATGTTTCACTTTTGGCAGCTTTATTCTATTATAATGACGAGTGGTTACATCTAAAACAGTTTTCATTTTAATAATAGCTATAGCTGTATAACGTTATGTTATTATATGATGTAGTTGTACATTGTACAATACCTCTCCTCGTTATTTTTTTGTTCTTAAATTATTTAAAATATTTTATAATAACAGTCCGTATAAACACGAATAAATAACGCATTGTATTAAAATATAAAATTGTAGTTATTCTCGCGCAACGATTATACGCGACTGTTATATAGACATTACAATCATCGTCCTCCAATGGCAGTGTACCAAAACATTAAATATTCGAAAAGTTTTTTTCACACTCTACAGGTTTAATTTATGTACCAATAATACTTCATTATGTAAGTTTGACGTTAGTCTACACCCTTTGTATAAGTAAACGTTAATGAATTTTAAATTGGGGGGGAGTATACTTTAATATAATATAGATACATTAAAACGTATACTTTATTCAATAACACACAGCACGAGTTCAGAAACACAATTTTGTATAAATAATAATACAATATACAAGCTGATTCACCAGACATGCTTACCTCAATAAATTTAAATGAATTTATTTGATAAATAATATACAATAAAACGGGTGTCTGGTTTTTATATCAAAATTAGAAGTTTTACTCTTTAAACTGTACATACGAGACTAATAAGTATTTAAAAATATAGGCTTTAGCCTTTAAGTTTATCTACTCAAAAATAATGAAATAAATAAGAATTTAGTTCAAAACCGGATAAAAAAAGGGGGTGCACTTCAGTGTTCATTCATATAGTTTTATAATTTTCATGAATTCCGTAACTCAGCCATTGCAGAGCCATCGCCACACCTTTAATCGGAGTGGTCAAATGCGCAAAGTCAAAGGTAATTTTAAGTAGCTACCTATATTATAGTAGTGAACATGCAAAACATGTCCAATTATTAATTGTACTCTAAGGTTTGTGGCATGAGCTACGTCATATTTTTTGAATTTTGTGCGATAGATTACTATACCTTGGCTTCGAGAAATGAATCTACTTATTATTATACTTTGTCTATAATGGTAAGTTATACAACACAGTGGTTCTAATAGTGAGAAAAAAAATACCGGCACGTCACAACTGTTTTTATTTTTTCCGCTGAACACAAAGAACGAAAACCTTCTCTGGACGGTTTCCTCGCGCTGAAAAGCCGGAAAAAAAACCGTCTCGGTAAAGGAACGCGTACTATTCTGTAACAAATGTCGCCGTCACGCTCCGTTCCATAATATTGGGGCGACAGTGCGAGCAGCAGCCGTAAATTACACTAAACACGACAATAATAATACAATAACAACAATAATACAGCGCAGAAAACAACGTAAAAGAAAAAAAAACCGTTTCGGCGAACGCGAAAACAAAAACGGAATGAACAAAAATAACCCGAAAATAAGAGATAACATTGCGGCGGCGGCGATGATAACGGTAAAAATGTCGTCGTCGACAATGAGAACAACACTCTCCGCCCCCGCACACACACAAACACTATACGTACCTATATATTTTGGCTTTTCGATAGACCGGTGGTCGGAGGAGGGCCGTAGCGGATTCGCCGAACTCTAACCCATATCCTACCCGGAAGTGTTAATTTTTACTCGGCGTGAACATTGTAATTAATACGATTCTACGCCGGTTTTATGTTTATGGCCACGAATCGGCGAGTATTATTAAAATTCGCGCGCGTTATCGTTTGGTCGAAAGATAAGACATCCGTCGAAATCGTTCTCGTCCGGAAGAAAAAAACACGTATTCCAGGAGGTAACACCGCGGCAGTTTGTACTACAAAGACAGATTTACGGTCAATCGCCATTTATTTCTGACCTGCTTGTTATACATACTATGGTCGATGAATGATATGATGTTGTAGTATGGGCTAGTGCACTGGTTACCAAACTGGGGGGGGGGCTTATACACATTGCTGGGGAGGCGCAAGCAGTTATTACGAAACTGTCCAAAGAAAAGTGTTGTCAGCATTAACATTATTTATTAATTAATAATTTCATTAAAAGTATTTTTTTATTTACTATTATTTATATTTTATAATTACTATCATCAATAAAAAGTAGTCATTCCGAAAATTTGGACTAGTGTAATAGGTATTACTGTAATAAACAGTATATTGGATCGTTATAACTGATATACTACGAATATAAAATATATAATATTATAATATCAAACATATGAATTGGAGATCGCAGAATAACGAACGATTATAATAATAATAATAATAGTAATAATAATAACTATTATTTCAATTAATATTTGAACAACATTTCTTCGTATAATATTATTTCATCTGTAATTTATTTATTTTGATAATAACAAAATAAATAACGACATCGAATAAACACAGTGCTTATGGAGAAATAAAACGATATTGACTTTGGCGAACTACCTATACTCTCTAAACGTTTAGCGTTTTCCACGTAACATTATGGCGATTCGTTTTATTTACAAAATTATCGGTTGTTATAATAATAATATGTTTAGCACAAAATAGTACGGTTATGGTCAGGAGCGGTCTGTTTCAAGTCAAATAAAAAAGTAACCAACCGAAACGCCATAGAACTATATAATATTATATATATTATTTTTTAGGAGGTCAGAATAGCAGTCGTTTTGGCAACGATCCGACCAACTCGTTAAACGAACGCGGCCGTTCGTCTTCCGAATTGTATTTCCGTATTATGATATAAAAATATCACAGTAATAATATATTTATTTTACATCAGCTCGGTCGTTCAGCGGCCACCCCGCCGTGGGTTGACCGCAAGTCCGGCGCGGATTTATATCGGTCGTGACGGTGGCGAACGAATACAATGAGAATACGAGTTCGGTTTACTTGCTGCAAGTCTTAAAAATACACGGAAATAGCGACGTAAACACGGTATAGTATTGGATCGTGTCAATTACGCTTTGTTTGAGGCCAGAGAGCGACGAATAAATAAATATTGAATATTTATAATTACTGTAATTCGTGTAGATTACTGTAAAAAACGGATTTCATCTAATTTAATTGTTAACCGTCACCAATTAATTACAACTGTTTGCGCAATATTAACTTAGAAAGCGGCCCGATATTGATTTTTAAAATTAAAAAAAAAAATGGTACGTTTTACAAAATAATTTCTTTTTGAACATTAAACACCGAATATAAATGAATAATTTATTTCAGAGACTATCCATTGATAAAATTGAATTATTATTTGTATAAACCATAAGAACTTCAAGAGCTATTTTAAAACGATCATCAATGAAATTTAATTTTAACATCTATCTAAAGAACTCAAAGGTGTTATTTTTCATGAAATACACTACTTTTGATTACTGCCCACGGGCGTAAAAAGGGAGGGCGAGGTGTGGCATTTCCCATCCGCAGACTTCAAATATATTTTGAAAACGTTTACTTTTATTATTGTTTAAATAAACATTTAATTGATATTTTGACTTAGGTAAATATTTTTGTTAATTTTTTTCATAACATACTTTTTTTACTCTATTTTTTACAGTTAGCAATGAATAAACCTTTTTCTTTAATGCACTTTTTGGTGTCTGACTCCTTGAGAGAATTCCCGCGGGCGCCCACGTCATCACCACCAACCGCAACCAATGATATTACGAAATAAGACGAGAGCCTAACTAATTTGATTAAGACAGCACGAGAGCTTTTATTATATGAGGTATTTTATTATTTTTTTTTTTTTTTACTGATTTACCGCAATCGAATTATTTCGACTAATAATATCATTATTATTGCGTCTTTTCTTACAGGAATCCGTCTATACCTCCTACGACGATTTTATTCACGAATAATATTATATTATACATAATGATATTAATATAAGAGAAATGTTTATAGGTATCATAAAAACAAAAAAAAACGAATATAATATTTTGTATCCAATTCGGTCGTCGTCATACGAAAAGTCCGAAAATCGCTGGTCCGTAATACGCGCGCGGACGGTTATCCCGAAAAATATCAAAAAGAGCTTAGGTAAAATGCTATTATGTTTGCCACCACAGCGATTGAACTGAATCGCTCGCGGCTTGTTGGCCCGCCGACGACGCCATCACCGCCGTCGTAGTGTATCACTGCGGCTCGAGACAAAACAGCCATACAACGACTTGGGCACATAAAACACTTATATAATGGCATATATAGGTATAGGTTATTACGGGGCTATTATTACCGGGCGATAGACGGGGGCGCCGCCGGGGGATATTGTATTGTTTTAACGGGCACCTAATTTATTTTTACACTTTGCGGAAACCGTATTGCCCCGGCCACACACTTTCGCCGTCGAAATTACAAATAGTGTTGCCATCATAATAACGCGGTTCCCTCGCGATTTCTATAATGCCGGTGATTTTTTTTACTTCTGCCGGCTTAAAGGCGTCATTTATCGTCGCGGGCGCTTAACGTTTTTATTCTCGAAAGGTTGCCCCGCCGAAGTACACCTGAAACATCTGCAGTAAAGCACCGCGCGCGGCGACTGTACCGTCATATTATTGTACCGTTATGACGATATTATCTAGTTTAATCGATATGATATTTATTTCGTTTCGTCGTCGGTGATGTTTGTGCCGACTACACATAACATGATATAACTGCAGTACAGTAAAGGTTAT
Organism: Rhopalosiphum padi; assembly: GCF_020882245.1. Lineage (NCBI taxonomy): Eukaryota > Metazoa > Arthropoda > Insecta > Hemiptera > Aphididae > Rhopalosiphum > Rhopalosiphum padi. The sequence goes on from NC_083599.1 coordinate 35,368,935, forward strand.
TTTAACTGATTAATTATTTCGATTAAAATTAGTAGAATAATAATAAATAGATCTATGATCGTTAATTGATCACGATGTCAAGCTTTTTATAATTTAGAGGTCTCTATTTCACGTGTATCTAAGAATACGTACATACGTGTTTTTATACAAACGGTGTTAAAGCCCGTGTAATTAAACTACACGTGTACACGTGTATTTAGAGTCCATATACCCGTGTACCCGTGTATTATAGAATCCGTGTGCCTGTGTGAAGTGTTTTCAATATCCGTCTACTTACCGTGATCTGAAGAAAATCCAAAAGGGAGAGCCCAAAAGTACGTCATCTACATTACGCCCTCCTATTATCATACATATATTTTAGTAAGAAATTTAAAAAAATATACCATTTTTTTTACAATTAAATTTGAAGATAGAAATAATATTAAAGTTTATTTTTCTGAAAATGTTTAAAAACACATATTTAAAAAAACATATAAGCATAAATCTTCAGACATTTTGTATAAAATAGGATTATAGGAATACCGTTTATAAATAATTATATAATATTAAACATTTTATATTTAATACAAACATATTATAACAAATGAGTATAATACATTAAAACCATAACAATTCTTTTTAATTATAACAACATTTGAATAATGAAAATTTTTTTCAAATGTTAATTACTAAACAATAACAAAAATAATTTTTTAAATTTTAATACAATAATTTCAGAGAATTTTTTAATGAGTTAATTATAAAGAAAAAAATCACAAGATAATTGTCAAAAAAAATACCTACCTATTATATATTGAAAGTTTTATAACATAATTTTACGATTTTGATATAAAAATACTAACATATTGACATTTTCTGGTGCCAAACAGTTTCTTTTGGGGGTAACCACATTCCCGGCAGTTGAAAAACATCTTTCTGAGCTTACTGATGTGGCTGGTATTGACAAAAATTTCTTTGCTACCTTTGCTACCAAAGGATATTTTTTTTCGTGTGACTTCCACCATTCAAATGGATCAAAATCGTACCTCAATTGTGGTTCTGCCAGGTAGCATTGAAATTGCGTCGATGTATCGTTGATATCATGAACTTCATCGCCGTATAAAAATTCAAGTGCTCCTTTCTTTTTTTGAATACGAACTTCAATATCCACTCTATTTTCCGAAGTATTCATTTCAACCAGAACATTTTGTACTTTAGAACGGATATTTTCTCTTATTTCGATTTCCTCATGTTCCAAATCTTTATATCTTGGGTCTAAAAATGATGCTATTTGTCTTGAAGATATGATGTTTGTTAAATTATTAAGCTTAAAACGTTCTTTAAGTTGTGACACTACTGTCTGTTTAAAACTGATAATAACTTCACTATCATATTCATTAATTTTCAAGTGTTTTTCAATCACTTTTGAAATAAGAGGTCTAACCATTGATACTGGGGAATGTGTTTCGCCACAAAAAATTGTTGTTACAACTTGTAATGGTTTTAACAAAGCTACTACAGTTTCCATTTTTGTCCAGTCACTTTCGGAAATTTCCAACTTTTTTGCAATTGCAACATTAGTTATATTACGGTCAGCTAAAACATTTGTTACAGCGCATCTATTTGTATAAAGACGATCTAACATCATATAAACAGAATCCCATCTTGTTTTACAACTTTGTATGAGACTTAGTTGGTTTAATCCTAGCTGCTCTTGCATTTTTATTAAAGCATGTTTAGCCAAATTAGAATGTTTAAAATGACCTACCATTTTACTACTTAATTGGATCAGTGTATCAATACCATCTTGTTTTAATCCATTATTAACCGCAAGTTGAATACTATGAGCAGCACACGTTAAATCATATGTCTCGGATATATTTGTTAATGTATTTACAGCATTTATTATATTTCTTGCATTATCCGTGACAACAGCCATAATTTTACTTTCAATTTCCCATTTATCAAATGTATCCTTTAATTGGTGAGCAAGGTTTGCAGCACTATGAGATTCCTCCATTTCATGTGTTGTAAGTGTATACGACTTTGGGCACCATTGATCATCAATTATATGAGCACTAACTGTTATATAGCTTTGTTGAGATAACGATGACCAACAGTCAGATGTACATGCTATACTTATAGAATCCTTCAAGTTTTTTTGTATTATATCTTTTACCGATGATTTTAATGCTTTCAATCTTGATTTTATTGCTCCTTCCTTGCATATTTTGTAGTTAGGTTCGACAACTGTCATAAACTGTTTAAAACCTTCACTTGAACAAAAAGATAGCGGCATTTGATTCACGGCTATCATTTTTGCTAATGCTTGATGTATCTGCTCTGTTTTTTCGGAGCTGCAAATTCGATCGTCCTCCCGATTCCTATAAGTTCGTCGACGTTTCCTAGGTATTGGTATATCAATTTCCAAACTATGTGTTTCTGAAGAACTTGCAGTCGTAGTTGAACTGGTTAAGGTATCGGCATTATCCAGTTCATGACCAGAAGTAACCCTGTATTATCGAAAAATGTAAAAAAAGTACCTATTTTTTAATTTCTCATACCTTGTTTTGTTAAAATTTATTTTAATAATATTTTTAATATTTGAGATAAAGTTTTGGAATATTAATACAGTAGAAAGTAGAATCTCGATTATCCGATCTAATTAGGACCACACCGAATTAGGATGAGTGAAAGTTCGGATAATAGAATTTTTTTAAGGAATATAATGCAAAGAACCCCCGGACAGTAAATAAACTAGGCATTTTTACTTATTATGAATATAAGATTAAATATTATACGCTTATTTTAATGATTTAATTAATTTTTTCAACAAATTGATCAATTTTAGATTCTAAGTGAAACGAAGAATGTATTGGTTTTACAATGATGTATACATTTTAAACTTTTTCCAAATTTAGGCGTTAATTACCCAAAAATTATAAAAAACGATTAAAACGAGGTTTTCGTAGAAATTGTTTTTAGTATTAGTCTTAAATACAAAAATAGTAGTCCTACGAACACAACATTTTCACCAAAGTCAACAGTACTTATGTAAAAAAAATATAAATTAAATTAAAAAATTTTTATTCAGGGTTTCGTTTAAGCGTTTAAGTAAATTATTATACAATTTTGTCGGGATTGACTGTTTTTATATCAATAATAATTTTAATCTTTAAAATATTTATAAAAAAGTATTGGACCATCCAATCATTAGGAACCTTTGAATACAGATAGACCATATGAGAATAGCACCAAATATTTTTTGTAAAAAATAATAATTTTAATTTACCTATAGTTAATAAATATAATATAAATAATATATGTATATTAATATGTATATTAAGTACATAGTACATACCTCCGTGATGCAGTCGTGAGTGGTTTTATACCATGAATAGTTTTCAAATGTCTACCCAAAGAACCTGTTGTTCCGCCAATACAGCAAAATTCATTATTTTCATTTTCACTACACAAATCACAATACGCTTTGTCGCCTTCACGTTTAGCGTATAGCCACACCCAACTTTTACACTTATTACTCATTTTATAAATTAATAAAAAAAATTAAACTTAAATACGTACAAAAATTTCATATAATTTTGTACAACACACAAGACACAAATGAAATAAAAATCACTCAAAATAATGTGTAATTTATATTTTATTATTAACACAATGAATTTTCGAGTGTTTTTATCTTTATTATTTAATACCTATCTCACTGTTATAATAGTTTCAACATTATATCAATATTGGATTTTACCTGTATGTTACAAAAATTGGTGTCTACTATCTATACTATATCTATTTGTAATTGGCAATTATCGGGTGATCACAAATGACATAAGATTACATTAACTCAGTGAAATAATACCACAAAAATAGTATTCTACACGTCAGTATCACTTAACAATATTATTAATTTTATTTTATGATATTCATCTTAAAGTTTATAAAAACTACTGAACCTTAAGCACACGGGTAGATACAATTTTAATACACGTGTACACGAACTTTAAAAACACGTGTAATTAAATGCACGGGTATTCATACACTTTACTATTTAAGGTACGGACTACGGGTACACGTGTATATTAATACACGTACCAGACCGAGAGCTCTATTTTATATACAGTTCGCACTAAAATGTTTTTCCTGAAAATTCAATCATGCGATTTTCAAAGGGTAATAATTACGTTTAATTATAATTTTCAGTTATTTGGAAACGTCCAGTTATATTAATTCTGATGTATTTTGTCAAACTATATTAATATTAGCGTTTTTAATGTAAAATATGCAGGTACACGACTAACACAGTTTCTCGGTGAAAATAACACGTGCAGTTATCTAATATCTATAATAACCATTGGCTTTAGTGTATTAATACACTTTAAAAGTTTTGAATTGCATTAATTTTTAGTGTTATACGTATAATGTGTATTTTTTTTAAAACGAAACAAGAAAAGCGAGAAAACATATAAGTAGCCGATAAGCTATACAGTGTTGGAGTCATTGTGGAATAGGTCATTGTATAATGGATGTGTAAAATTTGAATAAAATCCTTGAGTACGAAGGTTATAGGTTAGGACCAAAATCATTGCATACGAGAAACTATTTAATTTAGAGATAGTCTGTCACCCTATTATTATATTATTGTAGTATATTTTGTAATTCATTTTTATCGCAAATTAAAAAATCTATGCAAAGTTTAGCTCAAAAAATATAAAAATATCTTTAAAATGTTATCATAATATATAAATTATATAATAAATATTAATATAAATATTTCGTGTAAATGCCAAGTATATATACTGCAGTTATTCATTTTTGAGTTACACAAAAAATCAATCCGTTTTGTCATAAGCTGATTTTAAATAAAATTCCCATTTTTCTTAATTATTTATTGTGTTTTCAGATTATTTAAAAAAATACTTAGGATTTAAATGTTAACCTGCTTAAAGTATCAACTTGATCCAATTTTCTATCAGAAACCACTTTCAAAGTTGAAGGATCACACCTTTTTTTCACTATATTATACTATTTCGTATTTTCGGTCGCATGTACACACACAAAAAAAAAAACACATCATCGTTAAATCAATGCATTCGTCAGTTTCGCTCAGAACCTGTAATTTATAAAACTATGGTGAGCGCTATAAATTTTATTTGAACTTTCAACTCAAAATCAAATTGAATCCATAACAATATTATATTAAATCGAATAATTAAATCTTGATTGTATTCATATTTTCTTTTTTGCAGTAAGTTAATTTTCATCGAGATCAAAGCACAGGCAATTTTAAAAATCTTTATAGTTATAAATAATAGTAATACCCCGCCGATGACGATAACCACAGAGTATATTATGATATACATTTACACGGTTACGTGTTTGAATTTGAAAAACTGTGTATAAAGACACATTGCGGTCGATCAATGTATAACGGAACATATTATATAAAATGTATAATATTATATTGTATCACTCTCTCGTATGCGGTCAATTGTGTATATTTTTCATATTATCACGATCCTCGTCTCACCCGGCCGAAATAATACACAGAACATCACAAAGGTTTTAAATAGTACGTATAATGTGTTTCATGTATTATAATGGGCATATAAGACCGCCGGCAGTGGTTCGGCGTGGGTATACTTCATCCGTTGCCAATAGGAATATCATAATATTTCGTTCTGTGTTTATCGTTTACGGCGTATAAATGTTCTATTATAAATATTATACAAACACGCGTAATGAAAAACATATGTGTTTATGTATTGTATACTTTATAAAAGGTCCCTTTTATATTATTGTTATATAACGCCATATGCATGACGTGTGACCAATTTTATTTTCAATCCAACGATTGAGTCGAGCACTAAGACTAATATAATATATAGTTGTTGGTTTTTCAACAATATTTTGACGTCGTCGACCGACAATGACTTTTCATCGAACGACCGCCGTAATTGTACAGGCTACAGTATTAATACAATATATATATATATATATATATATTATTATTTTAAATATTAATAAATTTAATTGAAAAACGCTAAACGTCGATTTATAACACATAAATACACATATTTATATAAAAGGCCTTCCATTCATCCCATTAAAATCATTTGCATTGGCATTCCCGCTCTTATATACGTCATATTCTCTCCGCTGACGTCTTGTATATAATATTATTATGTGCGGGAGTGGCCATGAATTACAGTGGAGCACGTGTATAACTATTATAAAAATCATTACAACTACATAATAATATTGTTTGTAGGTACTCGTTTCCGAAAAAAAAAAGATTGATTTAAATCCCAAATCAATTGTATGGTTTTATTTTTGATTTTAAGTGTAATTTACTTAAGGTGTTTCTAATTTAAATTTTGAACGACATTACCGAATAAATAGTATTTTGATAATGTATATGTTTAATATGTTTTAACTGATATGTAGTTACACGATTTTGTAGTGCATAGCATAATGGACTATTACAAATGTTTGGTTTATTTATTATTAATACGACTTTCGTGATAACTGCTATAACAAAATAATACATAATAATATGAACATATTTTATTTGAGATTCATGACCGTGTACGACGTAATTCACTTATTATTATTTCGTTCATAACTATAATATCTGTTTAAATTGATATAAAAACGAGTTACAATGTTCGATGATACAAAATAATTGGAACATGAATGATTGATGATTACCTAACGTTTTAATTAATAGATTTTTAGAAACTATAGTTGCTACTATAATAATCAACATTTTTCACCGTTCGTTGTTCGTATTACACTAACCTACAAGCAATAATTAAAATATATGTATATATCATATATGTGTATATTATGCTGTCTGTTGGGATTTAATACATAGGTATTAATATAATATTAAAATATACTATTGATTTTTCTACTCTTGTTATGCATTATATTTTCAATCATATTTTTTTTTTTATTTTTTTTTTGATAGTTTAATTGAAATTTTTGCAATGATTTGTCATCGTACACACTAAATGTAGTTCAGTTTTCCATGACTATATTTAGAGAAGTAGTATTTATTTTTTTGCAGATATTCGTGTTTTATTATTATAATAGTGCTAAAAATATGATCACCTAAAAAAAAAATCACTTATAAAAATCAAAAATAATGCATCTATAAGATAAGCTTAGTTTTTTTTTATTTCATACAAGTCTTGAAAAAAATGTGTATTCAATTATTTAAAAAATAGTTTTGCAGCTCTGCACAATTTCAAGTCTTCTACGTGAAATTTTAATTTAAAAAAAAAACTTATTCTCATTTAATTTTTCATCGTCATTCGTAATATTGATTTTAGGTTTTATGGATAAAAATATTTGATTAAGTAAAAACCATATCATCACATTACAAAATTATTTTTTAAATAAATATCTTAAAATAAAATGCAAAACCTGATTTTAGTGTTAAACGCTCTAAACAAGTGAAAAAAATTAAATTGAAATCCAAAATTGTCAAAAAATACCTATTTAATTCTTCCAATTTTAATTAAAAAATACATTAAAATTAAATGTATATTTTTTAAGACGAACATTGCGTATGAAATCAATGCGAAATGTATTAAAATCCTAGCGCTATTTTTATTATTAAAAAGAACGATTAGGTTAATCATTAAATATATACAATAATTATCTACGTAGAAAAGTATAAAACAAAAATTTATGAAATTCGGCAGTTATAACCCATACCGACCGACAAGGGAAAAAATCTAATATAAAAAATTTTTGCTAAGAAAATCCAACTGTATAACAATACAAACTGCGGCTTATAGCCTGACATTAAATTACGAAGATTTTTCGTCGATACGAAGGCAGCATGAGACTAAGAGGTGAGTTGCCGGTTATCAATTAACTCGAGTGAGGTCGATACAAGTATACTTATCGGGGTTAGCGGGTCGAGCAAAAATAAGTTTACGTCCGCAAATAAATGTGTACGGCAAGGAGAATTTTTCCCTATTTAATAAGTAAATATGACTTTTGCAGCATCCAAAACTTAATAATTTAATTTTCTATTCACTATTTGTATACGTCTGAGTGTATGCATAATAAATATATATTATATTATTATAAAATGAAGTTGTCCGGCGGACCGCACGCGTATTTCACTATCCGTTGTTATATTATTATTCACGTGAACTACACTTCGTACAATACCTATAAAGTATAAATCATCTCGTAAATTATGTTAACACATACACACGCACATGTAAATACCGCAAAAGCGTATTTCACTAGCAAACCGGATACACACGCGGCAACGGAATAATAATATTATCTCTACTTAAGTGTAAAACAACACCGGGTCAGCGATACCATCCGAGCGGGTCTGACAGCGGAAAAACGTATATTATCTCTCTCTCTCTCTCTCTTTATAAATATATATAAATTTTATACCTGTAAAATAATAATAATAATAATTGTTATTATTATATTTCATACGCATTGCACGCGTGTGCTTGTGGTCCTTTGCGCGACCGTGCGTTTTCACGTGCCTTCGACCGTTGCAAATAAATAGCTGTACGGGTGTGAAATATGCGTGTGATGCGATTAGAAACGGTCCATCGAACGATTTGTAGATGCGCGGAGAAAACGAATTCTCACTTGGGAAAATTGATTATGATAATTTATTTAGACTTATCCGTCCGCACGGCGGTTGAGGGTCCAGCAGCGCCGCCGGATGAGAGAGGACAGGCGACATGGAATAACTGACTTGATTTGATTGAACTTGAAATAGAGTAAAAAAGTTATATTTTACGTGACTCGTGTTTAATGACTAATTTAAATCAATTTTTTCCCCTAAATCGATTATATCGTAGATTTTATAATTCGTACCGACGACGACGTGCAGCGGTTAAACGTCGAACAGTTTTCCTCTTCACCAGTCAGCGATACGCGAAATAGAGTACCCTAACCCCCTCCCCCGCCAACCACCAGGATTGTATTATCCTAATGCGAATGTCATTAGTCACAGTGGTCCAAATGAGACTCAAAATAAAATACATTTTTTGATTGGATATACATATTATAATATAGGTATATTTGATTAAAATATAAAAGTGTTTACACGGAGCACAGAGGAGAACATTTTAAAAATTTAATATTTTCCAACTTAAAAAATGAATTCTCCAAAATTAAATTATTCAAACTTCAAAGTACATAAATTATTTATCACGACGAAGAGATATAATCGTAAAAGTAAGGAAAATGTCAAAGAAAACGATAGGTATAGCGGAATTCTATAAAGTCATCTTAATTTATTACATTAATATATTATTTTAATATAACCACTGCAGATAGTAATTTATTAGTAAAGCACATATAAAATAACTATCCGAAATCGACTGTTCTTCGATTATTTTTCTTTTTAGCTTATTTAAGGCCATCCCTTGGCTCATAGTAGTTTAAGGATTTATTTGTTCCGATCACTCCAGCGTTGACTTATGGTTCCTCACGGTTTGTTGATTTGTTCCCTTTGGAATCTAAACAAATCTACAAAAGTCTAAATCACATAAAACCAAAAAGTAATTAACTTTTTATAATTAAGTATAAATTATAGAAAATTAGATATTGCACTGCTTTACATTAGATGTCAAACAGTAATGGGCGTGATACGTCATATGAATTTCGTTTTATATTATTGTATGTGAAAAACGATTTTGAGCTGAAACGGTTTGTCAGCCGTTATAACTAAGTCTATTAATTTATGATATTGATGTTAAAGAAATGTATTTTACTATAAGTATTACGGTAGATTTATTTATTTTTTTCAAAAACATTTAATTTATTTTATAATTATTATAATAATATATATTTATATAATTATACATTATAATTTTTATTTGAGTGAGGTTATTGTCAGGATTCTAGGTTACACATTTAATATATATATATATATATATATATTTTAATTCAAAATAAATTCTATTCAATAAATTACACCAAAACAAACTATATTTGTTAGAAATAAGACATTTTGATGCAATTTAGTAATTGAAATTATTTACCGGTAGTACAATTTAATTTTTAACAATAAAATGCATTTACAAACTAAATGTTTATATTTTATTCAATTTTTATGAACATTTTAAAATGTAACTGCCATTTTCTAGCAATGCAGAATAGAAAATAATTTGCTACAAAAAAGTCCCGAACAGAGATAACACGTTTTGAAATACCGTTTTTCAATTATGTGTGGTAGTACAGTTTTGATTCGAACATAGAATTTGTATACATATGTTTATGCATGTTCGTCATTTTAACAACCATCGATTTAATGGTACACCGCACATATTATACGCTCGTATAATGGCCAGATGTGGTCACACACTACCAGACAACTTTTTTTTCTCTAGTGGAGGGACGGAATGAAGACACTTATTTTTCAAAACTTGGTTCCAATTGTCATTCATAATACACGTCAACCGTTCGTAAAAGTGATTATTATTAAAGTTGTTCGCAACACACAATTTTCGATTGTTATTTTTAAGTTCCAAAAATTTCACACCAAATATGCACGACCATGTCGCAGCGCAATGCGAGGCCAAAATTAATTGCTATCGTTTCCTCTCTTTACCTGCCCCTTCCCTCCCCCATTACAACCCTACAACAGTAGAAGAGCGCACTCGTTATTTTCCATCGCCCAACATCACACCATACCTACCCCACATTGCTAACACGAATACTTCATCTTAACGAACTGCCAACCATAATCGGATATCCTAATTCCACGCTAATCATCCATTATAATATTAATATAAAGCATTTTCCGCGATCCACTCTTTCGGGTGTGGTTGAGGAACGGCGGGGTTTTCAGAAAATATATAAATATCATCGTCCGAACGTTTAATCTAACGAATTTTCTCTTTCCCTCCGTCGTTGTTCAATTTTTGCTTTTCTGAATATATTATATTTTTACAGATACAATGTACATGTATATTATTATTAGTCTGACAAAAAGTTTACCATCACATCCCTTGTTCGTAGAACACAAAAATATTAATTTATTCTCACTTCACAAACCGCACTTGCCCACCAAACCGATACCGACGGTTTATAGGCATATACATATTAATATAATATACGTGTGTAATACAGCTCAAAAAGGGGATACGATACGAAAACAACACATTTTTTTATAGGTATTCAATAATTTATCGATTTTTATTTTTTTAATAATCGTTTTTGGATGGTACAACTCTTTTGAACTATTCGAACGGCAGTATTGTCGTATGCGATTCATTCATAAAATATAATTTAAGATTGCACGTCTCTGCCTACTGTACCACGTAATATTTAAACATAATATAATATTATAAAGCATGTAAAACATAATTATTTACCAAGTGCGGTGTGCTACCTAAGCTATTTACAATTCTATTATTGTAAAATCGTTTATTCGTTTTTTATTTATATAAGCCTCGTGATGTCAATTATATGGGTTTGTTAATCCTTTGTATTCTTTGTTTTTACTAAAACTATATAGTATACTTTTTAAAAGATCAATAAGCACTATAATTAAATAATTATACTGTTTTGGAAATATAATCCAATTAATCGCCAGCTACAAACCTAACATTTGTAGAATCGTAGTCAGTATGCACTATCGAGCGTTATAATAATAGACATAAATGAATGTTAATAAGGTGAATAATATTAAATAAGCACGTGAAAAAAATTAATGTGGAACGAATTAGATAAAATACTTTATATAAAATAGTTTTATTTATTTTATTAACCTTATAAAAATGCAAGTATAACAGTTTTAGGTGTTAACGTTTAGGAGATTTGAAATAATAAGCCATTAATTCCAATCAAATTACATCTATTATCAAGTTGAAAGCATTTTGTAACCCCTAAGGCTTGTTATTAATAATTTCAATAATTTTTGTATTTATTTTTATTTTTTTAAGATTTAATAATAAATTCATTTTAATTAAAATGCCTTTAAAAATATTAAACATTGATTAAAACAATTTTTTAATTTCTGTTAATTTTGAAACTATTCTTTTACACAAAACTAAAAGGCGAATAACGGAATAAGTATAGTTGTATTTTTTTTTTTATTTATTTAACTTATTTATTTTTACCCATTTCAACCATTCTATATTCATACACTTATTACACATAAATGAATAATGTGAAATTTATTTATTTACTCTACCGTGAAATACTTTCAAGATAATATAATATAATATTTAGTAAAAGAATCAATTAGAGTAATTTGGCAATAAAAGGACAATATTATATTAGTATAATTTTATAATTTCTACTAATCGTGCCATGGGTTGTATATTATATTGTAATATAATTTGATGTATAATTTTGTGAATATTTAATGTAATCAAAAATAATTTCTCCAAATTCCATTAGAATCGTTACTTCCATGTGATGCGATTACTACATGATGTGCATCACATTAATAACTATTAAGTGGATCGTATATAATATATGGAGCAGACTATGCTCATAGTATAAAATTATTTAAAGTGTTAAAAACGATGAAATTCTCTGTTTAGACCATGAATAGAATTTTGATTTGATCTTTCTAATAAAAATATTCAATAATAATATGAAATTATAAAATACGAGTATACCTACGTAATAGTTATAAACCAAAAACGATAATCAAATTATGGTTTTTCGTTTGTTTTATGAGATTTTTGAGTAAGGCTCAATATCAATAACCATACCTATAAAATAACATATTATAATGCAGGCATTATGTATGTTTGTGTCAATAAAAAAAAATCAAATTAAATAAATAAATCAATACATAATTCGATTCAGGTGGGTCACTTGGCCTGAGATATAAGAACTGATATTCTTTGATGTGTTGTGCGGTAGATATTTACATATAGATTATGGTTATCATTACTATAAAGACATAGTATAGCGTGGTATTTGAAATACGATTTTGGACTCTCTGATAAAATCAATATCAGTGTATAATACGTAGGTATGTGTAACCGGATTATTATATAATCAATAATGTTTCATTTATTTGAAATTGGCGAAGTCGTAACCGATTTAAAGACGACAATTGTACAAGAGTGGAAAATAAAAATCGATAAAATGGTATTTTCGCTATTTGAAATCCAAAAAGACGAGGTAATTTTTAAAAAATCACGGTTAAATTATTATGCGGCGATAACTGCGTTATATTACTAATATTACTTCATAGTATATAATATTTTTGGAAAATATTATTTATCAGAAAAACACCATAATAAATATGGACAAGAAAAACAAAAACGCGAGTGTACAACAAGTCAACAACTAACCATTGATTATACGCGTCATTTATTATCACAATCAAATTATAATAATATCTACATAATTACCATTAAGAACAACAATTAAGTGCAGTGGAAACATATTATGTTGTGTAATATTAAAATGTGAAGTACAAAATTAAAAATTGCGTATGTAACCGTAATACTACTTGACTGAATTATATAATATAAGAATTATTTTTATGTGTTATTCTTACATATAGGTAATAATAGGTATATATTATGGTTACTAACGGCCCAATACCTATAAAATGTGGTGAAAATCCAAAAATTAATTTAATTAATTTTAGTCCGGTAACAGTAGTTAGAATGCGATATATATGTAGTTTCTACGCGGGGTCTTCTAAATGTATAAATTGTATATAGATTAAAGACAGAAAAGAAAACAGAAATAAAGTACGAGCGAGTGAGAGAGAGAGCGAGAGAGAAAGAGTGAGCGTGAGGCTGGATAAAGAGCAAGCGAGGAATATATAGACTTTATTCCGCTCACGTCCGAGCCGATAATCATTAGGGTATTTAAGACGAACAAAAAATATAATATAAATAAATGTATACAATAAACGCGGCGTTTTTGTCGTCTCGTTGTGTTTTTTTAAATTTTTTTATCTTTCTCTCTCCCGACGACGACGACGGCGGCGGCGGTTTGACACGACCTGCGGCGGCGAGACCGGCTAACGAATAATTAACGACCGCGACGATACGCGTATAATGTTATTATGTATAGTGGTGGTGTAAATGTATGGGCACCCGCCCTCGCAGGTACACGATACGCGTCTTCAATACTCATAATACTATAACGATAATCATAACTTGTGTTATTATTATAACATATTTTTATCGTAAACATCACGGACAACCGTTTACGTATCGCGGCGCCACGAGAACGAGCCGACTCATGGCTGCAGTGCCGCGCGCGTCGTGTGCTACCGGAAACGCCGAGTCGTCGGGCTCAGCGACGCGGACGTGCATCGGCGTGTAGGTGCATCGACGCACGGCATATTATTATTATAATACAACATTTTACTCTTATTAGGCCCGTCGTTATTGTCGTCATCGTTGCAAATACGTTTAACGGACACGTGGATTTCGGCGCACTTGCACGTTTCGGCCATTCGGATATAACATAGTTTGGCGAATTTCGGAAAATGTATCTCGAAAACCGATTCAATAGTAACAAATGACCTACAACGAGCGTAGTAATAAATACAAAAAATTATAATTATTTTAATCACGATACAATATTATGTTTGCGCGCTCTTTGTTTTCGCGTTGATCTTTTACGTCGATCAACAGTATTCAGACTATCGATCAACTCAACAAAACAGAATAGACACGTTATTGTTACGTAGCTCTGTTATACCGGATTACACACGTATGCAAATTTGGATTCGTTGTAGACACCTCGAATTTCTAATAATTGCAAAATTGTACGGTACGATTATTTTAAAAACTTTATTTCTAATTCTAATTATATACGTTTAAATGAGAAATATGGAAAATCGATTTTTAAATACTCAGTTATTGTATGATATTATTAGCAATAAGGTAATGTGTTATTTGAAATGTCCGACATACTACACTTGTTGTATACATCATACGAGACACACTATAATGTCGACCTTTATTTAATATTTATATTTGTAATAAATCGTTGACTGATTCAAGCATAACCATCACAGATGAGAAGATTACAAAATTAATATTGTTATATTATATGGTCATAATATTATATAATAAAATAACACAACATCTTCCTTGTTTGGATCATTTTTTTTTACATGTGGATAGAAGATAAATGATATTATTTACGATTTCATCATATATATACGAATGAATCATGAACAATAATTAGTGCGTATAAAGAACAGCGCTACACGATCAGATGATGTGGACCCTCTGCCAAATGACATGTATATACCAAAGATATTCCACGGTGATCAGACGTCTCATTTACTAACGTTTCCCAACCGAAATTGAATATAATTTGACCGATTCCAAGTGTTTAGTCGTTTTTCCTCTGTCACGAATTGTGGTCTTCGATATATCGACATTTTGATGAGTTTATTCCTGACCTATACTCTGTTACCCATTAGTCATTATATACACAGTTAATATTTCGATCCAATCGTATAGTGTGACGTTTGAACGATAACATTGCTGTTATATAGGTTTTATTTATTTATATATATTTTTATTATTTTCATTCCCATCCGCCGCACTGTGCGATTGTACGCCACGGCAGTCGCCATCGGCGGTGTCTTCGTCACAATTTATATTTGTACAGTTTGTTTATCTCGATCGGCTGAATAGCTGCAGGATTTTTTGGAACAGGAGCCGGGAACAGTGGGAGAGGTGCTAGGACAATCGTTGCAGTTTTTAGCTCAAAAATAGAAAATATTATGACCGAATGACTTAATTTTCTATCAGACATATTATATCGTTATATAATATATGGATACCGCTTAATTAAATTGATTTTAATTTTAACCAACAACCTGAGAAATACATCGAACTAGGTATATACCAGAGCAAAAAGTATTTGGGCGTAGCTTGGGCAATACATAATATTGTAATTACACGCGTAATTATATATATATATATATATCAAACGAACCCCTAATCCGGTTAAAATGGTTAAATACATTCCATTTTGTTTACATTATTTTATTATCGGTACATCCATATTATGTTATATTGTTACTTGTTAATATATTGGCGCATTGCAGCACGATGATAATGCGTAGGTACCTATATTATGTGCGCAAACTTTAATAAGTGCGTATAGTAAAACACGAATGTAGTATATCTAACGTATAATAATTATCGATTTTAATATTTTTCACGCCCACACTAAGAACTTCAGGTTTAGTATTCGGTGTATATACTATTTGCGTCCGAAATTTTTATTGGTACCCGAGGTAAAAATACATTTTGTCCGATTGAAAAAAGTTCAATATTTTCATAGTAAATATGTTTGGAAAATGCATATTTCTATATGCACATACGTGTTATCTAACCAGTTTAATAATTATTTAAAAATATATATTTTTAATATACGTTTTAGGTACCTACTTAAATGTAATAATTATTTTAATAAATAATAATCATATAAATATAATTTTATTTTCATAAAAAAAGTTAAATTAATATTTTTAGAAACTAAAAAAAACTTTGATTGCAATAATACATGATAATTATAAAAATTTTAATATACTTTCATAAAAAGAAAAAAAAACGATCAACTAAAAATAATTTAATAAAAACTAAGGATAACATATTATTTTCTATTATCCATTTTTAATATTATTTAATATTTTACCCATAGAGACGCAAATTGGTTATTAAGTTTACTACTGCCTAATTTCCATTTTTCGGAGCACTCAAGTAGACACGACAGGTACATGTATTCTTAATTATACCAGTAAGGTATTTTTGTATAAATAATTTAAAAATAGTGCTTTAAGCCAATATTACTGATGTATAATTGTAATTGATTATTCAATTATTTAATAGACTTTTAATCACCTATACCTATAAAGATGTATCATTAAGTTCAATATAGGATTTATTTTATTTATTCATTAGAAATACTTTTGATACATATAATTGAAGTTTTTTTTTATAGTTATATCTAATAAATTTAAATTGTAATTTAAAACATATTTTTATTTTATTTTGATTGGTGGCTGGAAAATTTAGGTTAATAAAAGATCGTAGTAATAATATTATTATACTAATAAAACAACCATAGCTGGCCAATCATACTCGACGTCAATCGATAACAGCGTACGTATAATAACTAAGCATTGTATTTTTAAAAATAAAAAATTATATCTTTATATTAATACCGAGTAATAATAAGGTCTTTTTTTTCTTTAAAGTCCTGAATCCTGATAGCGAGGAGTTCAGACAAATCAGCATCGTTTATTTATGGTCCTATAGTACAACGCTATTATATATTATATTATTACAACCGTTATGATATTATACTACAATTGAACAGGTGTTTTTCTTCAAGCTTAAGCTGAATTCTCGTTTCTAACCAGCTTCGCAAAACTCAGAGATTCCGGGCACGTTCTCCTGAGAAAAAATACTAAAATGTTTTAGTATAGCGAGTGGTATACATATTATATTACTTTAATAATAACATGTATATCATTGTGGGCTTGCGCGCGCGTGTGTGAGTGATCCTACTTCCTACGAGTGTATTCTCAAATTGAGAATTATTCAAATACATATTACATACGATGATCTCCACCGCCATCACTCGCATACTATATGTATTATATGTGTTAAGCTGTAGGTAATGCCGAAGGTATACGCGACGCGCACAGTCTCTCACACAAACATTATTATAAGTATATACACGCGATCCGGCCATAAATGAATAGATGATAAAATGAATACAATCTGTAATCAGGTGATTATTTTGTGGTAATCGCTAAGAAATATCTCGGAGAAACGAGGAGTTTAAAATTGTTTTTAAAGTTTATAAGAACGTAGTATTTTACGTTTTCCAATGATTATCAGAATATTTTGTTCTCTGCGTTTCCCAAGATTGTGCAGCATATCTTAAATAAATTGATTACGTGACATCTCACTCGATATTACAGTTACAATTTTAAGTCATATAAATTTTATATTGACAAAAACTTATACCAGGTACTTATATACCTGTATTAGTGTACCTGGCTATTAACAATTCAATTTTTTTTTTTATGAAACAATAAATCATAAATTTATAACATGTCGTTAATTAAGAAGTATTCATACGTGTATAAACAAACAAGCACGCATAACTATATCGTCGATCGTAAACGGAGCACTAAAAATTTTCCAACAGGGAAATAAAAAAATTCTGATTTAATTGCTTGTTGTCTGGATGTTTATTTTTGAGTAATAATCGTTACAGAAGTATTATAGTTCGTCAATTTATTTAACGATGTTTTTAGTTTGCTAATTAAAAACTGTATTTTCGAATCATAATTATATATTTTTTTGATCTAATATTTTATACACCAAACTAATACTTTAAGTTATTCAACCAACTTGTACTAGTTGTACTACACGCTTGTATAATATAAACGTCTATAATTCCATCGATTTTGTCATTATAATTACGATGATAAATTGATAAAATCGCGAATTTACTTCATCTTAAATTTATATATAAAAGAATCATATTTACATCGCCAATCAAATACAATATTGTAACATGTAGCTTACCCATACTTAACAATTCATACTCAATACAAATTTCCTATCATTTATAATCATTTCCATATATTTTAATAAATCATAAATTAATGGATTTTTAGCTGTGTAAAAACGTTTCGTTTTGTTTGATATTTCTTAAATAGTTTCAAAATTATTAACAGCTCATAATTTATCTATATAAATTAATTCAGTCATTATTTTTGAATTTATTTTATATTTTATACAAAACAAAGAGGGTCTATAATAATAAATAAACTTATAAAATACAATCAATTATAGGCATGCATATACAATTAATATCTTAATCATCAATTATTGATTGGGTTGTATAAAAATATACTTAACTGGCATAATATTAATATACGAGTATAATATCACATACAAATTATTAAAATAATTTATGATTAACAACAATAATGAGAAATAATAACTATAGGGTCCAAAACTGTATATCCAAAACTTACTTTTTATTTTAAATAAATATATAATATAAACCAAAAGTGTCTTTTTAGGTATTTTATTAATACTTGTTTAACAAAATACACAATGCACTGCACAATGTCAATACTAAAAAAACAAATTAATACTTACATGGAGGTTCAGCAGTTTTGTATGAGAAAAAAAAATAAAAGTTTAGTCTAATAAAATATGTATATCAATACCAAAGTAAATTATGAAATCGGATTAAATAATATACATAATATTATATATTTTATATTACTTTTTTAAATTATTCAGTTATAGAAAAATAATATGTTACAGGAAAAAATATATTCTGGCTCAAAACAAAAAAAAAATTAAAAATAATACAGCGATAAGTAGAAAAATGCATACAAAATGCACTTAAATTGATGAGAAAAAAAATCACCAGAAGCATATCAAAAATTATCAAAAAAGGGAAATTCCAATATTATAACTTATAACATAACATTTTGCGAAACATAAATCAAATTTCAATGAAGACGAGTATCGTTTAAAAGCATTAGACAAAATGGGTATGCACCAAGTTCAAACCATAGTTGATAGTATAAAAACATTTTCTTAACTAAAAGCTACTGTTAAAATGATTTATTTATTATGAGTTTGTTGTTGATTTCTTTGTTCCGCCAAATCTGATATTTTTCATATTTTTCATTCACGTAGTATATTATATTTCACTAATATACAATAATAATTTGAGTTTATAAATTAATATAAATATTCAATTTGAAAAAATGAATAAAATACTAGATTTTATTAATGCATTTTGTAGAACCCAATATTATGTGTTACCTACTATTTTATTCAAGAAGATGCAAAACATACATTTTTCATATTTTATGAATTTTGGAGTATACTTTCAATTTTATTGTACATTCAATAAGGAATCATTATTTTTAGTCTAATCACTCTTTTCAAGATAAAAATAAATGTATATACAACACATTCCTTTTTAATGTATTTTTCTAATTTTCCACAAATCAACATTTTTTCATTTTATTGCAAAATGTACCATTTAATAAAAATATTAATATTAATATACAAATATAAATATTAAAGGTACTCCAAATAAAAGTTTAATGCTTAATATACTAATTCATTCAATATTTGTTTTTAAAATATTTTTTTTCAGATTTTGTTTTAAGTTTATAACACGATAAAATATTAATATCTTTATAATAAATTATACCTTATGTATTCTAGAACGATTCCATTTATGCAGTTTGTTTTATTAAAATTCTAAATGTAATTATCTTGTTTCTCACTTAATAATATGAAATGTGATACTGAAAAATATTGATTGATACTAGATCATTGTCAAAAATATTATGAGGTAAATGAATAATTAATAAGATTTTCACAACAATTATAATAATTTTCATTAATATTAACCATTTATATTTTTACTTTGAACAGTAACATACATATATTTAATTATTTAAAAAAATATAATTAAACAATTTTATTCAAAAGACTAAACTTTTTCCCAACAAGTACTATTTTGTAAAAACTAATAATTTTAATCTACAAATTAAAAAATCCATTAAAAAACAAAAAAAAAATAACCGAATGAATTCATAAACTAATTAAAAATATTTTTTTGGAGGAGTGGAAAATCTAATTATTCAAATACTAGTAAAAATAATGAAGAAAAATTGCTAAGACAAAGATAATAAATAAACTGAAAAATATGGTTATACGTGAATTAAGTTTTTATTATTGATTAATTTGTTACTGAAGTATATAGCAGCAAATTAACCTGGTTTTGTATATCATAGTGAAAATATTGTTATACCGAATTAATTTAAGTAGTCATAATATTTGTTATAAACGTTTAAACTTCAAATCTTTATATAACTCATGATATTGTAGAAATTATGTAAAATAGCTTGTCGTTGTCTTTAAAAACTATTTAGATTATAGATTTTTAAACCTAAGGCTTTAAAATTTAGTACAAAATTTCTCCTAAGATTTTTTGACTGGAAAGAAAAAATTTGTAAAGCTACGAATTTTTCATCAGATAAGTACTAATTTTAATGAAAATGGAGTATTATTTGAATATTTAGTTATTAATTATCTCTTAAACATGTGTTAACACTCAATATAAACGATATAAATTGTCATGTGGTATGTCAATTTGTATTATGACACGAGCTGTCAACGCATTTATCAATCGTGCAAAAATATCATAAATAATTCAATTTTGATTAAATAATTATTATACAGGTAAAGGAAACAAATAATAGAGATATGGATTGTTTTTAACATATTATAAAAGTAACAAAATTAGAAAAGCCGTCGCTGCGTTAGAAATATGATAAATAAAAATTGAAATGGTAAAAACATAAAAATTAAAAATTTAGTTTGCTTTGAAAAATCATCGCGGATAATCAGTGAACAATTTTAAACTCATCAATGAATATATAATATATGAGACCCAATCGAAAACGTTGCAAAAATTAAATGGGGATTGATCAAATATGCGCGATATCGGAAAAAAATAAAAAATATAACCCGAATTATGCGATAGTATTATTTTTATTTATAGAACTCTCTTCGTAAAATGTATAATATTTTAGTATTCGTTGACGGAGCCCTCATATTATTACCGTAGTCGTAAAAACATGTAGATAAAAAACGTTGTTTTACAAATTTGACGAATTAGCAAATTCGCTCCACGCTTTACATAAATTATAGCAGTTATAATAAACGGTTTTAGTGATTACTTTGCGCCGGAGTTTTGTGATCGCCCACGACCGTTTTCGATAGGTATACTTATACAAAATAATAACAATAATTAATAATAATAATTAAAATAACTATGTGGTGTTCAATCACGGAGTTCGCCCGAGATTTAATTCGTTGTAGTTTTGCGTGTACGCGTGTACCGGGCGAGTTATTATATTATTATTATTATTATTATATAGACTCTCATGCAGACGATGAAATGTTTAACGAGAATATATGAATTTACGCACAAGTAAATATTAATACAACGGCAATAGCGATCACAAAGTATACGAAGAGAAGAGTAGTAATTTTATGTATAAGTAATGTAATAAAATGTTATTTCGATTATTACCTACGTCATAATAACCACCCCCGACGAGAACGAACTTATACTTTATTATTAATAACACAGTATGTATATTATGTTATTAAAATATGCGTATGTATCATAAACCGAAAATTCCACCCTATTTCTTTCGTTTCGCTCACCGTCACACAATCCACCAAAGTATAATGGATTATTAGATCGGATAATATGTAATGGAATGTTCATACCGAGTGTACCTAAATTAAACACACAATCACGATGAAGATGTAAAATAATTACTACGGCGTTCCGAAACGACCAATCAAACTGATCAAATTTTATTTGTATACATATTATTTGGAGGGTTAGGACATATTTTTACTGCACACAATCAACGACTTAATATAAGGAACCGTTTAAATTTTATTTACTGACCGTGTCCATCACGTAAATATTTTAATTTATAATTAGTTATCATTCAATATCGCTACACAAAAATATTGAGAATATATTTATGTCATAATACTATTAATAATAATAATAATAATTTATTTCTCAAAAACGAGGAAAACGATAACAGATTAACAGTAATTGGTTTATAACTTATATTAACTTTAAATTGATAAATAAGGTAGTCGATATGCAGACCACAGTTAAAAAACTATGAAAAATATTTTAAAATATGGTTATTATAGTAACCACCGCCCTCCAACGGTCAACTATACAAATTGTTGTCAGCATACTGAGTGCTTTCCTTAAAATAATTAAGATTTATGCATGGTAACATGTATGATGTATGTATCAGCGAAGAATATTTTATCGTTTCAGCGACTCATACTATAGTCATGCTTCGTATTATAAATTATAATTATGTCGTGCTCGTGTTTATAATAATTATTAAGATCTATAATAACTCGAATAAAATTTGCATAGTTGATTTCAAAGCCATGTAAAATAGTCTGATAAATACTAATTTTAAATACTTCTTTATCGTCGCAACTATATAATGTATGTTGAATAAACATTGTCCAACTCTGACCGATAATCATAATATAAATCAAATGTTTACCGTGTGTTTGACCGTGAAATTTTGCACGATATACTTATTTTTCTCTGTAGGCCAAACGATTTTATTTTATTTTTTCGTTTCATTTATACATTTACGCACTTTTGACAGTCACGCTCCTATATATTGTATACACCACTCTCTGAAACGCACACGCAATACTCTGCGAGGTACATCGCACCGCGCAGTCAGGTCGGTTTTGAATTTACGTCGTTGACGAATAATAAATAAAAGACCAAACGAACGAGGAAAAAAATAAAGGTACGGCTGCTAATTGGGGGGCGACTGCCCGGCACGGTGCTCTACAAATTCCGGTCGGGCGAGCGTATTGTTTTTACTCGGTCGGTGTGGCCGATTCGTCGTCGTCGAAATGACAACTATATATTATTGTTGCGTATAATATTAAATTATAATATGCGCCTCCTACGCGTCCGGGTCCGTCCAGATTCGGGTGCAGCAATTGGAGAACGAAAATAATATACGAAATATTATATACTATTTTAATAATAACTGCCGGCAAACCCACGCGAATGCCGTCCGTCCGGACGATCATCGGGCGCTGACCACATCGCGACGACGACTGTTACGTCGTTCGATAATTATAATATATTTTAACGATCTAGGCACTTATATATTATCATTACACGCACAACGCGGTATTGACGGTATATAACTCGCTTGAACCGCGGTTGCTGTGCAGCCGCACGTCGCGTCGGCTCTGATCGGACGAAATAATGTAATTCATTTTCCGTTTTTCTAACGAGATAACGACACGATATCGTCGAGACATCCGCCGACGCTGTTATACAATTATATACTCGTGTTTTGATAATATCATCGTTTTTTATTATGTGAGTCTATAGGCAATTTTTTGACCGCGGGTGACTAAATTAATAAGTCGCTGCTCGCCACACCTTCTGATAGTAGCTATAGTCATATATACCTATAATTTATCAGTCAACCGTGACATAATATAATGTGTAAGCTATATGTATATACATTCACGGGAACAAGTCGTTTTTGAGTACCAAATAATAATTTCATCAGAACACATATAATATTTACTAACTTTTAAACGTTTTCATTATTCCACTGTTGCAATATAGAATAGTCCTCGTGGACTATTATAGAATTGCACTTAAGAGTTTTCACATTCACCGTATATTATAATTTATTATTATTGAAACACTGTATTAAAATATTATATTGACGAGTTGTTATATTTAAATATAAAATGTTTTCATTTTTTGACTAAAAGAAAATTTAAAACAAAAAACGCATATTCCGTTATTTCGATTACGCATAATTTATTTTAAATCTATTGCAGCTTGCACCAAATTGCAGTTTATCTCAAACTGTAGATTATCATGGCATAATAATGTTATGTTAGAAGGAAGTAAATTAATCATTCTGCGAAGTAGATATTATGCAATATCTAAGAATTGTATGACAAATACTAAATTCGATCAAATTTATCGCGAAAATAACGTAACGGGATGGATGAAGTTATAACGCAAATAATATATCTTAATAATACGATCCCATCCAACGCGTAATGCTTTCGCCTTTAACAATATTTATGTGACACCTCTGTCAGAGCTATGGCTGGTAAATCTGTGGCTTTTTCGTTATTGTGTTCATGTTAAAGTAATAATAATAATTAAAGATCGAACGCCGCCAGTGATATGTTCTAATAAATATGTATTAAAAAAAGTATATACATCACAATACTTTATAATTGAAAACAACATGTCACTTCTACTGATTTTAAACATTAATATTTAAAATGAGTTATGCGTTTTAAATATAAAATTTAAATGAAAATTCCAAAACAATTTTATCACTATTTTATAAAATTTGTTTAAATAAGTACAATTGCTAATAGACTAACTATACGGTTTTGATATTCAATATCAAATATAAACTTTCATAATTTTCTCGTGTTTGCCATTCTTTTCAATATCGTGTATTGAATGTAATTGAATGTATTCTTAAAAAATGTTGCACTTGAACCTTAAATATCAAAACTAAAAATCGATATTTTAAGCTCTAGAAAATATTTATTTTATTATTTATATATAAAGTGTCTTCAATAAAATAAATGTTTCTACATTTTTAATCATTTTGGATAGATATACCATGGTTTGTATTCATTATACCTGCTGTTATTTTTAACACGTTTTTTAGTAATAATTACACAACAAATAAAAATAATACAGATAAAACGACTCTTGTAAATTATTTTCAAATATCAGATGCCTATTTACATATATTTTGATTTCAAAGGTTTAATTTTTCGTAATATATTTTTATAACCGACTATATTGAATAAACGTTTAAATAAATTGTGTGTGTAATTGTGTAAAAATAATGATAGAGATGTCGTTTTAAGATTTGTATACACAAACACTAAAATACACAATAATAGAAACAATAAAATAGTTAATATTTTTATGTAATAAAAAATAAACAAAAATGCAAATATCATCGAGAGGCGAAGTTATATTGTTATAGGTTGCAGTCTTTATCCTTTAAGGCTCTTGGCTGTACAGCTCTGCAGGCACGTTCTGAGCGCTTACGGATTTGGTAACAAAATAAAGTATCTGTTATGCACGTACACAAATATTTCAAACATTTTTCTAATGAGAAATTCGTTTGTAAAATTCGAACTTGGCGACAACTCAAATAAATGTATATATATTATATATATATATACAATATAGGTACCTGTGTAATCGAAAACTGAAACAAATAACAATAACAAAAATGTCACAACGCAGTCTATAATATTTAAATGTTTTGTGCTCGTTTTCGTCGAGAAAAATTATTTAAACACAACCAAAATAATAATAATAATAAGGATTTTCGGGTAAGGGTGTATATACTATATATATATATATATTATGATATAAGAGCTGAACGGACAAAATCAATTGTTAAAATGTGGAACAATGCACTTCCGTTGTCCCGAAACGGTCATAAGAAATGTATATGTATTATATTATTATTTAATATTATGCAGTATATATTACGCAGGTTTTTGACAAAATGACCGGGAGTTCTATAGAGTTTTTAAATAATGCCCGACAACTTTGGGCAATTTACAATAGAACGCGCCCGGTCGCGGCGTGATAATAGTGACCGATTTATCGCGGCCGGCAAAGCGCGAACATTAGATTAAACGGTCGTATTATATAATAGTTGTATGCTTTTAGTATACCTACTTGCGTGCATTATTATATTATTATATTGTCGTCGTCGGGTCGGTCGAGATTAACAATCGTTTGAAAAAAATCGCACAAAAGTATTCGCGTGAACCGCGTGATGGCAGTCAGTTTACGAATAATATTGCAGTGTATAATGCCCCCATGGTCATTCATATAGGTATACTATCGTAATGAAAATAATTGTAATGTAAGCATACTTATATTACAATATTAGTAAGTTATATGTAGGTATGTAGGTATGTAGGTGTATTACGTGAATGATATTTACTTTAATAAATAATTTGATGTGGTTTCGGCAACGACGGTAACACGTCTTATCGACGAAAGAGTATATTAAGTTTCACGATTTGCAGTTCGATTCGTACAAATTTGTGATACATGAATGATTTAAAACAATGTAAATGTACGGTAATACAAGCATAACCTAGTTAGGTAATCTTTATTTTAACGCGTACAGTTTTTTTTTATTAATTTTGAATATCTTTGTATTTCATTTTATATAATGAAATGTTTGAATAATGCGAATTTCCGGAAGTGTTTTTAAATCGTCTCCTAATCCGAATTAATAATACAACGAATTACGAATTAAGGAATTAAGTATAATATTAAAAGAGCACCACAATCACAAAATACATATAAATATAACATAAATACACGTCATACTTTACTAGATAATATAATATATTATATCCTTTGAATAGTGAACACTTAAAAATATTATCTAAATAGTTTTGAATTTTCTTTATTCGTTTTTTTTTTTTTTTTTTTAATACCATATTATCGATCGCTATAATACTGCGAATAAGTAGAAAAGTCCGAAAAGTCCGGTCAGGATAACATGGTTTTGTTTTTTTGCAGATTTTTATTCTAAGAAATAAAACTGAAAACAGACCTTTGTCAACATAATATATACATATATGATATGAAATATACATGTTGCGGTCGCTTAAGACTTACGGGCAAATCCCGAAATCCGGTTAAACGTAATATACATATATATATGTATAGTTCGGTCCTAAAAAACGCTCATGAAACTGAAGTCTATAAATACCTCTATACCTGCGATAGTAACTATCGTTAGGCGACAGCGTGTGGGTCGTGGTTGGTCAGCTGAACGACACGACGTGGGTCTGCTGAGATTTCGACACTCAATATAAACGGTCCGACCGACTGCGTTTGGGATATATCACATAGAAATCTACGAGTATTTGCTAGCAAATTCAAATGTAAACGCACCAATCGCGTACGATATGAAAATTCAAGTGGAGTGCGTACCTGTATGTATTGTTTTAATACGATATATCATCATATTATAATATATGATATAGTTTTTTTCGACTTGTAAACAATAGTCATCCCCTTAGAACAGATACAATCGCAAACATGAATATTACATTTACATCGGTGCGATAAAAATAAAAAATACACTATTGGCGCACGTGTCGAAACAAAAAAAAATAATATTAAATCGTATTCAAACTCATTCGTTACACGCGTAATATTTCTCCGAGTGGCATTACTATATAGTAATACCATTGCTGTGCACGCCTACCTTTCAGGTGATTTAAGAGCTAATATCATAATATAAAATATTTGTTGTACGTGCAAATTTATTGTTTTTAACTACTGATTTTAGATTTCTGGCCGAACGAAAAATGTATTAAATATTTATATTATTATTGTTGTACATTTTGTACGATCAAAAATATTATGACGTGGACCTCCGCGATAATGATAATATACGACGAATGCAATATGACACACGCGTCTTAGACATTATAATATAGGTACAATATTATTATAATATCATTGATATACCTATCAGTATATTTCCATTGATAATATGTATCTAAAAATAAAATATAAATACTGTATAGTCTGTGACGGCGATTCACACCATTACGATATTATATATTTTGAAAATGTATTTACTCGATTGCTAATTTTGTGAATACTTCAGTAATAATTAAAAAAAAGTTGCATCCGAAATCCGTCGAGAATCGTTTGCCAAATACGATTAATTGTAAATCGCTTTTACAACAACAATAAAAAATAATAATCATTGTGTGACGCTGACTGTATGTATATAGCGTGTAAAAACATTATAATATAGGTACCCGACTGCGTACGATTTATGTACCTGTCATTACCATACTTCTATAAATATCATAAAAATTTAAGAAAGGTTGTAGGTATGAATTTTTTTACTGTTTAGTATTTTTTAAATCACATACTGACAAAAACAAAATAAGTCCATCAAAATTGTTCAATTTATTTATTCTTTTTTGAATTCACTGTATATTTTTATTTAATTGTATATACATTATACATGTATGCATACATAATTTTACCTATTCTTTTGTGGGATTAATTATGTGTATGCGTTCGTATAATAAGTGTGTAACATACATATTTATAATATGTGTGTGTGTGTGTGTGTGTGTGTGTGTGTGTGTGTGTGTGTGTGTGTGGTGTATTCCTATGGTTTGGTTTTTCATAACTAACACGGTCCATTAATGTTTACACACTTATTCGACGGGTTAATTTGTTTTCTCAGCTACGACTTACCTGACCTTTAATCTCACGGGCGACTTAGGTAGTTTTTATTTTGTGTATTATATGCCTGTTGTGCCGAGTTCACGGCGATAACAATGCCGACAATTATAATAAAACGAGAGTAATAACAAAAGACCAGACACTATTCTATTTTTTATGTTTGTCTAATCTATTCGGCTTGTGTTTCAACGTATTAAAAATTAATCTTTTTTTGATAAATGTTGCCTCCGAGCGATGTGTAGACGATGAGCAATCTATACTGCACAGTACCTACGTGTTAAACCGATAACTCGTACCTACCTCGGTACCTCAGTAATCTGACAACTCGAGAAAAACGCCGTATCCTTGAAATGTATTGTACACAAAATGTTTACTTACTTTGAATTAGAACTAAAAGCGTTTTTGAATTATTTCCCTGTATTTGTATACCAATAATTCAAGATGTCATTAGTAAAATAATTTATTGATGTTATACATTGTTTAATACGCATTTAGATGAGGATATTGAAAACAAATTTAATATAATATAGGTACCTTAGCGATTAAAAGTGCCTACATAATATCTATAATATTTTGAGTATATAATATGTATTTAATTTTATATTTTTATTATTATTATTTTTTATATAAGTATAGGTACTTTATTATATACTTACATATTATAATATATGTGTTAATATGAATAACTAAAAAACTATATTTATTTATATTTATATTTTTTAGTTTGTTGAAAATGTATAATTTCAAATGTCGATAAGTCAAATATAATATTTTAGTTATCAACTTACAAGTTATTAAAAACTTACTGACTACTATACAACAATAAACCATCGGCGATCAACTACGGCCTGTTATCATGTATACGTCCGGCCCGCTATACCAAATAAACTGAATAAATAAAATATATATATTTAAAAATATGGTTTATAGTGTATTGTGTATAAAATAATACTTACATTAATATTTTTTCTTAAAAACTTTAATCATAGCCCGCCTGCAAATGTAAAATCTAAATAAATATATATATTCCAATAAAATCGTATAATATGACTTACATAGACAGACTGCAATCTCAATTCACACTGACAATATTTTTAAAATATTAATTAAAAATATATCGTTTGCCAACACAAATATTTTATAGTTGAAATTACTGCGGAAATTTATATAAATTCCCATTAAATAAACGAGTAAAATTACGCGTCTGTTATACAACAATACTAATTTCGTCTACTTAATTACTAACGAAAGAAAGTTGTGAAGGTACCGAAAAAAAATATGAACAAATTATTATTATCGTAATCGTTTGTACTGAGAATATTGTTGGGTGAGTAAAATAAAAAACAACAATAACTTTTTAACACTAATCATCAAAGCAAAAACAGACAACAGACATTTTAGTAATATTTTTTGGTCGAACAATTATGTTCAACGTCGTATTTGAATCGTTCCCGTCCGGTACCGCACACAGATAGCGCATTTACAACAGACCCAAGTCTTTCAAAACTAGCTTTATTGCCGCGCCAAATGTTGCTATACACTCACAGCTCATATTAAATTTTTTCGACACCGGCCTACGCGTTGAATTCAGTGAAAAAACGAATAACAATAGTATTTTTTTTTTTTAATACTATATTTTTTATAATTCATTAAATTTCCGCCGCCGCAACTCTCTTTGAAGAATTTTATCGACTTAATTGCTGGCGGATAGATCGAAAGTCTCGCAATCAATCTATTATACAAATATAGGGTCCCAAATTTTAAGGCCACAGCAAGTTTTTTTCCGGACTCAAAGTGCATTGTTATTTGTATTATAATAATCACCACAATATTGTTAAGATTATTATTATATTTTTTCAACGAGTTTATGGGAAGAATTCGAACGCGATAGAGTAGATAATATGTTTACCCAGAAATTCGTAACTGACATAAATATTTACTCGGCTTTGGAATTTACAAACTAAAATAAAAAAATATAAAATAAATGGTATAAAAATATTCACCAAGAAAAATAACTTTGTGGAGTTATATACTATTGACAATGAAGTGAACGGGAAATTGGATACAAATCGAATTTTCCAAACGTTTTTATCACCAAAGACGATGGTAGATTTTTTTGCGCAATATATGCAAAATATGATTGTGACAACTATAATTTAATTTGCGACTATACATTGTTGCTAAGTTTATAAATAATAATAATTTTTTTTTCGTATTGAGATTTTTAAAATAATTTACGAGTATTTAAACTATTGGATTAAAGTGATATATTATAAACGTTCAACCTAATAATTATACCACACAGATGTTGATACGAAGTGATGATATGCATAGTTAAATATATTATACTTATCAAAAATTATCGACATGGATTTCGATTCTGTATGCACACGATTGTCACGTTTATATAGTGATAGATTTACATACAATTAATAAATTGAGTTCATATATTATTTAAACTTCAAGGAGTCATAAGTTTGGATTGTTATTTCGAGTAAAAAATGTAATATAATATACTTCATAAAAGTATTGAGTCTTTAAAAGTATAAAACGATAGTGGCTAGAGATGGGTCCATCATAAAATATAAGGAACATGTTATAACGCGTTAAAAAAAAAGAAAGAGAAATCTGTTCATGCGTTCCAAATACACCTGTCTCTATAAAAACAAACAGTGCGTATATAACTAATAATATTATAGTAAAATAATTTATTACAACTTACCATACACACAAATGTCGTTCCTCCTTGTTTATGTCTAGTATGTGTTCTATGACAAAAAAAAAATGCATGTATATATTATATGTAGATTTTGTACTCCAAACGAGCGTAGAGATGTTTTGCTGATATTGTTTTCTATAAAATTAATACTGACATCGCAGCTTTAAATTTAAATCGATTCGATATCGATTGTAAACAAAAACAATCGCTGCGCATAAACCTGCAGCATAAATCGACGAGTGAGCAGAAAATAGATTCCTAAGAGACTTTTTATTTGAACCGTAATATTTGTAATACACTTGTCAAGTCGGTTTTTTCGGTATATAATGATGTGGAGATTTCCAGTTAGACACTAAATAAATGGCAACAAAAACTAACCATAACGCGTTTATTGGATATCTGAAAACCTTCGGCGTTCGTTATGTGCCACATTTTGTGGTCGTTTTTGTTCCGTCCATTAGGCATAAAATCGCGGTTAAATAAAAAATGACAAAAATGTTATCGGGTGAAATGAAATATACATAAACAATTTATCGTGTTCCAACTTTTTAAATAATTACTATGAGCTTTTTAAACTACGGTGAACGATTTATTCAGATAATAATTATCCGGGTAAATAGGATAAATAGCTCCAGAACAGGATTGTGTTTAAGATGTTAGTCCTGAGCGCGTTTTCACTGCA
Source organism: Rhopalosiphum padi (assembly GCF_020882245.1). Taxonomy (NCBI): domain Eukaryota; kingdom Metazoa; phylum Arthropoda; class Insecta; order Hemiptera; family Aphididae; genus Rhopalosiphum; species Rhopalosiphum padi. Next base: position 35,401,241 of record NC_083599.1, read on the forward strand.
ACCGTGATCATCTTTGACTTTTTATCATTGATATTTCGGGAATTTATACTCAAAAGCAAATAATATAATATTATGTAAGTTATAGTTTATAATTCTTACTGATTTCAATGTTTAATTGAATTATACTTTAATTAGGTTGGTACAATAAACACAAAACGATTTTAATTGTTAAGATAAATAATATAAAAGTTCTTCTGACTTCAGACTCCGGTAGATTAATACTAAGGGGTGTCTGGAAAAAACACGTCATTCAGTCCTCCGAAGAGACGAGGTAGAGGACAAAAACCGTTGCAGTTCATTATTTTTTAACAGAAAGTCATTTTTTCAGTACAATTATATTGTATACATTTTTCATATTTCACCGCGTAACGCGAAATTAAAAACGTCGTTGTTGTCGTTTAAAAAAGTAAGAAACTCGTAAAAAATCTCGTAAGTATCTCTTGACTACCTATTGACTTCGCGTTGTGTGTATATATAAAAAAAAAAGTGTCATTTAAAACACGCGGATAAATAACACGCATTTACCGATGTACTGTGGAAGTGTGAACGAGTGAAGAACGTGTACATAATAATATTATTATGATATCTATAGGCCTATAAATAGCTGTTGGCCGACAGCACGTCATAGTGACCGTGAACTGTGGCGGAAAAGTTTTTCGTCCGACGACGGGCGGGCGTATAATATATATTTTATATCAAATCGGTCGGTCTGAGCGCGCGCGGCTCGGAAAGTGTCGACGATCGAGCCAGCTATCACTATTACTGTTATTATTATTAAACATAATAATATCATCGAGTACCTACTACAACACGCGTCCTGGCCGCCTATAATATAATGCTCGACGACCACGTCCTTTTTGTCCAAACCTTATCGTGTTCTCTTAAAGATTTACAGCACCATCCATATTTTAAGTAAGCAAGTGTCATAACCGTGTTATGCGAGTTCAACACCAGAAAATTGAAACATAAAATGAGCTAAAAAAAAAAAATTACTGTGAGAATTTTTTAAATTTTTTTCTAAATTACATTTAACACTTTACATATGTATACTGTTTAAGCGTTTTTTCAAAATAGATTATTTCCTCATACTCAGAAATGTGCAATCTCTTAGATCATTTTTTTTATTATTTATTTATTTATTAAGTATCGTATTTAAAATCTGTATACACAAATAATAAAATAAGTAAACACGACAAATACGTTTACAATTTATTAACGTGCTAGATAGTTTTATATTTTGTGTCTTGTTTAGTTGTGGGTTTGTGGCGTTTATCTAGAAATGTATTTCATTAGCGAATACAAACCATAATATTATATTATAATATATTGTATATCAAATCGGTCGGTCTGAGCACGCGCGGCTCGGTAAGTGTCGACGATCGGGCCAGCTATCACTATTACTGTTATTATTATTATTATTAAACATAATAATATCATCGAGTACCTACTACAACACACGTCCTATAATATAATGCTCGACGACCACGTCGACCGTTCAGTCGTGTAATACCTATCGTCGTTATTAAATTACACACGCGGAGTGCGCGTGATGGTGTTTCACGCCTATTTTGAGATTGTGCCGACGCGTCGATACACCCAATGTCGTGATATTATCGTCGTATATACCTACACGGGTACCTACGTATAATAATAATACGTTATTGTCGCGTTCGAGATCGATTTAATAACGCGTAGCGGAGTAGCGCGCGGACGAGACGCGAATGGCACGCCCGCGGAATCGCCGACTCGGTTAGGCCCTCTAACCGTACGTTGTATAATCGCATAATAATAATAATATTATTATGTGTGTGTGTTTGTTTTGTACAGTCGATCACGTCCAACACGTTTTATTCGTTTTGTCGGGCCCCCAACGAATCCGTGGGTTATTACTTATTATTATTATTATTATTATTATGGCGACGTGTGGCGCGTGAATCACGACCCGTGTGCGCGTTTGCACACTGAACCGGCGAATACCGGCGTGTCTAAATAATAATAATAATAATAATAATAATATATATAGTTAGGTACCTCTATATTATAATATTATGCATTAATAAGTAGTATACGTTTTTTATCACTACTTATTTTTATTTTTTTATGTATACTTACTATGTTTTAAGCATCGACGCATCGTTTCACCGATCTATAATAATAATAATATGACGATGATATTATTATCATAATCTACCGCCGCCACGCCCACCGGGACAAGCGACGCTATATAATTTATTAGCACATGATGAGAGTAGTGGTGTTTGTGCGAATGAGAGGGAGTCCTGCTTAAGTGCTTAATCTCTCAAGTATATATTCGTCGGTTCCTCTGCTCCCCCCCCAAATCAAGTCCGCATCAAGTGGGTACTATATTTACGTAGGTAATATAATATGTAGATTGTTTTTGTGTACAATAAATTCAATAACGATATCATATAAAAATATATTTGATCTTCCTGATACTGTATTAATGTATTCCTAATATTTTCAAGTACTTACAGATCGGAATCACTTTACCTATCGGTTCAACTATACGTGATGCGAACGTTCTCTCTGTGACACGAGGTGGTTAAATACTTGATCGAGAAATTGACATTTGCATTCAACTACACTATAGAACAGCTTTGTTTTTCTTCTTTCTCTCTTTTATACACACTGAATGAATTGTATTATCTAGTAGTACTTACAGACTATAGACTACAGCAGGGGTGGCAAATTATTTGAACTTATTGCCTTTTTTTTTCGAGGCTGCCGTTAAAAAAATTATGTATATTATATTATCCATAATACTGTAAGAAAAAAATTAGGTATAGTAATTTTATTGTATAATTATAAACGTATATTAATATAAAATATAAAATATTTTTCGCTTGCCGCCTTGGGCACGCGTGTTATGGATTTACCATCCCTTTTTTTTTTCGCCAAAAACAAGAAATGGGTGGGAACTGTTTACCACAATGATGCCACCCGGTCCCGTATCGTTTATTCACCGAAAATTAAAAAAAAATATAGAAATACATACATAGGGGCCTCTAACCACCCTGGAAAGCTGGCTTTCGGCCCACAGTATAAACCATAATCTATCTACCAGTCTTCCTCTTGTCTGCCTGACGCGCTCTGCAACATCCTTTTGACCAAGTATCGTCTACACCATCCTGCCAAGCACCAGCCTCAATCTTTCCGCCGGCGCCTCGATCCTTCGTCTTCTTGTCATATCGTTCGCAAGGAGCTCTTGCTTCGGCCTTAGAATGATATTCGGAACATCCCCAACCCGTAACTGTCGACCGATGGCTTATGCCGATTGCCATTCCTGGACTATAAACTATGAAGTAGACTTACTTATTAGAGTAATAATATAAATTAACAACTAATTATTTTTATTTTTTATTTTTATTTTGATGAATTTGGAGAGAGCCTGGAGACGTAGCGCTTATTTTTATTATCAATACTAGATGGGGGACTTCAGTCTCCTAATATAATTTGTGCTGTTTGTGCTTCGACACACTAAGCGATCCAATTTGTTCGGTTAAAAAGATAATTTATAAGTTTTTTGCGCGTTTTTTTTACCGACCGGTTTGAAACCGAATGACGCATAAACTACGTCCAGGGGCGGATACGCAGATACTATTTAAAAAATACTTTTCTCGTTTACAAATTACTAAGGTCATAACAACTAAAATTGTGCAATCGTTTCTGAAAGTTAGTATCCACCACGATAGTGTATAATATGTTTATGCGGTGTACATACCAATCATTGTTTATAACTATTATTATATTATGAGCATTTATATATGACTTATACGATATACAGGTCATAGGTGCATATTTTTGGTCTAGCCTCCTCCTATTTGCGTTTATAGATCCGCCCCAGACTACGCCCTACTCCGTAACTAATGACGAATGATAATTGTTCGTCCTGAGTATTCATCATCGGCGGCGACGAACGGCTAATTAAAAATCAACTCGACGACGACTTGAACGAACGAAGTTCAACGGTATTATTGGGCATTGCCATTGTCTATAATACTCATTATGGATATACCATATTATAATATACGTTATTGCGTCCGTGTTGCAGTCTCTCAAGTGGTTTTAGTTCTAAAACAAAATTTTCAAATATTCAAATATTTTGAATATATTTTTTTTCAATTTTTTTTCCTAGAGCAAAAATAATATTCGAAACAAATTAGATAATTATCGACTGTATAAAATAAAACGATATGAAAATATCTGCGATTAAATTTCGATAAAACGAGTGCGATTTAAATATAATATTATTTATTATTGTTTTTTATACGACCTGTCGGGAATAACGACGTGTCCACTTATATATATATATAGTCTAGGAGTGGCTAGTACAGCACGACTACGTACATCGTATATAACAAGTAAAAATATATACATTAATTAACATGCTTACGTGTATAGGTAATATTACACACACACACACACACACACCTACTTTAATGACGGGGCGCTTGCTCTTTCCGACGAATTTTATAATTCGACGTGCTATCGTTACAATATTTACAGCCCGATAATTGCCCAATTTATTGGCCACGTGAATTTACGTGAAAACTCGTTTGGAAAATAAGTAGGTATAACGCGTATACCGCAATAACCACCTATCAAGACGTATGACATTACGGTTATTATACACCGAGTGCCCCCAGATACGGCGGCTGTATACACAACCTACGCGTATGTGCTATATATACGTATACCTATCGCGAGTAATGTCGTCGTGTGTCGACGTACGTTATTGTGTTGTCGGAGGGTCGATGGAATTATTTATTATTATTGTTTGTCACCGACGCGTATGTCTTAAATTACTAAATTACAGCAGCCGCAGTAATGTAAGTACAAACCACGGGCGGCGGTCACTGGTTCATTATTGTCGTCTGTCGTCGTCGTCAAACGAGCGGGAACACACGACAATAGGTACACGTTTACACTATATCATGTATATTATTATTATTTTATACTGTCGTGAACGAGCGCGGGACAGAGGCCTAGAAATAATTTACGTGAGGCCATCTCGAAACACTCTAGTGGTACTGGTACTACCTCTATCCGACGGTATTTTTTATTTATCAATCAATATTATATTGTAATAATAATATTTAATATCGATATAGGTACTATTAATCCGTACACGGCACGCGTATACAAGAAGTGATAACAATTATTATTCGGACGAGTGAGGAGTGTATAAATACAGAGCAGAAAGTTTACTATTAGATAGATACTTCGAAAACACGCGTTTAAATGAAAAACAATTAATGTTTTTGTTTGCAGATACTTCAGACAGAATTAGAAATATTTTAATCGAACACGAAAGTAAAATATATTCTCAAAGTAAGTTATGAAAATCTAAGGATTAAATGATTTTTTTATAGTCTGAAGGTTAATTAAGAGGAAATTCGAAGCTACCTAAAAGGATTATGTATGCTCCGATAAAAATTTGAGTGATGGGTATTACCTCCCTTAACCTATTACACATACACACATCGATTTTAATTTATTATCTTAACTTCCTGACAAAATTATACATCAACTATACGATGTGGAAAATTTAAATTTTGAGGTTATCTAGCAATAAACATTAGTGTAAACACAAAAATACAACTGCAAACTGGGAATATTTATATAATTTTAACTAAATAAAAACTGAACAATATTTACACACTGCAGAAATAAAGAAAAAAATTAGTTTAAGGCAATAATTTTAAAATGTATATTATTTAGATTATTTTAATAACCCAACTTAGAGTTGAGCAACGTTTTCAAATATTTTATACTGAGTGCTCACTGGCCACTGCCCAACATATAAACCTAGCTATTATTACTATAATAATATAATTTTGATACTCATTAGTCATTATGTATTTTAATAATAGTTAATGATCTATAATATTATGCTCCTTAGTCCTTAATTTAATACTAATTCTAAATATTATATTTTAAACCGTTTAATTTGTACTTATCAATACATCTTTATTGCCTTCAATTACTATACTGTTTAGAAAAATTAAAATTAACAACCGACTAATACATATTATCTTTCATACTAAACGTTGTCCGATTAAACAAGATAGTTAATTTATACAATAATTGCAACTTATATACAATTACGAAACTAATTATTTTTACCGCCCTTATATTAATTGGTGATATGTGTAATGTGTATACATATATTAATTTAACTTAATAAACATTGCAGGTACCTAAAGCACACTATAGATTATCATTTAATATTATAATTTATGATGATAAAAATATGTAGGTATCTTCCTAGTATCTTTATAATACAGGTATCACATAATGAAATCTTCAACTCGTAACATGTATCACGTGTGTTAAATTAAATAATATTATGTTCGAATACCGTTCTAAATTATTTTAATCAAAATATTGCCGACAAACGAACATAACATATATAATACAGATAACTAAAACTTGAATCGTTTTCACGTTGACTGTCCTTATGCAGACTATTACCGTCTATAATTTATTCATTTACAATAATATATTAAAGTATTTAAGTATATTATAAAATAGTTAGAGAGAATTTATATGTTGGACGCAATTTACATAAAAAACAAATTTATTTAATTTGATGATTTCAAGATCACATAAATAAGTTTAAGTGTCTTGGAGTTTTTGGACGTTGATACATTGCTTTCAAACTTTCAATAAAAATAATGATAATACTAATGTAAATGTGTTCAGCTATGGTGACCACGCGTCCTGTCTTTTGCAGGTTGTCCTTCATTGCAGCTTTATGTGTTGTATCCTGTTGTCCAAACGAAACATTTTTTTAAAACACTTTGTCTTATAAATTATTATTATTATTTAATGTATTATTATATTATATATGTATTACATATAATATATACATTATACGACATACGTATATATTATAATAGTATACATATTTTATTTTATTATTGAATAAAATAGGCATATGTTTTTTTGGACAAAAATTATATAATGTTATCGATTGATAGAAATTGCATTTAAGAAAAAATAATAACCATGAGAATCGTTGAAAATACATAAAAATATTGATCGTTAAGCATGCTGAATCGTATTTTTTCATTTAATAGTTAATTTATTTAAATCAAGAATTTTAAAATTTATAAATATATTTAAAGGTCATATTTTCATTTTGTTGAGATGTTGTGTACTACTTAAGAAGTGTCTTTTGGCGATACAATATTCCGTTTTTTAAAATATGAGAAACCAATTTCTTTACTGTAAATTATACTAGGGTTTTTTTAAAGTTTTTTTTGTATCAGAATTTCAATTTTATTTTAGATATTCAAATATTTATATTAAGGATAATAAGAATAATAAGCCCTAAAATGAGTTTTAGAAAAATATAAACAGATTTTATATCTGGTACTAAATACAAACACCGCGGTGTTTATTATTTTTTTTTATAAATGTAAACGCTAATATTGGAGTTCAATTACATCACGTAGAAATATTACAAATTGAAATTTAGTAAAAAAAACCTATTTACATATTAAACAATGCCAGAGATAATTAATAGATGCCAATTATTATATTAAATTTTTTTTAGAAATTAAAAATGTTAATAGATTAATATTATTATATTAGTTTCTACAATTTTCAAGTACCATATAAAAAATTATTTAAATCAAAATATTTATACTAGTTCAAATTTAATTTTAATACGTCAACGTTTTCAGAAAAATTATCTACAAAATAATGTATAGTAAAAAAAAAATGGTTCTCGTTAGAAAAATAGAAATTTATGTCTCCACAGGAGATTTCTTAAGTAGAACAAAAATCTCGAAATCGGAAAAATATAATATCTAATTGGAAATCACTTTTATTTTAGAACCATTTACTTTTATTTCATTAATATTGTTATAATAACCGCTGATGTAAGTCAAAGATAATAATTCGTATTTTAATATACTAATAAAGTGATTAAAAATTAAATTAATATTATTATAAATTGTATATGAGATGACACGTGTTTACTTACAACTTAATAGTTGAATTTCCGAGATACTTACGAAATCAGAAAAGTTGTATGTTGTTTATTATGTAAATCAGTTTTTTTTTGAAAAATAGTTTAAAGAGCAAAAAAAAAAATTATTGGCCTTTTGAGAATTTGTTTAACTAAGGTGACTTATCAGTTATTATTAACAATGGACAGTCGACAAATGAAAACATACGTATTTCTACATAAGAGGCTCTATTTGCGTTTCATATCATACATAATATTATACATACTATAATACCTATCTAATCATTCGTTTCGGTTTATGGATTGTACAATATCAGTTATAGAAAAAAATTCACGAAATTTGTTTTCTTTTACTCATTTGTAATAACTCTTTTTGCCATTCAACATATGTTAGATCATCATTAACATCAATTTAATGTGCAACAATTTTATTATGGTGGACACATCCAAGTGTAAAAATTTGTACTAATTCTAAGTTCAATATTATAGCTCACAAGTAGGACTATAGAAATAAAAAATATAAAATTTACGAATTTAAAAAGTTAAGCATAAATATTTTAACAGGCTGTACATATATATATATGGAATGTTTTAAAAAAAATTATAATTTATTAGATAAAATCTTTGTATTTTTGGATGATAATAAATTGCAATAAAAATTGTTTAGCGTCGCAAGAAAAGGTATACCTACAAATAATGTTCTTGCACTTCTTAAGAAATCATTAAAAATAAGAAATAAATTCGGTATTAGCTGTGCTACTTAAATTGTGCATAATACTATGCATAATAGTGTTGATATTTTGCCAACTGAGATTAAACCTAACCCTATTAGAACGTTTAAACTCCCAATTGCTTGAAAATATGTATACATTTTCACAACTATACCTGATGGAAATTTAAAATCATTAAAATAATGTTTTCAATATATTATTATTTTTGATAAGATATTTATTTTATTTACTTTACGTATCAGAAATATAATTTACCTTAATGGTAAATAGTATTTATTAAATACTACATGGTATATAATATGCATAAAATGTCATGCAAGCTCAAATAATCCCAATGAGAACCATCGTTTTGATAAACTATATCATGCTAATAAATTGCATTTTAAATTATAGTAATTTACTAAAATTTAATATTCTGTTTTACGATGAATATAATATAAACGCTACATATGTTAATATAATGATCCCTATAGCTTGTACAGCGATTATTTTAATTGGGTACGATTAATTACAAGAAATAGTATGTGTTTTTATGTATAGAAATACCGGATGTTTTTAGTGTTTCAGTCTTATTTGTCTTGGTAAATAAGATAATTGTAAATTATTCTCTTCTGAATTGTCGAGGACAGGTGTCCCATCAAACCTTATCGTGTTCTCTTAAAGATTTACAGTACCATCCATATTTTAAGTAAGCAAGCGTCATAACCGTGTTTATAAATGTAATGTGAGTTCAACACCAGAAAATTGAAACATAAAATGAGCTAAAAAAAAAAAATACTGTGAGAATTTTTTTAAAATTACATTTAACACTTTACATATGTATACTGTTTAAGCGTTGTTTCAAAATAGATGAATAATCTATAAATAGGAAATACCTCATACTCAGAAATGTGTAATCTCTTGGATAATTTTTTTTTATTATTTATTTATTTATAAAGTATATTTAAAATCTATATATACAAATAATAAAATAAGTAAACACGACAAATACGTTAACAATTTATTAACGTACTAGATAATTTATATTTTGTGTCTTGTTTAGTTGTGGGCTTGTGACATTCATTTATCTAGAAATGTATTTCCTTAACGAATACAAACCATAATATTATATTATAACAACTGGCATAATCTGTTTATTTAGTTAAAATAAAGGTAAGTACATAAAGATATATTTTTAAAAGTATTGGGAAAAATAAAGTTTTGCATACAATTGTGATCATTTTACAGTTTTTTTATAACAATTTATTAGTTATAATATTATAATTAAACCAAATATATTTTGTAAAAGTCTTATAGTTTTGAATATTTTGATAATTTTTTAATCGATATGAATCAAATATTATTTTAATTACTCGTGTTAACTGTTAGGTGGCAATCAAACGAGGGCAATGAAGGACATAATATAATCTACATGACTTTTTTTTCAGTACCTATTTATATTATTACCATTTACCAGTAATTACATATTAAATAATAATAACAATAATGCAAGTACTAATAATTACTTTTATCTATCCATTTCCCGACATCTATCCACAAAATCATTTGACCACCTCTGACTGTTAGTGATTGTAAAAAAATTATGTATTTTTTTTATTTTCTAACGATACGCATAATATTATATAATATTATTATACTCACCCCTTCCTTGTATGCTTTATTTCAAATTAATTTAAATTTATTCAAATTCTGATTTCTGAATTTTTAAATACTCTTATAATGACCATATTTTAAAATACGTAGATTTTTTACAAAATTTAAAAATAACCCTATGACGATGATACAGACTTCTTTTTTTTAAACGTAAACTATACCCTTTTCACTGTAAATTAATTAATTGTTACTTAGATGATAAACTTATTTAAATTAAAAACTTTTGTAGGTAACATACACGTTATGATTTATGAATGACATCGCATGTGTGTACGTTAGATTACAGATCAGTTAAAAACGCTGAAGTTTTTACTTAAGATTAATCACAGACATACAGGGGCTACATTCTCATATCCACAGCACCAACATTAAAATTAAAAAAAACTATTCCTAATGCTAATTTTAAATATTTATCTTAACTCTAACATTTTACTAAATATTAATAATAATAATAATAAAATACCTAATAAACTTATTATAATTATAAATTGAAATAGTAAAATGCTTGATTTAGGTAGGTCATACAATTTGAAATAGATTAAAATTAAACAAATACAATTTTAGAAAGACTTGTATGTACATTATTTTTTGATAAACAATTTTTATATAATTGGTATAAACTAATAATTATAGAGTTAGTCTCAAATTTAGTATTTGATGAGAGTATATTTTATTGTAGATAGCCATCTATAGAGCTTGTTTAGGTCGTAATAAATATAGCAATGAGCAAACAAAAAAATCTGAAATCAAGAGTCTCGATTTCAATATTGACATTTTGTTGTATTGGCCATGATACTAGGAATAAATATGAATTTTTGTAGAAGAAAGACATCTCGCGGGAATTAGAACTCTAAAATCCTACCGTCGCATATTGTGTGTTTAAATCAACTTCGGTAGGTATCTCGCAAACGTAGTACATAGAGTTGGCCGAGTCCGAGTGACAAACTATATAATACCTATACTATAATGTAACTATTATGCATTATACCTAATATGTTTTGAAATTTTTACGTTGCAGATGTTAAACGATCATAATATCAGAGCTATGTAGACTATCATAGCCTATAGGCGCAATTGTGTTTACCAGTGTACTCAGTGTAGGCATCCCGTGTCTAAAATAGGCATGTATGTCTATTAAACTATAACGAAAACCATATTTTATTCGTCTAATTCTAGTAAATCGTGAGTTGAATAATATTTTCAATAAACGTCGATGTATCTATAACATTGTAATCTCGAATATTATAAAATACCTATTATGTTACATTATATCATCGTAAGTTAATTTTATCCGATGTTTTTTGTTTATCATTTTGCCTCGAAAGCCGTGTGGCACGTGTGGCAGTTGTTTAAAACGAAAATCCAGCATAACTATGCATAACTATTCGGTCGTAGACATCGACATCGCGAATCATAATAATAATAATAATATTACTACTGTGTAGTAGGCGTACAACGATTTATTCGCGGAAATCGGTGTGTATAAAAACGTCCGTCTAGCCTGTGTGGCGATTGGTCTGTTTGGACGTGAGGTTTTGTACGCTCGTTAATGTCTAACAATAACAACAGCAATAATAAAATCACATAAATCATTATATTTTAATAACAATATTTACACGGCCACCGGAGTAATAGAAACTATTATTAGGTACCTATACGGCTGAAACACTTGAAACGTAAACAGATTTTCGCTTTACTGCGCGTGCCGTGTCGTGGGATTGTCGAAAACGAATGTCAATACCTACTCCCGAACGCTTTTGCGCGAGGTTAAATTGATTATCCGTTCGTAAAAACAAACTCAATAATACCCACGCATATTGTTTTAAGTACGCGATTAGTTTTGCAAATGAGATTTAAAATTTTAATCACGAATCCCGTGATTTTATATAGGTATATGCGATATACTTAACAATAATTCACCAAAATAATATTATCATCGTCGAATACTTGAAATGTTTATATTAATAATTTCATAATATTATACTTAGTTATAATAGTTATATCCCAAAGTTTAAAAAAAAACAAATAATGTTTGTAGAAGATACTTTTCAAAAGTATTCAATTATTATAGATACACAAGATACTTATTTTTAAAAGTATATCGAAAATACACTAATAATAGATAAAAAATGATTTGAGTATAAATATATACAGATACTTTAAAAAACTGTTTATAGATACTTTCAAATACTTTCAAACTAAATAATATTTTTTGGTATTTTATAAATCAACGAAATATTTTTTTGTTTTTTATATAGCATTTTTATATCTTACAAATAAAAATAAAACTTTTGGCAAATGTATATTATTCTATATTTATGTATAGAACATACTAAATAATAATAACATATTATATCTCAATTCTTTTCAAATATCTTTCTTATATTAAACGAAAAGAAATATTTAAAATCTAAAACCTTAAAACAACTTAAAATAATACAACTTATTGACCAATTTTTAGTTATAGATATAATTATATTACAAGATAGAGATTTTTTTAATCCAAGATGCAAAAATATTCAATTACGTAAAAGTATTTTGTTGTTATTTTCTAAGAAAAAAATTATTCAAAATATCTGTGAATAAAAATTATTTTATTTTTCGTTTTTATAATAATAAGACATTTTTATTTGAATTATAATAGTTCTTATTTAATATAGTAATTATATATAATGTAATTTATATAATATATATATATATTATATTAATAAATATTAATATTCAGTGAAATGGTTGAGAATTTCCTTAAATTATTTTGGAGAAATAAATGAATGAAAAATAAATATTATTTTCTGTGAAACAATGCATCCTACAATTGTCTATACATTTTTAATCGGTTTAATACAATAACAAAAACTTAACCACGATATCTTAGAACGCATTGTAAAATTGGAAAAAAATCTCAAATGTCGCCTCGGCGGTGACGATTATGATGTAAAAAGTGGTTCGAGTGTTGATAACTGATAAATAATCGTATTTGGCGACATTAAAAGAAGCTCTACTCGTATTATAGCAGCACACGTTAACATAATATTATTTAATTTAAAATTTTTCGAAAGTTTGTGGAATTTTTCTTGCGATTACAAAAATAAACTACCAGGAAATCAGAAAAATCTCGACTGGAACAGCATCGCCGTAAAACAAATTTACGAACCGTAACAAAACAACCAAGAAAAAGGGCAAAAATAATAAGAAAGGAAATCAAACGCCGTACGAATACGGCTGCCAGCAGTTCACTAGAATCTGGGGAAACAACAGTTTTCGTACCACCCGGCTCGTTGCCAATATAATTTAATAACATATAATCAACAATAGCGAGCGTTTATATAGTACACTATATACCTATACATACTGTTGTCGCGCATACAGTGTAACAGTGTAATTCTTATTTGGTAATTTGTGTTTTTATTGTCACGACCATTGTCCGTAGGTACGTGTCTTCATCGACATATCTTATATAATTATTAAGAAGACATTTACTCGTAATATATTTTGACTATGATCGTTCGCGGCTGTATTTAAATTGACATTTACAGTTCGTTTTAATAATTTACATATTTTTTTTGATATTCATACACCTATTTAACTATAAATATTTACTCCGGCCGAAATGCGGCCAATCAGATTCCTCGGTCATTAATCAACCTCCATATTCTAGTTAACTCTTAACGACTGTACCTATGTGCTGATGACATCAAGTTTTTATAATTGGATGCGATGGCAAACTATCAACAAAGTTCGGGATATCGTATGAGGATAATATTTGAAAGCGCTATAGTTAATGGACAGTCAACAGTCAAAATACCTATAGTTTTGCAAACAAAACTGATTATTGAAATTAACGTAATATTATCTAATATTATAATATAGATATTAGAATACCATTTTCACAATTAAAACGTGTGTGGGTGAGTGTGTTTTTTGTGTTTAGTAAAACAGTGTACACGATAAGCTTAGATTTTTAACTTTTAGGGTGGTTTTGGATAGAAAATTGGATTGAGTTTGCACTTCAAAGAAGTCAAAAATAAAAATGAACAATACTTTTTTTATTATCTGAGAAAAACAAACAAAAAATTAAGGAAAAACGGACATTTTTACGCAAATTCAATATTATTATTAAAATTGTTGTTCTATAATTATTATGGACTTAAAGCTGTTACGTATATTATAATATTATATTATATTAGTACACAAACCATTGAACCAAATCATTTCATATTTTTATACGTTCATTTTCCTTCACAACAATGAGTAATAATATTAAAAAAACATCCGTAACTTATTATTATTACAATTTAAACATTTTTTACGTGGCCTGTGGCATTTGGTTCAAAAAAGCGCAATAATATACCTATTATTGTATAGCCTACGTTTATTGACCCAATAAACGTAACATCACAATATTGTTATTATCACTATCGAAACGTTAGTATTATACATTTATACGCACGTGTTGAAATATCCGTGCGTGCTTGCCGTGGACGTCTATCATTATAATTCCGCCCAGTTTGCATGAAGGCCGCGGGAGAGTCTTCCAAAAAGTCAGTGATTCCGACCTGGTACCTCAATTCAGGCGTTTATTAATAAATTATTAGTTATTATAAGTATTCTTGAAAATTGTAGGGATAAACAGAAGTTTATATGCAAAACCAGTTTTTAACTAAATAGATGGTTTTACTCAAAAAAAAAAAAAATATTTGAAATTTTCAAACAATTGTATGTTGTCAGTTTTTAAATATGTTAAAATAACAAAATATTTTGACTTTTTTTAGGAATTTTTAGACATGATAAATTTTTTTTTTTTTAATTATTGTCATAAGTAAATTTTTCGCTGTTTTATAAAAACTTTAAATTTTATTTAAAAGATTTCTCATTAGTTTATAATACAGTTATTTAAAAATATTATAGATAAACAGGTACAACTTGTTTTTATATAAGCATCTGAAATTCGAATTTTATCAAGGTCATGAAAATTCGCAAATCAATTTTTTTGGTTAACAATTTATAAAATATTAAATTTTCACAGCTTAGTGTTAAAGGTTTAATACTAGGTAAAATATAAGTACCTACAATTTTTTTTATAGGCATTTCAAGTTTAAATTTGGACGAAATTAAAACACTGTCAGGAAGAAATAAGATATATAATATATTGCATTAGAACCCAATTTATTATTTTAAACTATAGAATAATAAATTAATAATCTATAAACTTCTATATAGCATTGAATTAATCGATTGTATAATAGATTAAATTGAATATATTTAATCAATAATATTATATAGTAATCTGTATTTTAGCGACTGAAATTATGAGAGAAAATATTATGCTCTTGTTGTAATATCAATAATGATCTTTAATTTTTGTGAGTACCTGTAATTGACAAGACGTGACGTAATGTTTGTTTCCGGGGAATTTGATCATCAAAAAACTATAATAATTGACATTGCGTGCAAATATTTTAATACGTACTTATACAGTAAGTTAGTTTCATAAGAATTAAATATATTTTAACCATCGAAATAAAAGTAGTTCTATTAAACTTAGAGATATCAAGACATTGAGTTGTCAATTGGCATTGTCCTATTCATCTTTAATTAACTTTGAAAAAAAATGACGCGCGTGTTTGCAATTTTCGTGTAAAAGACTTAATGGACGTAATTGAGCAAAAATATATTATGAAAAATGGAAATTTTTATGCAATATGCATATACTATTTTATAGTTATAGATCGTCATAAAAAAAGTTTTATTTTGGTTAATTAAATTAAATTAATATAGCTGTTGGAGACAGGGAAAATAACGTGGAAAGATTGAATGGGTAACTATTATGAATAAAACGGTAATAAAAAATATTAACTCATTCGACAATTTTTATTACTCGAATGTATTAATTTAATTTTATCCTCTATTTATAGGTGAACTAAAGCAAAATATACAGAATTGTTTTGAAAAAAAAATATATTGATAAAAAAAAAAGGACATCTTTAAATTGTTTTATCCATAAATATTATATCATTATACTTACATTCGTATTAACGATTTAATTCATTAGTTTCCTAATCGATCCTTCCATGTTATTTCCCCTGTTTCCAACAGCTATATTAATTTAATTAAACGAAATATGATTTTTTTTTTTTTTAACGACGATTTATAACTATAAAATAGAATATGCATAAAAATAATGTTTTTGATCCGTTACGCCCGTTGTCATTTACATGCAAAATACAAACGAGTTATTAAGGATAATACTTAAGGATGCGCAGATATTCGGATAATTCCATATTTTGACATCTATTATAACTTATAAGTATCCAGTATTTGAACAACTTGCGTCTTCTACAAAATAATGGCGAAGTTCCTGTAATATAATACAGATAAAGCAATTGTGAAAATGTGTTAAACCTGTTGGTGAAGTAAATTAGATGTTGTGTTTAAATACCACATGTGTTTTTTTCATCACTTCATCTCGTTCTTAATCTTATATATAATATTTTTTAATTAAAGTTTAAATTACTTATAAAAAACTTGTAAATATTAAAAAAAATACTTAGATAACAATATCAAATAGTTTATCATAAAATATAGGTACTTAGTTTACTTAGTGTATAGGCTGGCATACCATCGAAACCGTTTTTGTATTCAAAACTTAAATCTTAGTACATCGATTACAATGTCTTACTCTACATCTCTTGCTGTACCTACAGTAGAATTGCACCCACTTGTCAAATTTAATGTATTTTTTTTACTAATATAATACAAGTTTAGATGATAATATGTTTGTATAAATTAAGATTTATTTTAGAATGGTTTAATTAATTAATTTAATATATTTTTCTAAGTTTTATATCGTAACGAATCCTCAAATAAAATATTCCTGATTTAAGAAATACAATAAATTATAATTGTGAAGTTATAAAATATCTATTATCAATAACCTTCAAATTTATATTGGATATTTAAGCATAAAAGTCAAGAAAAGATTATTTTACAATCATTTTTTACCTATATTAAAAATTAAAATAACCTATGTAACAAGCTTCACTAAAATTCTGAACACGAAATACAAACCTACAAACTACTTAAGCTCAACACAACTGTAGCGATTTTTAACAAAATATCCTGTTTTATAGTATAAAATTTAAATTTAATTTAATAAAAATTATATGGATTTATCAGTGTTAAAATTTACAAGAGTGGGTATAGACTCGTATTTTTACTTAACTCATTCTTGTTAATGTATAACAATATTATATTATACACCATCGTCTAAAAGTATAAATAGAAAATATTTGTTTTGATAAACGAGAATCTTTATAAAAAAAAAAAATATATTATATAGTTAGAACTAATAATAATAACATTATAATAATATAGGATTAATAATAAACAAAAATATTAAAAATATGCATTTAGAACGTTATTTAAATGAAGTCTATATTTTTCAAATGTATACGTATACCGTCTCCTAAGACTAGATCATACGGTTTTTTTCTATAGACGTCGAGCGTAATAAATCTCTTTTTTTTTTATACTTTTCGTTGTATATTCATTGCTCGGAGTTTTCATTCCACTTCAGAACTGAATTTCGTATCGGCACACAGCACAGATACTCACACACCCATCCATCACGAATCGAAATTTGTAATGACAGTGTTTATTCTTATTGAAAAAAAAAAATGATTTAGTCTTACACGTATCCGCAGGGGTAGAGCAGGCCTCCCACGAGCGTTGTTTTCCAATACAGCACTTGACCTCTGACGGTTTGTTGTGTATTGTCTATTCGACGACGCGACCACGACCCGAGATACCGATCATTTAGATTTTAGAAGAAGAAACTCTAATGTAATATTATTATTGTCTACGCACCTTTTGATGGTGACCGCGTCCTAAGTCTGTATGCGCACGCTCGGGTATAATATTGTAATTATTGACCGTGGCTGGATTATTTAATGTTTTGTTAACGATTGGTAATTTTTTTTTTTTGTTATATTATTATTTCATAGCGCGTTTGTGTTCGACTATTCGATATATTTTTTTTTCACACCATGTCTTTGTCTAATAGTCTAATAGTCTAATAGTTCGATAACGTTTTTAATTTCAAACCTAATTATGTTTGTCAATATAAAATAATAAGATAAACAGGTATAGGAAAATTACGCTAACGAAAAGAGTAAATACAAATAAGACTATAAAAGTATTTTATTTAAATATTTTCTGTCAGACATTCCGTAGTCGCTGTCGATTTGTTGCTGTCGTGTATTTACTTATTTATTTTTGGTTTCCAGTTTAACCTATCGTTATATCACTACAGTGAAAGACATTAATTGCTGCGTAATTTAATGTTTTTTAGAACGGGTTTGTTAGAGATAATATACTAATAAATTATACTTATAGATATGTTAATGTATTAAATGTATCTATTATGTATATTATATTTTGATTGCTCGAGTATTTAATTAGTTGTATTTTAGTGAGATACATAAATTGGTTTTTAATTGGTTTTTAATTTATATAAATTAAATCGGATTAGCTATTTTATGTTATATATTCAACTTTAGTGTACTTATATTATGGACATTATCTGTTAATCCTTATAGTTACGCATGTTATTAATAAATTATCCCGTTAATTGTTGAAGGATAAATTTGACCTTTCTGAGATTCACGGTTTACAAAATCGATTGTTTTTTATTTTTGTGTTTTAAATATGAATAGGTAATCGTAGAAATATAATTTTTATTTATTATTTATAGTAATATTTCAAATGTATATGGTAAAAATATAATAAAACATTTTTAAATATTTAATTTTTTTTCAAGGGTGGGGTGGGGGGATTTGCAAGTCAAAAAGCTTGAAAATTAGATTATACTTTTTCCATAAGTTTTTCTCGCAGCAACGCAAGTTATTATGTCTGAGGTTGTATGTATGTATCTACATAATAATATATTATGTGTATCATAAATTTATATATGAGACGAATGAGAGTATTTATTTAGTACGAGTTATGACGTATGCTATAACGTTTCAAGTTTATTTCTGCATAATGGAAAGGTTGAGTAGTGTCGAAATGAGAGTAAAATATAATATGACGTGTTAACAGATTCTAAATTAATGTGATAACAGTTGTGTTTATTGTGACACATACGGTTACACTGCGGTGGCTAGCCAGCTGCGAGAGATGAGATGTAGGACAATTTAGTTGTTGACGTGATGGTGGAGCTGAAGGGTATTCCGCATTCATCGTGTCGTAAGTATTGTTTTAAACTTAAATTAGTTGAGAACTGTTACAACAACTTGAACGTCAAAATAAAGTAAATTCTGCACTGATATTTATAATCTGTGTATTCATTGTAATTTTAAGTAAGTATAATAATATGATAATATTTTAACAGTCGATATTCAGAAATTATGATAGCAATATTTACTATTGAGTTTAGTGGTATTAATGTGAAATTTCTATACGATATACCCAATTAATACGAATTTGGGAGATGATCGTGCATTGTTGTTGTCTTTATGGAAATTCTATGCTTTTACTCGTACAGTTTAAGGGGAAGGTTATCCGGAACCTATACAATTAGTCTCCGCTCTAAATAGTTTTTCGTCTGCAATGATTTATTATCGAATTTAAATTTAACACTTCCGATTCAGCCGGGGTCACCAATTAATCTTTGAAGGACCATTTTAGAAATTCAAGAAGTTTTCGGGGATCATAACAATTGAATTTACATATTTATCCATCCGAATAATATGAACGCAAAATCAAATGAAAATTAATGAAAACCACATTTAATTTAGTATTAAAAATTTTAAAAAATGATATAAATATCTTGTCTGCGGACGAGATAAACGTCATCCAAAGGGTTTATTTGGTATACTTTTTATTACAGTGAACCACTCGAGGAAGACACTTGAAACATTCAATGCAGCAGATCAGTTTTCCATGGTTAAAAAAAGTTTTTAAAATGCTAAATGCAATTACCAAGAATAAGATCGCATTGAATTATTAGTACACTCATGAGGGACTTCATCTATAGAATGTTTAAAAACGTACATGAAAAGCGTATGTTAACTTTATACACAGTCATTTCGTATGTTTATCTATAGTAAAATAGTGTATCAATCATATTTTAACGCAAATTACAACTAATAAATTCACCACACGGCGACGCGAAAAAGGAAGTTGAGTGGTTAAAATGGACGATTCGATTAAATTTTGGACTCGTTTATTTTAGGTCTACGTCAAGTTTATGTACTAATTATGCTTGTAGAAGCTCATAATGTTTTAATGTTTTGTATACACATATTTATAGATTTATGGGGTTGACTGTTTCGAGGTGTGGTCCGAAAGATTAAACACCAAATTTAAAATTCATATATTATAAACGTGTAGAATTTGTCATCAGAATGGTCCCAAGTAAAATCTGAATATTTATTATATTATAACTATTATTATCGTTGTACCTACACCAGTTTTGATACTTTTCAAATGTATTCAAAATACGTATCTAAAATCTAAATACACCCTTTTAAATATATTTGAATATAAATACAAATAATTTATAAAACTATTCAAAATACTTAAACAAATGCTTTTTTAGTTCAGTAAATTGAAATATTTGTTTTTATTAATAATTAATATATTATAATAAACATTATTTGAAAATACATGGGTATTTAAATTTCTTTATTAATGTTTGAGTTAATAAAAATAGAATGCTTTAATAGGTAGGTATAATTTATTAGATAATTACAGTATTTGTCACAAGGCTGTAATTAAAAAAAAATTCAGGGAGGTCCAACAGTTTTTAAATATTGGTAATTGGAGTTTGTAGTAAAACACTGAGATGAAAAAAAGTATTAAAATATGTATTTTAAAAATATATTGGTGATTGGTCGAAAAATATTTAAATATTAGTATTTAAATACAAGTATTCGAATACTTAACAAGACTGACCTACACTATAAATAATATTATTATAGGTAGTTAACTTTTTCATTCTCGATAGTTTTTCCACTAACACGAAATAATGTATTTTAACAATTACCGGTAGATTTTCTACCCGTACATATTAAATTCCGACTAGATTAAATTCTCTCACTCAACACCTATACGCATATTTTATGCGCGTGTTCGTTAACGCGTCGTGACATGACGAGGATTTTCGGCTTGAATGTGTTCCGACGAGTGCGTTTATAGTGTAGGTATATAATATAGGTAGGTGTAACTATATTATATAGGTTACAAAAGGTTCACGCTGTGAATGTCAATGAGTGTACCCCCTAGTGCAACAATATTGCAACTGCACTATAATATGGCCTTTGTGCAAACGTTCTGCGCGCATTTAATGAAAATGCATTCCTATATTATAATATACCTACCCAACAACACGATGTGTTTCATTATAAATATAGTGCAGTACGCGCGCATATTACAATTTACAACGTCGTGATGATTTCCTAAAACAGTCCAAAAAACTTAACCATTTTTGTAACAAAATTATTTGTAAACGCTCTATATAGACGGACAATAATATAAGATAATTGCTATTAATAAAGTCTCGTTTTTATAATTTTTTGTTTCGACTCGATTTTTGCGGAATTATTGATTTGAACTAACTTTTAATTGAATTGTTCAACTTTGTCCAGACTTATTGGTATCTTGTCCACTTGCAATGCAAAACTTTGGACTTGTTTAAGTTGTTCGGTTCGTATTTGATACAATATATGACTAAATTTAATTTAAGAAAAAAAAACTATTAAATCTTAACCAAAGTATTTAATACAATAAATTAAATTATTCAATTAATAATAATCCACGTACAAACCATATACAAATTATAGAGATATATCTCGTAAATACAGATTTATTAAATTGCATTAACTTTGTTGTAAATCTTACAACTGTTCGCTAAAAATTATTTGACGTATACACTGCATCAAAAGTAACTGGCCTGTCTATATTGATCAAGTACACCCGTAAAAACTGTAAAAACTATAACTTAATCATAACCACCGTAACGTGTGTGTGTCCTAATAGATATATAACATATAATAATAATACGAAAGGGAAAATTTAAACTATATAAATACTATCCATATTGTGTTAGACGAAATAAGAAAAGGAAAAAAAAATGGGAAATGAAAAATATAATTGGGAACTTTGTGAGATCTGACTGCGTGTCTTTTGATTCCCTAAAAGGAATTTTTGAACAGTTTTAGATCAAAAAAAAAGAAAAGAAAAATGGAAAAAAAGGTACGAGAAAACTCTCTTTACAATAACAAAACGAAACGTTAAAGCCAGATCAACAATGCTTTCGGTCGAGTGGTAACCTCGTTAAACTGTCATTTTTTTTTTCACTGACCCAGTCATAGAAGTAAACATTAAATTGAATGGTTTTCGAGCGAGAAAAAACCAATAGAATAACATATCAAAGAAATCGATACTGCTGTGGTCGTTCGACTGCGATAATTTCATAAATTATTAAAGACAGCGTTTTACTACGACCAAATTTATAATCGGATGTCATTGTACTAAAATATAATTTAGTTTATTTCCTCATGTTTTTTAAGTGTCGTGTCTTTTTTTTTATTTCCGTTGATAGAACGATTTAGAGATATTTTTTCTGAACAAATCTTAACAAAAAGTAATGAATTAAACTACTAGCTTATGCACTTCATATATTATAATAGATGTCTATAAAGGTTTCGTTTTTTTTTTTTTTTATGAACGATAGTGCTATTATTATTTTATATTACTCTATTTTATTTATAAAATGATTACGTTTTTACATTTAGTTCAGAAACACGCATTTATTATTATACATTAGAACAATACAATTATTGTCTTCCGATCAAACTAGAAAGTACAAAAAAGTTTTAAATGAACTTAATGTAAAACATTTAAATTATTTTTGTAATATAATATAATCACGAGTCACGCGCAAACGAGTTTGCTCTTTATGTGAAAAATATTTTACATAATATGTTTATTTATGTATTTCAAAATGTTTCATTCTTATAAACATTGCTTGATGCTCAGTAAAAAATTCTGCTGTAAAATTAATACGGAGTTAATAATCGATTTTCAATTGCTAATAGGTACAATATATACTTAAAAAGTGATTCGGCATATTATCGTGGATGAGATCAAATGCGAATTCGAGACATTGCAAATAAAGGGCTAAATCAGCCCGGATGTCCATGTTTTTGAAGTGATTAATTTTGAGAAAAAAAATATCTCATTCTATTTGTATTCTTTGTAGCGAGGTATCCCTCCCCTTCTATCCGACGTTTTGCGTCGCTCGCAGCTTTGATGGGGGCACGCATTGTTGAAAAAACCAATAACTTTCTAGATGTCCTGTTCAAAGTCCGCAAAGAACTAAGAAACGTGTACGTTTTGTCGTCTACGTGAGTTCTGTTCGTTCGCCCAATGAAGCTACATTTTTTTTCCTACCGGGATATCACACGTGCCGCTGCACGTCGTCGATCTCGTCGAGCCCAACCAAGAGCTGTCCGTGTGTTAAATGGCGTTGTGGCAGGTATTTTCAAAATTACTAAAATACCTCGAATTATAAAAAATTATATTGTTTTTTCAACCCTTTACGGTTATACGTAAGTATATAATAATAATTTTTTTTTCTTGTCTTTCCTTCCGATAGTTTCGAACAATTTTTTTTCTGTTTTTCTTACGTATTTTAAATTTAAAACAGCTCGCTTTTACATATCAATAAAAGTGCATTTGGTTCGAATAATTTTTTGACATGTTTCGAATGTTCTAATACGTGAAAATTAGTGCTTCATTTTTTTTAAATTTACATTGAAATACTGTGTTACTAAATACTTATTAGACACGTAATAAATAATTAATATATTATTGTATTATAATATAGGTAAAACTTATCGTTGTTTGTTGAGATGTTTTTTTTTCTACGTCTTGAGTGCCTTCAACTCTGGTTTACACTATAGGTACATGGCTGACTTATTTTCAATGTACCGTCTAGTAAATATTTTAATATAATAGAGCCACGTCTGATGATTGTGGTTCAAGTACGGTATTTATGAGCATTAATAGTGATCTTTTGAAAGTTTTACTTGACCCGTAGAATTTTTTACGGACCTTTTAATTAATACTAAGCAATCAAATACTATTAATGGGACGGTCACTAGAAACAGTAGCATTTATTGCCACACAATGAACGCTTATAGTGTAATCGCGTCAATTAAAAAAAAGAGAGAGAGAAGATATTATATAGAGAAATTCATAGGCATTAACGCGACTACAGCGTATAATCAATACTGTTAACACTAAAATATACACTTAAAGAATTATATTAAACTTGTTCGAATTACTTATAGTTTATTACATAAATTGTGTATAGTTTTTAGTGTACTTTATTCGTGATCGTTTTTATTGCCGTGTTTCGCCGTAGTAAAATAATATGATATAAAATTCGAAAATTGGGAATTGAATTGTAAAATTCTAAATTTGATTTTTAATAAAAATAATGTACTTCTATTTAGATTTTAAAAAAATATTGATTATTTTATTCGGATTATATTGAATTTGAATTTGACTTTTTGACAGTGTAAATAGTTAAATACCCATTACAGTTTAGATTTCTACGTAATAACGGAATAAAGCGCTTTAAAGCCAGATGGATAATTTAACTAGTTGGAGCCTGTGTAGTAGGTGAACACGCGAAAGAAAAGGTATAATATGTTTAGGTGAATATATGATTTTATGTAATATATTATAATACTCGTATTATAAATGGTGACTAAATTCTATTTAAATGATAATATATATGCTTAACACGCACGACGCACACTATAATATGAGTACTTAGCCATTGTATAATGTTATGATCGTTTGCTAACACAACTTAAACACTGTATAATTATATACCTAATATGAGTATTTGTATTAAATATTTTGATACAAGTAGTAAATATTAGTAATATTAGACAATGGAACAGAGATTTTTTAAATTTTCATTTTATGGCCCACTTTGGAAAAAATATTTAAGTTTTACAATAAACAACTTATGAGTGATGACCTTTTTTATGCTCGTTAATTGTTTCATATTGTTAATCGCTGTCTTTGCGATAAATCTTATACTAACAACATCGTGGAGTCACGTATATAGTATAATATAGTATATCATACATACAAAATATCTTGCCTTTATTTAAATAGGTAAACAAATAATAAATATAATTTATAACGATCTGATATTAAAATATATATGCTTCAAAACTTAACGTAGGTAGCTAAGAGTTTATAAATCTCTGAAATAGAACATTATGGTTAGAAATTTATCTTCGTGTTTTATACTAATTAGTAATATATTATGTATAATATTATTAAACCTAAACGAGTATACTTAACATTGTATTTTATACATACATTATTATAATATCACACATATTTTTGTATACTATTGTATATATTATTACATAATTAATATCAAAACGTTATGTATATCAAAAGACTTTTTGTTTTTACCACTTTAAAATACTTAGATAAATTTAAAATTTCATATGTAATCAAATTAATACGAATAATTATCGTAATCTATAGTATAGGTGTTGTGCCATGTAAGTTAGTCAGCGTAGATTAGGTTAGTGTATTTTAATTTACTGTGTTTGTAAAAACGTTTATAATTATAGTTTATAGTTTTCGAGCAGAGCGATTAATGTATTTCTTTTACCATGATGTGTGCGTTTTATTTTTGGAAATTTGTCACCAAATTTTAGAGGATTTAAAGTAAAAATACTTCAATGTTCAACTTAAATATCTTTTCTGGAAGCAAAGTGGTAGTTAAAAAGAGCAAAATTTGAAATTTAGACCAGAAACTTTTACATATACATTTTAGTATTTACACGACGGATTTGATACAAAATCGTATGTACATGATGCCATTTTCTGCAGATGACAATTTCACGAAACGCGAATACAATCTCCGTGCGTCACGCGAACCTCTAAAAACGACTTACGCACGGACGCGTTACGATCGGACTTCGTAAAACGGATTTTCTTTTTAAAAAAAAATTCGAATACGCATATATGACGCGGTTGCTCCACAAATATCACTACAATATATTATTATTATAATAGCGTGTACACAGTATATAATATTATTACGATGACGTATAATATGCAGCAGGTCATCGTAACGCCGATCGCGTATTTAATTATGTATACCGCCGCGGCGCGACCGAGGCCGAGACGTTTTCGGTCGGACACGTTTCGCGGTCGATAAGACAGATTTGTCCGTTCGAACTACACTACAACACACGCAATCACTGCCGCACCGCCGGCCCGGCCCCACAACTCGACCGCATCGCGACCGCCGGGCACCGCCGAAACGCGCCGCAGCTTATGCAAATGTCTGTCCGAGATACGACGCGCCGAATTCGCATTAATATTATAATGCGCCCGTCGAACGGTTGCGCCGCCGATTATTTGTCGCGGTTCCGGCCGGACCGCCGACGGCTGCTTTCGGGTCGCCACGAGCGGCGGAGGTATGGGTAGGCATGTGTGTGTGTGTGTGTGTGTGTGTGTGTTTAGAGTGAGGCGCTTACGCCTATATCGGTCGTATAAGAGAGAGAGAGAGAGTGAGTGAGTGAGCGTGCGGCGTGCTTATCTAAGACGTTCGTTTATAATATATCGTTCGTCCGCGCGTACGCCTACGCACCTTTTGGCACTGGCACTTCCGCTCGTGTGCCGCGCCGAAGACCTTCGACCTTTAATGGACTTATGTGATTTACGCGTCATCCCGCGCCGCGGACTAATTGAACGACCGTAGGTAATCGACTTAATCTTCCGGTCCGTCCCACTCACACACACACACACACACACATTATTAGACGATTTCATACGGTTTCTGTCGCGTACCACGTCCGATTTGTATATACGGCCTTAACGATAATAATAATAATCGTAATCGTGTGCGGCATTCAGTCATTATTAATAATAACAACACCGCGCAGTGTTATCGAAAATAATAAGTACGCGCGCCGATTACTATATATTGTATTTGTATACACAATAATATAGTATGTTATACACGCGCGTACGTTCAACTGCACCGGTGCACGAGTTTTCCGGACTCGGCACAACATTATATAATATAATATTATTGTAACAACAATCACACTGCGCAAAGGCACCGGAGAGGTAATTGCAGTCGGTATTACATTGTGTCCGTACCGCCGAATACGTGATCGACTGCGTGTGATTCGTATAGGTATATAATTATATAATATGTGTACCGCGTATAATAGTGGTCGTGGTATAGTAGTAATAATATAATAATAATATGACGTCCACTCGGCGGGCATATCGAAATCGCCTGGTCGGCCGGACGTGAATACATCCGCTATTATTGGTTTTTTACTTTTGTGTAATAATATAATAACTTATACGTTGTTACAGGCGGTGACGGCGATAAATCGAAAAACCGTTTGTCCGCGTGGAAATAACGTTCGGCTTGCGTAAAAAACGATCGCGAATTTTCCGCCTATTCCCAATTATTTTTGCACCCAACTCTTCTACACTCACCGCACTGCAGCACCGATCGAGTCGACGTCTATTATATTATTATCCGCGTGGATCGAACCCCGACCGACGTGAAAACGCGTTTCTACAAACATTGTTGTCTCTATACGTGGCGTTTCGATGAATGTTCTATAAGAGTACTAGAGCTTGGAAGTTGATGCATTTTGCATTTTTTTTTGGAACTTTTTACACGATACTCTCCTGGCCACAAATGTGTTTTATTAGTAGGTGAATCTGAAAAACTAATTTTAAGTCATTTTTTGACATTTTTAGGTAATTTCCACACATTTTTAGTCATTTTTACTGATATCACATTAGTTCACTTCTTATTATTATGCCGATAACTTACTAAGAACTTTGAAATTAATTACCACTGACTAAGATTAGTACCTATCCAATTTATCTCACCGATTTCATTTGTTGTGTTTAGTGAATATTATATACCTAAATTTTATTATTTTTTGTAATGTTTTAGGAATGTCAAAAAAAATTTTATTTAATTTTTATGTCATATTTTAAGTAATTTGTAGGCTTTGATAAAATATATATGTATATAGAATTTTATAGTAAAATAGCGTACAATTTAAAAAATATTTATATTTTTATTAATTTAAAACAAATATTTATAATTTGTTTAGGTCATTTTTGAGTTCATTTTTTAATGTTTTTAAGGTCATCAACTTCCGAACCCTAGATATGACATGTACTACATGTATATTACGCGATCGTAAGCACTTATTCCACAATAATATGATATGTTACACGCGCAAATAATTTACTTACTTATATCTTTACATAAAGATATACCGTCTTACGAGTTCGCCAATCGATTTATTCGATTTAACGAAGAATACATATTTTATCGACGTTGCCTGTGCATATTTTGCATATTACGTGCAGAGTTTAACAAACACAGTGCAGGCCGCACAAGAAGCCGATCGGTCAAACTCGTGGCTTTATAATAATAATATTATAACCGTTATGACTTCGAGTATAGTTTTTTAAATATAATATTATATTATATAATTAATTTATGCAATCGCATAAACTAGAATGAGTTTGATTTTTTTTTTTGTTTAAATTCCCCACAAAATTGTCAACCACCTAAAAATAAAAAATAAAATTGCGTAGGCGTAAATCCGGCGTGGCGAGTAAACCGCTGAATAATAGATAAAGCGTCTCATCCGGTCGAGGCGACGGGCGCACGCCACAAACATTATTCGGCGACGTATAATATCGCGTACGACTTGAAAGTATCGTAATCCCTTTACATTGTGTTAAAAGCATAAAGTTAATAACGCAGAAATGCGTCACGGCGAAAAACTCGCGACGACTGTGTGTCGACGACAATATTATTATTATGTACGACATAATGTTATGGTATTATGTAGACCGCCGCCGACGTATTATATATTATTTAAGTTTCGTTTATCACAGACACGCCGTGAGCGCTAATAATATTAACAACCAGCCAAAGAAATTTAATTAAATCTCAAAAAGTTATGAATCAACTGCACAAAGACAAAATGTAGTATTATAATAATAATACAGCGGTACGTTATAGTTACGCTATTAGAGTGCTTGCTCGGTATATTTTCGCGATATAAACACCGCCGCAGCTTGCCAGTGCACAAAGGAACGAACAACAGCAGAAAATATGTAAAAAGGAACGTCGAAAAATCCTAACGATAAACATTTAAATCGAAACTCGTGCGGAATTCACCTGTTATTTTGAGTTCCGTCTCTAATATTTTATTACCTAGTTGATTTCCGGGCTGTCTATACGAATAGGTAGCATTCGAGTTAGTTCCGGCCGGGTATCACACGAATTGGCGAGTTTTCACAGTGATAACACAACTATGACAAATTAAATCTTCAAATTATTTTGATATATTTGACCAACAAAAATATATTCCTTTCCATTTTATACAGACTTAAGGCTGTCTAGCAACAACATACATTTTTTTTATGAATTTTAAGTTCGACATCAGGTCGTTATTTAATTTTTTAATGTTTTCACTAAACATTTTTTGCTTTTCAATATATTTTTTTTTTTTGTTTTGTTTTAACTTCAGTGAACTTCTTTGTTTGATAAACATATGTTTTAAATTGGATTTTTTTAAATTGTTGAATCAATAAAAACATATTAACAAGGGCGGAATAAAATCGTGAATTCAGTTTTCGATTTTTAACAGTTTGTTGTTCGTTCTGATGTGGCTTAAAAATCTGTCCACATTTTTGATGAAAAATCATTGTCATCTTTAATATAATTTTCAAGTATACAGTTAATAATGCGTCAAATTTTTATGTACTGATTTTACAGCCATCCACTCAACACAAACGTTTTTTATTACATTCGGTAGCAATAAAGGTAATCCCAAAAAAAATATTTTAATATTTGCCAAACTCTAAATTTTTATTTTTAAAGTCATCGAAGAGTCCTAAAAATTGATTTTTTCTTCACCACGCCTTTACTAAGTGGAATCTAAATCCATTTTGTGTATAAGTAGGACAGTTCTTATCGGTTGGTAGGAAAAAAAACTAAGGGAAAATAATTGTTATCTTTCAGACCATGAATCGTAAATATTTATAAGCTTTTTAATGATTTTTAATGCACGCACTTATATTAAAATAAATATATTATGTATGACTAGGTATGCTTTCATTAAACCATTGAGAAAACAAACATAACCAATATAATATCCTATTAGATAATAGAATACCTATTATAACACATCATTTTATCATTATTTTCAAGTTCTTTTTTCAATTTTTTTTTTTCAAAATTTTTAGTTATATGCTTTTCTAATACTATATAACATATTTATTTTTTCACTCTTATATTTAATTGTAAAAAAACTACCAAATGTTTATTTTAAAATGGAAACCTATACTTAAAATGTCATAAAATAGTAGAGCTATTTTTTTTATGAATTTTAACGTTAAAATTATTATTTTTCATTTAACCGTTAGTGAGCTATAGTTGCTCAATGTTGGGTGGTTTGAGGTTTTTAGGTGTTCGTTCTACAGGTTATTACGGCTGTCTTGTTAACTACAGGTACAAAGTTCATCATTGCGTAGATAGTCGTTAACTAGTTTATTGCATATAAAAATATTATGTACATTTTATTATTATCTATTACCCATGTGACTACTGGTCTTCAAATAAAAAAAAAAAAAAGTAAGAACTGAAAACTGCCCAACTTTGAAAAGCTAAATTTCGCTAAAAAAAATGAATGAAAAATAATAATTTGAACGTTAAAATTCATAAAAAAAAAATGTTCTTATTAATTTAATACATTTTAAATATAGGTTTTCATTTGAAAATCATAAGTATATAGTGGTTTTACTATTAAATAAAAGGGTGAAAAAAAAAATAAAATTTCATGCAGTTTGAGAAAACTGAAACATGGAACAAAATATATTTTTGAAAAAAAATTCAATACTTGACGAAATAATGAGTGTATAATGATAAAAAAAAATCGCCCTGTTTATTAAAAAACTTCCTCAGACATCGTAAAACCTAATAAAATATCAAAATGGATATTATATTGCGTATTATGTGAAATTCATATCATGGGAATTCGTACAGTTGTATGATGATAAGTAATTTTAAATGGGAACCAATCTCGTATATAACAATATTTAAATAATATAATATGACTTTTGTTATTTTCATGACGGATATGTCTCCTAAAATGTCATTCTTTTAAACGACTACTTAAGTACGCCTACGTCTCGATGTCATACACCATTCGTGTTCCTCTAACGGAGTGTATCATTATAATATCTTACCCGTTAATTAATAATTTCGCTACGCATATAAATGTATAATATATTTGAAGTATGTCATATTATAAAGTTTCTCGCTTTGAACAAATTCTGATCTGTGGCATTGCGTTCTATCAAAAAAAGATTTAAATAAAATACCTGTTTTGTTATAATATTACGTGTATGTGTTTACGTATAGTCTGTAAATTCCCATGGGTAAAAATTATATTATAATAATAATTAAAGACGTTATCGCGGCCGTTGCGTCGACCACTCGTACATTATAAATTATATATATATATATGCAGTACACACCACACAATCGCCGAGAATATAGTTGCCCGTCGGGTGGAAGTATTTATACACTCCCGCGGTGTAAAGATTGCTCGCACGCAAATTTTCGTATAATTGTAGAGTAGATGCATTTTATGTCTGCCAGGCTACTTGATATTTTAAATCGGGTCGGATTATCCGAAAAATATAGAAAACCAGCTGCTTAAGATAAGTTCTATTTCAGTTTTTTAATTATTATTCTTAATGAATACAAATTAAACGTAAAATAGCATTTCACTTATTTCGAATGATTTGTATTATATTCGTTGGTATATTATTTTCTCGTATGTATTAATAAATATTAAAATTCATGGGCGCAATAATCCATTTGTATCTTTGTAAATTTAAAATTGTCTTATGTATTTGAATATTGATTAGTATGCTGTGTTTTTTGGCAACCCACATGGCGGACAGCGCTCACTTTAAATAAAAGTTATTTCTCTCCGAGGGTTTGAAGTTAAATTTTTACAAAATTGGATATTACAACAAAAAACAAAAATCGAAGAGACTTTAAACTTTTTACAATTACGTATCATTATTTTTTATTTACAATGTGCAATTTTAAAAATATATATTCTTCCCTCAGAATTTTTATTTGGTTTACTACGATAATTTATTATTGAATTCTAATTTAATAGTTGTTTACATTTTGTACACTGACCAACTCTGACGAAGTAACCATAAATATTACACAATTCTATATATCTACTACGTATTATACAGGTACATACATATTTTTTATGTGCCTATTTAGTTTTAGCTTATCGTCGTCCTATAATAATACAATAGGCATTCATAGTTCAGAATCATTAGGTACGGGTTATATAATTTGATAGTAAGTATATTTTTACTTTTTTTTTTTTACTAATAATTCCATTACAAATGTTCAAGCACGCCAATTGATTTTAAATTGGTTACACGTCAATACGTCATCACATAGCATACAGGTCACAATAAATAAAAATAAAAATTGAGTTGCATACAATTTTCATAAAATTGCGTCAGAACATTACACACATTGTGCAGTGTTTTAATACAGACGAGTTGACTTAACATGTCGGCTTCATCGTTATTTCGCGGAGGCGATATTATTTTGTTTGGATTTTATTTTGAACATTGTATTTGGATTAACCGGGCCTGTTGGTATTTTTAATAACGTCCGATACCTCCACTTTCCCTGAAACGAAACCATCAATAATTCAATAGTTTGGTTAAATATTATAATCAAATAATAATTCACCATAGTAAATAAAAAAAATAATTATATTTCAATAAGCTAAATTTAATTCGAAAATATGCAGAGACGATCTGTTATTTACACTACTGTTCCTGAGTGATCTACTGAAATCCGGTGAATAATAACATCGTATTTCGCGTCCGTTAATTACATTTCCGAATAAGGGTTTTAAAAATTCATCAAATCTGATTTTCGTAAATCAAATACGCGCACTATTCGAATAATACTTAATAATAATTAAACGAATAAAAAAATAAATATTTACACAGTTGCTTACACATGCATCCACACAGGTAAATTTCAGGTACATTTTCTGTTTTTGAAAACATTTTTTATCTTTTTGAGAGACTTTTACAATGCAAATTACTTTTAACATTTTTATTTTTTTGAATTTTATTTATTTTAATAAAAACGATATATAGGTATAATAAGCGTGTTTTATTTCATTTCATATTCCGAAACGAAATGAAAGCATTTCTGAAGGTTCTACCCACTTTTTTTCTAAGTGTCAACTCTTAGTCTCACCCCACTCTTCATAAAAATATTTAAATAATTTTAAAATTTCAACGATTATTTTTCTGAATTAAAATAAAAATAACAAAACCTTTTTTTTTTTCAAAAACCAGAGTCTTGTAAATATTTTTATTACCATTGGTTTTTGTAAGTTTTTCCCAATAATTATCGAATAAAAAAAAATACCGGCATTTCTCTTCATGGACCTAATTATATTAAACTTTCTACCAGTAAACACTTTACGTTGAAGATTGAATGTAAGTTTCTGCACCAAAACGTAATGACAGATACGAAATATATATAAAATAATACACACACACATTATTGCAAAACCAATATATATTCCTCGTTCCATTCAGAATCTAAAAGTATAATTTGTTTTCAAAAGATATTGATTATATTATCATTTGTAAGGACTTCAAATTGTGTGAAAAAAAAAATCTCCCTATTTATCAGCCTAAAATACACAAAATCTTTCGGCCGCGACAACTACTACCTATATATACGATTATTATTCGTTGCAACGATATAATAATATAATATTATATAAAACATGCGTTATTATGACGTTTCGACGTCTTTCAAAATCGTTCTCTTCTCGTGTTGATTTTCACGGAATAGTTCTTTTCGCTATATACACTATTATAGTGACTATATTTCGTTTTTAAGTCAAATCAACAAATTATTTTTGTCTAACTTTCGTCGTGTCTGCGGTAGAATTTAGGCGTATAAATTGTAAAAATTAATAGCTCTAATAGTTTTTTAAAACGTCGTTTTTTATTGGATACTTATTATTATTATTATAATAGTACCTACCTATACGCGTAAAACTAGTTTGGTCGCAACGCTTGTCACTCATCTATACCTACCTGCAATAATTAATATTGCTTGTTTGTTTTTATTTTTTGTTTTGGTAATAAGAACACTAACAAATCTATTGTTCAATTGTTTTACGGCGAAATAAACCAATTATATCAGAGCAACACATTTCCTTAACATTGAAATTGAATTGTTTTATCATCATAATAGCGCGTAATTATTATTCCTCGTTAAGTCGGAGTACCTATTTAAAAAAAAAAAAATAAAAAATATGTACTATTAGTATACACAATGAAACTTGTCAACACACCTAATTATTGAAATATTATTATGATGTTGTTTGTTGCGATGGCTAATTAACAAAGTATTATTATTATATAATTATTTTTACTGCCAGGCCGGTGAAATTATACGTAATATATCAATACGATTTATTATTAATTTATTATTCAATTATTAAATCTAAATACTGCAAACGGCGCTGACGCTAAAAAAATGAATGTTATGTATTCAATGATTTTAAATTACAATTCTATTAAATTTCAAATATCACAGTAAAATATAAGTTTTTAAAAGCTTCTTCTTCTGATCCTGTATCGCCTTCGCATGGAAACTCAATTAATATTGCTAATATTCTCCAATCCGTGGTTGTGGAGCTCAAATCCGTGGCTCTTAGTAACGCTAAGCTACATGATAAGCTCAACCACCTCAATGCGGCACCTAATGCCCAAACTCCCATACCAAATGCTCAACTCTTTAAACTGCCAGTTGATGTACACCCGAACTCGGTTACGGGTAATCGTTCTACTCAACCCACGAACCAATTGACTGCCAGTCAATCTTCGTCTGTAAAATCAAAATTCATTGTTGGTTCTGTAAAAAATTCATCTTCCAAGCTGTTATCAGTGCCTGTTCGTAAGCATGTTGATATTTTTGTCTCGAGGCTGGATCCAAGTGTTACAACTGCCCTGCTAGAATATGAATTGTTCAATGGTTACTCAGACGTGACCATCAACAAAATGGTTACAAGGCATCCATCATACTCTTCGTTCCATATTCGTCTGCCTGCGGATAAGCTGGATATTGTCCTCGATCCTGCATTCTGGCCCGATGGTGTAATG
This sequence comes from Rhopalosiphum padi, assembly GCF_020882245.1. Lineage (NCBI taxonomy): Eukaryota > Metazoa > Arthropoda > Insecta > Hemiptera > Aphididae > Rhopalosiphum > Rhopalosiphum padi. The sequence continues at coordinate 35,436,980 of NC_083599.1, forward strand.
GTCAAACGTTTTTGGGGTCGTCTTGCTCCTGAGATGATTCAAGACGACACTCCAAAAAACTGATATCTTCATGTACTAAATAAGGAATTTTTTATTCCGTGAATTAATTAATAAATAATAATAATAAAATAATAAAATATGTTTTATTTTATTTTTTGTATAATTTTATTTAAATTAAAATTCAATGGAAGTTTTTTTTTTAAAATGCCCTAAGCCTTTGTTTTTTAAACTATCTAAATGTATTTATAAATACGTATAACAATTATATAATATGTTTTATTATCTATATTATATTATATATAATAATAGATATAAATAATATATCTTATATATTATATAAAATGGTAAATACACGTTAATGATGGCCCAGTTCCGATGAAGTAACTCTCGTTCATAATTGAAATTCTTAAATTCAATCGTAATTCGAGACGCTTAAAACGTCTGATATCCTCAGAGTTATCAATTAATTGAAAGTCCAATGTACCGATATAGCGATCTATCTTCATCTCCTAACTTAGGAGTCCTGCGAGATCTAATGTTTAGATTTCGGTTGTTATTATAGGCGTCATCATAGTGAATTATGTTGTTGTTGTTGTTTTTTGTAATCCGCAGACTGCAGTGATGGTTTGAAGAACAATATTTTGACAGCGTTGTATTAAATCGATATTTGACTCACTGACACAATTTCATATATGCGACTATAGTTTAACTATATATTTGAATGCCATACGTCCAAATTGGTTTTATAATAGCTACTTACAATATAGATGTTTATTTTCGGTTGTTAATTTTTAAGTGAGGTCTGATTAATAAGTAAAGTGTTTGCATCTTTTCGTTGATTTGCATTTTTTATTGATGTATTTATGTATTTATAATTTAGGCGAGAATCAAGGTACGTTTCACGGTATTTTTCTGAATGTTTTTGTGAGATTGGTGATTCAGTACAACTTTGATGTTTTGGTTTCGTTTAACGAATAGTTAACGTATACTGATTTATCAATATCTAATTTATAATAATCTACACCATATTTCACACACTTTGGTATTTAAAACTGTAGTTTTGAGAGTGTCCAATATATTGACATAGTTGCATTTTTTTCCATTGGAAATTCCACTTCTATTTTGTCATAAAAAAATTTTAAGATCATATCTTTATTGTTTGCTTGTCGCTCCAAATGTATGAAAAATTATGGTAGCCTCACGGTAATCCGATCACTACTTTTATTAAAGAGGTTAGATATTAAATAGGTAATTTTTTTTTTTTAATTTTAATTTAAATGCTCTTAAAAGTTCTGAAGATTTAAAGTACATATAATTTATCAATAATTGTCTTTGGTCATTGAATTAAAATACTAAATGGTTGCGCGTTACACATTACATTACGTATAAAGATATTACTTCTTAAGTAATTCACAAGTGTATATAAAAACAATATTTTTAAATTAACTTTTAGGCATATGAAATTTGGTAATAATTATAATTTATTTTAATAATCAAGTAAATAAATGAAAATTGAGTAGTCTACTAAACATGAACTCACAATGTTTATGATCAAATAAAAATATTAATATATTAAAATTAAAACATTTATAATTTATTTTATACAATTTTAAAATGTATTAAAATCCCAATTATGCTAATAAATAAAAAATGTAATAAAAAATAAGTTTTACGTGATTAATATAAAAGGTACTTGACAGATTTCAATTAACTTACTTATTTTAATTGGATTCAGAATACAAAAATCTATTTATCTACATAACTAATACTTATTATTTTTAGTATTTATTAATTTTTTGGAAAATTCTTGTCTGGCTCCATCATTACATTATCTTGAACCAGCTGTTTCTGCGTTGCCTTGATTTTAAGTTGTCAAACAATATAAAAATGTAAAAAGGAAAAATAGGGACCATATGCAGAGTGCTTCCAAACTTCCTAGCGAAATCATTCAAAGGAACTTTCAAGATATTGGGAGAAAGTGACGTCATATTGATATGCATAAAATAGATTTTATTCAAAGATATGCCTGTCTTGACTCATTTGTCTGAGAAAACCAAATGTATATACTATATAGTCATAAATAGAAAATGTATACCATGGTATGAACAAATTTAAAAACTTGGTAAGAGTTTATGTAGAAAATAGATTTTTTATTTTGAATATGATGAAAAGTTAACTGAAATCTATCAAGTATTTTTTGAATTGTTTATGCAACTAACTTTTGATTGAAACTTGTACACTTTGATGAATGTTACGAGCGTGTTTACGGTGTAAACAGGTTAGAAATAATTGATTATTCCAGAAAAGTTTTTTTTTAGTGTATAAGATTATTATAAATACATATGGGGTGTTAGTCGTAAAATATATATATTATATAAAATTAAAATTACGTAAGTTATATATTTATACTAAATTAAACAGTAACGATTGATTTGGAAAATAAAATATACCAGTTATAAATCATAATATATTATTATATTCATGATATCATAATATATGAATGGTAAATATGACTAATAATTACTATTTTCATGTAGTAGGTATTGTGCATTACATTATAATTATTTAATTGTAACCAATAAATTACGATTAATATCTTATGTGGTTGATAATATGTGCGTTTATACTGTTCATAGTGAGAGCGGTTAGTGGTTAAAAAATTGTTGCACTCTCCCGAATAGTTGTTGGAATATAACTTTAATATAAATGTGAATAGTTATGTATGTATATTGTTTATGACTACTCTGCCAATAACGTATGGACTTTGGGCGGCACGCGTATGCTATACTAACCTTACGCTCATGCCAAGGCCATTGCGTTATTCTGTTTCTGGTTAGATCGGTTAAGTGTTACGATCACGTCACCATTCTGCAGCGATTCCTTCCACTTAATATTACGCACACGCCGCACGAGAGGGTGTAATAATCAAGTTCTATTAAACAAAAATAAATTATTCAATAATCAGTTAATGTTGTTATATTAGGCCAGTGTTTGTGTACGTATATTATTACGTTCTGTTATGCACCTTATTTACATAATAATAGGAAATATTATATAGATAGGTAGGTAATCATAATTCTGTCTGCCAAAATGTTGTATTATAAATGACAATAACAATATGTGATGCAACGTTCTGTGATCTTTAGCGCTTCAAACGACATCAACGTATTGTTTTAATGTTATAATACCTAGGCATAATATAGTAACTTGGTAATATTATGACAAGTTTGGACAATAATTATTATCCCAAACCGAAAACACGTAATTATGTATAAAACTATTAAACTTGCCCGCTAAATAGAATCTATTTACATCGTACCATCGCGTATAATATATTATAATTTTATGAATTATTGGTCAATAAAATACGTCACAAAACGATGAAGTCAATCGATATTTTCATTAACATACACATAAACACGTACATAGCGTAAAATATGAGACAAATAATTTGTTCGACTCCTTCGTAAAGTTAAATATTTATTTATAAATTATAACTTAATATTATTTAAAAAAAAATAAAAAGTAAGAAATATAAATCGTTTTATCGTTATTTTTAGTAAAAATATTTTCATGGATATAAATAATTTCAAACAAACCCAGGAAAAATAAGTTTTCAAAGTTCCTAATTTGTAAACAAAAACTCTATAAACAGCAACAATAAATTTAAAACAAAACAATCTAAGCAAGAATATTATCTAATATTGACAATTTTCAAACAAGCTATACTATTGGATCAAGAACTAAAATTTGTTTTGAAAATACACTTTGTTATTTTACCATATTAATATCATAAATGCTTTTATTAGATTATATATTTTTCCATTATAATACTATAAGTATTGAAGTATGTAGTATTCTGATTAGGTACTATTCAAAAAGATTTTTTAATTTTTAAACATTAATTGTAATTGAATATTTAAAATATAAACTTTATGTTCGATAGAGTAGTGAACGAAAATAATATAGTAGGGCTTTAAGTAAATGTAAAATGAAATGTGAGTTATACTTATACTACAAGATTGGATTTAAAATATAAAAAAAACACAAGACTTTAAATTCAACACACAAGTATAATAGTATGATAATATTTTACAATGTTACGGTGGTCGACAGTAAACCTAAACCCAAAAGGCAAAGTTTAAGTTTTATAGCGATTTATCCAACCATGCAAAAGATTAAAGCTTTATTGTTTTTATTTTTAATTTTAATTCGCAAACATTACAACATGATCCCGGTATCTTATCACTAGATTTTCTAGAGGTATAGGCTTTTGAGTTCGTGTTTAGGCTTTTCCCGTATAACATATCAATACCGTAAATCTCAATCACAACAGATATAACTCGACATCGTTAGTCCATCGAAATCGCCTTGACCATTCTCGATACATTACTCGTTTTGATCATAAATCATTAAGTCGGTGGCAGCAGACTTTAGTGACATCGATAACGTTATTATCGCGATTGCGTGGCCCGGCGATGGTCGCCCGGACCAGCGTGCACGCATGCAAGTTCTGTGTGATATTAAAAACGGAGAATGAACCATTAAAATCAAAAAATCAAAAATATAAACGCGTTATTATAATTTACCCGTACCTAAACGTGCGTGTGGTATCATCGGGGCGGGATACTGAGAGGATTCTTTGTGTTCGGCGCTGACCAACATTCTATCGGCCGGAACACACTTTCAGACAGGTATTACCTGTGTATTATTTTTTTATTGTAATGTATGATGCACGTGATGTATGCACGAGGTCCTTTACACGTGTACGCGTTGACGAGATGCGAAGATGATGTGTATCGATGCCGTTTACCAGTGTTATTACTTATAATTGTTAATGGAGTAAGGATTTTATGGTAATAACACATGACAAAAATAATAACATTTACATATTTTGTTACTATACAAAGAATATGCTCAATGGAGGACAAGAAATGTTTTGGTGCACACTATTCACGGCTGAAATTATAGAGCGTGTTTGTACCAAATGAATGATCAGTGTTTGCGTCTATATGAGAAAATTCGATTGTGATTAATGAAATTAACAACGTAAAAATACCAAATTTCGCACAGTGCCTAACATCAAACATCAATAAATTTGACGACAACGTGAGCATATTAAATTTATATATCTGTAGTAAGTCATACGAACTATAATATAATATTTAACTTAGCTAAATAGTTTTTCAAAAATTACAGAAAATAATATAATATCATACTTATAAATAGTGCAGGTACCAATTCAGAATTCTGGCTGATAGTACTAATTATCAGTGGTTGTAAATTTAGAAAATTCTATGAAAGTAAATGTGGAAGAACACATAACGTGGCGTTGTACAATAAAATGATGTTAAGCAAGACAAATTAAAAATGGAAATTCAACTGTGAGTAGCAATCTATTTCATAATCATAATACTGAAAGAAAAACTAAATCTTCAACTTACTCGAAATGCGTGTAAAAAAGACCAAAAATATAACCGATCATTAAATTTAAATTATATGGTATAAAATTGCAAAGAATAGTTTTAACCCATAAGATCACAGCGACGATCAATTAATTCGTAGTTATCCTTAACTATACAAACTGAACGGTTTAAACATTTATAACTACAAATTAATTTTAAAAATTTCGTAATCTAAATGAATATTGTGAAATTTTAATTTCAAATGCGTTTAAAAAATCCATAACATTGTATCTTTTATATTTTTAAATATCCACAGTAAAAACTTGTAAAAAACCTTGTAAAATATTTTAAAGCACTTTTAGTCCAGAAAAAAATCTTTATCGACACATACAAAAAATGCGAATGGCAAAAAATTTACAAAATACTATACATTTTTGGCATTTTTGCACAATTCTCATATTTTTTTGGAAAACGTATGTTCGAAAATATTATAATTTATTGTATGCTTTTGAATTATGGAGGAATGGTTGGCGTAATAATAAAAAATAAAAATAAAATATTCAAAACATATTATAAAAGTTTTGATATACGCACCATGTTCGATTTTCGAATAGGTAAATTATTTTAGATTTAAATCTTATTTTATTACAATTATTAATTGCATCGTACATAGATCGTATACAACAGATGTAGTTCAGCTATAACTTTTTATTACTGAATAATACGATTAAATATTATTCCAGTTTTTAATTAATTTTGTATATTTTACAAAACATACATTGGAATTAAAGGATTAAAAAAAATGTTTAATAATATTTACACATTTTATAACGCTATAACATATTCTATAGTATTTATATAATGCAAACAATTTATAGTTTTTTACCACAATACAATAACAAAGGTGCCTTATAATATATTTATTTATACTATATATGAACTATATTTAAAGTATGTTTATTTACTTATATATAATATGTATATAAAAATGTATTTTATTTTTACAAACATTTAAGGTACTTCTAAGGGTTGATATCCTCAGATATGTATGTATGTGATGTATGTCTATAAGCAGTTTAAACATAATATTATTTTATTTATAAAAATCATCTAATAATATACAATTTTGGTATTTATGCTGTATTTTATATTATTTACGAAGTCATTGAATTTAATAACTGTACAATGACTTCAAAACAGCATAACTAGAATTTACCATAAACTTGTAAATTTTTCTTGACTTATTCTTAACCCATATTCTTTTGAGTTGTTGTTATGGCTTAAAATTTAAATCATCTGCGTCGGTAAGTACAATACGCTGTGTTTAATTTTGTATTTATGACGTATATTGTATATATTACATTTCGACGAGAATAACACAAAACGTGTACTTGGCAATTTAGAAAACGGCAATGGCCCTGAAAGATATTTCAACAAACACAAATTTATTTATTCATTATTGGATATATACATTATCGTTTTCGACTGACTGTCCGGTGACTATTCTATATACACTCTAAAATCGCTATGCTATACCACAGAACGTTTTCTCATTAGAGTTTTCATTTATTATTTGTTTTTTTTTGTCGAAATGACGTCTAATAATCTAAAATGTTTCATACGAATAATAAAATGTATATATTCATACCGTTTATCATTTTCTTCGCCCGACAATATAGTCCCCTCTCGCTAATTCGTTTTGATTTACGTGTACATGCTCTACGTCGTCGGTCTAACCTTTATTTTCGCCCTTCCCCGAAATAATAATAAAAATAAATGTAAACGAACAAAAAACAAACTAACTATACGTACCGAGTTTACCAGCACACACTAATGAAATAAAACGTAAAATATTGCCGGTGCGCGATAGAGAAAATCAACATATTATCCAGAGGATTTACAACGGCCGTGTATTTATAACGCAGTGGTGTTTGGGTTCTTTTATCCGACACACTAGAATAGTTGGTTCAATTTGAATTTATGAAATTCACCTAATTTGAAATTGTTTTTTTGTTCTGACTTCTACGCTACAGCGGCGCTATAACTTACTAAGTACATAATATACGCAAATCGCATATCTAATGATCCAACGTATATGTGCACAATTCTATTTTATTGTTTTATGATCATACAATGACTCAAGAGGACGTTATATCCGTATTATAAAAAAATGTCCACGGTAAAAATGTCCGAAAGCAAGAATGTCCTAGGTGAAAATGTCCGAAACCAAGAAAGTCCATGGTAAAATTTAGTTAAAATTGAGCAAAGAGATATAGGACAACCTTCGGCAAAAAAAAGAAAAATGTATATTAGTATGCAAGAAAAATTTTAAAAAATTTGCGAAGAGTGTAATAATAAAGAAAGAAGTATAGAAAACTTTTTAAAATGTATATCGTTGACATTCATAAATTTTAATTAGGCAATAATTATCTGGGTTTTTTTGGACATTTTTATAATCAATTTTTTTATTTATTTTTATATTCATTAACGAAAGAATTATTAATGATTAACTATTATTTGTATAATCAATTATTGTATTTATATTTTATATTCAATAATGAAAGAATTATTAATTATTTTTTTAAATATTATAATGAATGTTGTATAAATACACTTTTCATATCTGACTACCGCAATAATGAAATAATTGTTTATTTTTTTTTAAATATTATTATAATCAATGTTGTAAGTATTTTTAACGAGGTCTTTTACTTAGTTTATTTTGGACAATTTCACTATGGACATTTTTGGTTTTGGACAATTTTACCACGGACATTTTTTCCGGACATTTTTTCCTCAGACATTTTTACCTAGATTCGTTATATCAGTCATTTTTAACGATCAAAACACGTTCACAAAAAACAAATAAAACGGCATTAAAAAGTGTTTTCAGAGTGAAAATCTTTATTATAAAATACCTAGGTAACTTCTTTAATTTAAAAAAAGCAGAAGTTGTTGTTATGGCTTGTGTATACCATCACAACTTCATTGATACAACTAACAAATGTCGTTAGAATGCCAACTATTACTACCCGATAGCTTATGTGATGTATATGCAACTTATTTCGCTACGAATCCTGTACTATGGCTTGACTGTACCTAAGTACCCGCATTGTATAATATTTTAAACTATAATTTTTTGATTTGATTTCTCATTATTATATATAAATTAAATTTCTAATACATTTACTCTTAATTTTTCTTTATTTAAGAGTATTGTATTACATTGATTATTAATATAGTAACATTATATTAATTTGATAAAACTTCTTAATTATTATGACATTATTATTTCATATTATTTATACCTTGTCTGTGTCAAAAGTTTCTTTAGGTTTGTTTTTATCTAGAAGAAAATAAAAGCTTTCATATGCAAACCGAGATCCCGTGTAAACTTCTACAGTACATATAAAATAAAATTAATGCGTAGTATCCCGAACAAGCGATTAACATACGTATGTGCAAATACGTTTGTACGCCGACCAAGTCCAAATCAAACGCGCCAAACATTGTAGAAATGTAGCAAAACGTTTTGCAAAATTGGCGTGGACGTTCACCCGGCTTAAATATTACTTAATTTTGATAAATCAAATTGTTATATTTTTATATTTTCTTATCGTTTGTAAATCATAAAATCATTGCATATGAAAAACAATTCTGACGTAGACGGTATGTCAACTTTTATTTCTAAAAACATTTTATTATATACTTACAGTAAAACATCCTTAAAAAGGACCATCTATACGGCGGAAATATCCTTAAAACGGAAAACTAGTTTCGCATAGCCATCTATATCACGTATAATTTTCTAGTTTCTCTTTAACAAAAACTCTTTTATAACGGAAAAATCAGTTGGTACCGCGAGCTATTTCGTTATTATAAGGATGTTTTACTGTATTTATATTGCTATCGTCTATTATATGAAGATGGTAGGTGGAATTAATTGTTGCCGAAAAAAAAAACCACATGTTATACTTTAAAATAATAATAATTATAACATCTATAGTAGCTATTATCGGTTAATTAAATCAATTTCGATGTATACTGTAGATCTGCGTGAATAGGTTCGTGGTGTTAATATTTTAAAAATTGTGTTTAGTATAATGATAATAATATAATATTATGTAGTATTAAAAAGTTTAAAGATCCTACTAGGACATTAGGTACTAATTATTTTTTTAATTACATAAGATAACTAAAATTGTTATTTTCCGTTTAAATATCCAATTGTGTCAACATTTTAACTTGAAATATCAATAAAAATAATTTTGCATCAGTATTTATTTTTTGGGGTTTTTAGATTGATATAATAATAAAAGTTATTAGGAATCTAGTATTAAATTTGAAAATCTTAACTGAAAAAATTCAAAATATTACACATTTCTTTATTTGTTTGTTGTAAAATACCATAGCTAAATATAGAAGTAAATAATACAGTAATAATTATAAGAATACGTACAAATTTTACTTAAACACTAAGATATTTAAAACTATTTTTAAACTTCTGAAACAGAATTCTACAAAATACAAAAATAATATTATTCACAATTTAGAATAAATAAATAATATTGATAAAACGTAATATAAGTTAATATAAACATTAACAAAATAATATATTAATTAAGTCGCAACTAAATTAAAATCTAAATAAACTATACATTTTGTTTAAAATTATTTTTGGAAATATAAAATAAATCGATTTAGTTGGAATTATAAATAGGTCTCTGTGTTTAAGTACATAACTCGAGTTACGGCACAGTTATACATTTTTTAATTATAGAGAATCGTACTTCTAAAATTTTAAAATACTTAATTTACAAATGTTCGTTATTTTGAACTTTGGATGCTTATAAAAAATTTTAATATTTTCAATGTTTTTTAATTGTTGTAAGCACAGAAAACTAATAGCCTTGACAATGTCAAATGTCTATAGTTATAAAAAAAAAAAACCATTAAAAGAGCCAAGATTTTTTTTAAATTATAAAATCTCTAGGGAATGTTATTATTTTTAATTTTTTATGAAAAAGTTTCTAAATGTATCTCTATTTAGGAGTTATAAGACTAAAAAAAATCAAATTGATTTTGTCAAAATCTGGTATTTATAATATTACCATTTTTTGTTTGTTTTTGTTAGTATATTTTAATTAGTTGTAGGAATTTATATAGGAATCTAAATACACTTTTAATAACTAAAAAAACTACTTAATTTTGAACGACCCGAATTTGAACATTGAAACATTTTGAACTCTCCTAAAGGTACTCGTAAGTTTAGACAAAAAAATAATTACACTTTCTTAGACCAATGCATTCAATACAACCCAAAATACAAAAATTGAATAAAAATTTAAAAATTTATTTTAGACACGTTATTGATAATATCAAAAAGCTATTACTAAAATATAATTTAAATTAAATAAATATGACATTTTTAATTACACGCTGATAATAAACATAGTAATACAAAAGCATATGTCATAGTTATTTATATTTTATTTTTATTTAAGTTTTATATTATCACTAGCCATCTCCATGCACTTCGTTGCCCGTACAAAATGTTTCTGATGTAGTTTATTTCCGTCACATCAACTTAACATAGCTGTCTTTCCCAGCGTTACTTTTTTTTTGACCATTTAGCATCAGCGTTTTTTTTTAAATTATTTATCTTTTCTTTTTTTTGTTGAATGGTCCAAATTTGATTTCATTTTTATTCTAGAACAAAAACCAGCAACTCATTAAGTTGAACCAAAAAAACAAAAAGTTTTATTTTATTATACTACATCAACTATTCACTAAAATACTAAGTTTTAATAATAACTAATAATATTAATAACATGGATGAGAAAAAATATATCTTTATTTGAGTATTTACTGATTATTTAAAAAATTAATAATTCAATTTTTCATTAACTTATGGAATCACATAAGACTTAAAACCTACTCCGTGAAGTACTTTTTTATTTGAAAAAACATATCAAGATAATCAGATGAGCAGTTTCAGAGAACATGCGTGACAATGATTTCCATTTTCACATTTATATAATAATATTAAATAGATTAGATACTTTAATATTAAGTGTTTTATTTTTTTTACTAATCAGTCAATAATTTTTACCGCTCAATCAAGTTTTATACCAGTGAGCAGTGGCAGCCTGGCCAGATCTGCGATATGGCGATTGCTAACTAAGCCCTCGTCTACGAGGCTCCTTAGTCCTTAAGTATTATGCTTTTTTTCAATACATCGGGAAATCAATAATAAATTATTTAAAACACGAGTAAATTAGAAGAAAAATAATAAAATAGTTATTAGACTATTATAATATCATATAAATATATAATATGTAGATAGGTACATTATTTTGAAAAAATAAATATTAAACATATTTTAGTTTACATCTCCCAAATACAAATTGTAATATAACATAAATATAATTCCTTACAATGCAAATAACGTCAAATGATATTATTTTTAGAATTCCTTTTAGTATAATATTATAAATATAATTACATATTACTGTACAAGTATTGAGCGTAGTGATTAGATTAAAAATGTATGATGACTAATAAAAATATAATTTTTGAGTAAAATCGCGTAAAAGACGACCCAAATGCTATTATCCATTGCTCACTGCAGCTATTAGTTTTTTATATATAAATATCACTAGATAATAAACATAATTATTTTTTTTTATTCCGTTAGTAAGCCGTTGTCGAAACTGTGTTAACATTCATCACTTACTATTATTAGTGGTCGACGAATAATAATTTTGTCACAGCCAGTAAAGCTCTGCATCTCTAAAGCCTGCAGGTATATTCAATTATCATATTTAATATAATATTATATTCATCCTAAACATCGTTTGATTTAATCTAATTATTTGATTAACTAGCAATTGTATTAAAATTAATTTTGTTATTCGGTATTCGTTGAGCACGCGAGGTCTCAGCAACCGTCATAGGCACCGTATGTTATATATATTTTTATTTTAAATAGGAAAAATGTCAGCAGTGATTTGGTAACTTTCCGAGGCTTCTCATGTCTTCCTACAATTATTATGCCTACATGGAAGAACCATTTTATTTATTTAGCCGACCAAGTAATGTGTTGTCACGCCGCAATTGTTATATACCCGCCAAAATTTTAGATTTTTGCAATCCCCTTGTACCTATATAATAATATGGTTTTAAATTATTATTTATATAACCCAATGATACACGATGCTTAAACATTATACAATATTACACTCTAAACTTTTTCAATACACACTGTGTAGATAAACCTCGTGGGACCATGTTTTATATGTGACTTATAGAACGCACGTAGGTATACGTCGAAAAGTAGGTACCTACGTATTACCGCTGTTATAGGCAGTATTTGCTAGAAAAAAATAATACGTTCTGTAAACAGACGTTTCTTACTCGACTTGTCGCAATTCAAATAGTCCGTGGAAACAAATTGTGTGTTTTGGATTTACATGCACTTTGTTTTTCCCGATGATATTTACATCGAATTCGATCGTAATCAAGTGCACGTGCATTTCGCAAATTTAACACGATTATTGCATAGTGTGACGGAATAAATGTACGGAGACAACGTAAAGTGCAAAGTCGTATACGTTTTTTACCCAAAGTTCGCGTATTACCACAATAATTATTATATGATAGAACGTATACCTAGACTCAGTAGGCTCTTGTGATTATTGTTGTGTATGTATATTAATATGTAGGTGGTACGAGCGTGACACTATACAGCTGCATTTGTATGTTTTATTGATATTAAATAAATAACCCTGATTTTGAGATAACTATTTGAAGCGGATTTAAAAATGATCGAAATTTCTTCGACAATTTATGACAGTTTTCATAAGCGCGTTTCAAAACTATAGCTGCAGTGCAAAGTTTTAAATCAAAAAACTATGCGAAGTACACTGCTCACTTAGAGATATTTTATGAAAATCGTTGACTTTTTTTTTCTGCTAGAAAATTTGTCGTCGTTGCAAAACCTTCAATAACTTAATAACCACCTTCGCACTGCACGCAAAATATACGATATAGATTAATGTCTAATAATATCGTTTGGTGCATACGTTGCGTACAACTATCGAAACATTGGAATACAGTTTACACGCTCTGCATAATATTAGAAATGTATGTTTTTAGAAAATATAATATACGTTTAGCTTCTCACATTAAAAATAATAATCAACTGTCATTAAAAATGGATAATTATTAAAAATAGTTTCATCATGTCATATATAAATAAATATATGTAAGATACTATCAATATATTTTTTTTAATTACCGAAGTATTGGTTGATTTTTTAAAAACTTGTTATAATGTTGTTTACTTTTTACAATAAAAATCGGATAATCATATTATTATTGTCATTAAAAACAATTATATAAACGTTACGGATGTATAATACCTTATTAATAAAATTATTTATCTTTTATTAAATCTTAATAGGATAAAAGCACTTTAATTTATATCAAATCAGTTGGGATAACTTGCGGCCAAAATCATGAAACCCAACTAATCCAAACTAAAGTCGCTACCGGCGATGCAATTGATTCGTCTCCATTATGACTTAATGTTATTTAAATTATTATTATTTTTTTTTTTTAATATAAAATAAAGGTGGGTAATGGGCCTACCGTTCGGGTGTCGATCGGTGGTATACGTGATCGTTATTGCGCAATATGGAATAAATATCTAAAATATTTATGTTCGGGATCGGTAGAATCCCATGGCCCTGGTCTATCTAGGCCTGAGGCTTCCAACATTTTTTAGGATCTCGTAAAATCATCCATATTACTAAATATGATCGGTCATATCAATGCTAGTAAATATAAATATTTAAATTGGCTTGAGATATACGTTAGTTTGCTAAGAAGTTTAGATCCATTCACCCGTGAATCGTGATTGTATACTGCTATAGTGTTATATTATGATATGGGTGCATGTTTTCAAAAATCAAGTTTTAGAATGCCAAGTTTTAGAGTGACCAAATTTAGAAAATCTATATTTTAGAATATGAAACTTTTAGAAATTCTGTGTTTTAGAAAAATGTTAAATGGTGTTTTTGAATATAAGAGCGGGAACTCACATCAAAATACAGAGTTTTTAAACAAAATACTGTTTTATTTTGTAATATAATTTTCGATACAAAATGTAGAAATGATGATACACTTCCAAATCTGTAATTAGTTTATGTTTAATCGGAAAGACGGGTAATATCAAAAATACATATTATTTATAAATATAATTCTTTGTTGCTCAATAATCATTATCAAGATTTTATTTTATTTTATATTTTATTTTATTGATATTGCCAACTATTATCGTAGAATTACGATAGACTTCTATATATTGATATAATGTATGATTATTTTATACCTGATCGAGAATACGAAAATTATTTAAAGTATTCAAGAATAAAAAGTACAATGAAAAACGGGATGATAACTTATTGAAAATATGTAAACGAATAGTTAATGATTCTAATTCTAATTTAGATGAATTTATGAGAGCTGTTGCTAATAATATTAAGTATTAATAATTATTATATTTATTTTTTATTATAAATGAATTATTAAAAAACATTTTATCATTTACAATTTTAACTTTTAATTATTAATAATTTATCATTATATTTATTTTTTATTATAATAATATAAATATTTTTATAAAAAAAATTTCTAAAAATTGTAATTCTAAAACTCGGCATTCTAAAATATGACTTTCTAAAACCTACCTCAATACCCTATATTATATGTATCGCTATATTTTGAGCGGATACAGTAAATCAGTGTATATAACCAATATATTATAATCTCTTCGTTCAGGATTTAAAATAAATATGATACATTTTTTATTAAATAATAATTATTTAGAATAAATTATATATTATATTTTTTTTCTTTTATCTAATAAAATCAAAATATTAAAAAATGATTGTTACAGTCCCTTGGTGCTCGTATTCGTTTTTATATTATTTATTATGTAGGTAGACAGTTATATTATTATTTTAAAATGTTCCTTTGAATAAACTATTGTTATTATATTTTAACACCGTTGTGTACATGTTGTTGTGTAAAATAATTGAAAAAATTGTTTTAAAAACGATGATAAGTCACGATAATAACAATAGTTCTCCAACTACAACTTTTTTATTCATACACAAACAAGTTTTAGTTATTTACTTTACCAATGGATGTATAATAATATTTAGGTACGTCTTTATTATCTATGTTGAATTAAAATCACAACCATTATGTATGATAACATATTAAATTCGAAAAAATATGATAGTGACCAACGAATAATAAAAATAATCAAACTGATCAAATTAAGTATTTTAAGAACAAAGTATTAAAAACAAAAATAACTAAATGCTCACACAAAGATAATCGATGGTTATTCCTTTTTTGAGTTATATAAAAAAAAAAACTGATTTTGCATAAAACTTCCCGTTTTCAAGTTTTATTTATTTTTTACCAATTATTTTGAAAAATACTGAGAATATTTTACTTCTTTTAAGTAGAAACTAAATCTAATTTACTATTTATAACATTCCCCAAAGTTGAGGATTAAAGCATTTTTCAACTACTCATTATAATAAGTAAATTATATACAGTACATATTATGTATCAAAAACAATCGATAATTGTTTTATACATAGTGTGTTTTTTGAAGTACATATTCTAATTGAATTATGACATTAAAAGTATATGTAGTCTTTATAAAAATTAAATAATCAAAAAAAACCATCATGATAAAAATGAAAGATAAAAATTCTATATTTTTATTTTTTATTTTATTTATGTTGCGTTATGAATACTATCATATCTACTTCAAACTTTATAATGTAAAACATATTTTTAGGTACAAAAATTGACTCCGAAAGTGAACAGACAAATGGATCATTGTATGTATTCTTTTACACAAACGTAAATATACATATATGTGTGTATATACATGCGTATGTTTGTGTACAGTGACACACCCCAAAACCACTTTCGGTGTAGCTAACCGAGACAAAAATTAACATAGAAATTCATTAAAAAACACGCTGTATTATCGTGACATCGGCGGCCGGTGCGTCGGTCGATTAATATAAACAGAGGCTGAAAAAATAAACTATACGTACAATAATAATATTACAGTGTAATGTTGCGTTATACGTACGTGTATCAATATCATAATAAAATATATGATGTATATATATATATATATGGTTATTATACGTAGAGTGTGCGTGCCATGTAGCGGGAGCCTACCGTATTATTGTGTATATTATAATATAAATATGACTGTGTTGAGAGACACGAGAAATCGTGTCGTATTTGTTCTAACCGCTCACGGGGGAATTGTTTCGTTTTTTCAGTGTGATAAAAAAAAAAAAGATAATAATAATAATAATAAAAAAAGTTTTGGATGGAAAACAAAATTTAAAACCGTTTGAATTAAATTTTGTGCGTGATATATTTATTGATAACGTTAAATACAATTTTCAGTCTTTTTTTACCATTTTTTTTTTTTTTTTTATGAGCAAATGTATAATTTCATGTACCAAAGTAGAATATCAACACTTTGATTTATAAATATTTAAAGACAAAATAAATAGGACAAAATATTATTAGATTGATATTTAGTTTCGGCGAGGAAGGTAATGCATGCAACGCAAATTTCCAGTTCACTACAATTCATTAAATGCATATAACTTTTCATCTCTTATTTAACTTAATTTCAATTGTTTTATGTTTCACAAGTTTGGTAGGTATGTTCGGATTTTTTTCTGGATACTAATTTCAAATATTTTTTTTTTTTTTTTAGTATAAATATATCAATTACAAATTATCTGAAGATCGACCATGTAGAATGGGTGAGTTAATAATATGTTAATACTAAAAACTTAATTTTATAATTTTTTTTTTGTTTACTATTGGTGAAATCGCCAATAGATACCTAAAATTATTAAATTAAATAAATATATTAATAAAACTTAAGTTTTACTCTCAATAAAGGGATATCACCAATCTCATAAAATGCATAAAAATTGTGTGTGTACAATGTGTCGTATCACACACTGATTATTAGTATGATCTAGTTTTTATTTGTCTAAATAGGTTTTGACAAAATTTAATTATTGATAATATCGTTAAAAAATATAACTTGCGAAGAGTATTACATTTTTATAATTTTAAAGCCGTCGTTGTATTTTTCTTTGTCTAATGTTTACTTTAAGATTTATATTCTCATGTGCGGATGTTCAGTGAAATTATAAATTATGTTGTCGGAAATTGGACTAAAAGTGAGGACGACGTTATTTGTATTTGTTAAACTTCAAGTCCACGGACGATTCTATTGCAAGTGCAATGATTTCCAGAGTTTAATTTTGTAATATAAACCTTGCTTCAGAGGTGCTGAAGTAATATGAAGTTATAGGTACCTACAGTTGTTTTTCGATTTATATTATTTTATTGCTCCATAAATCAAAAAATGTTTATAGTGTTGATAGCCGAGCAACAATAATTAAAGATAAAATAACTAATAATTAATGGTTTTGGTGCAAACACTGGAATACATTTTGATTCACATTAACTAAGTGAATAAAAAAGTTTTTAATGGCATAACTATAAATTAATATTGAACATTACGAAGGTTTCTCACCGATCTTCGCATATTGTTATAGATTCGGAATTCACTCATACTCATTATTAGCACACACTTTTATAGAACTATATTAGTCTTATTTATTAGTGAGCTTATATAAATATTATTTATTTTTAGAATAAATTGTATTATTAAAAATATTAAAAATACAGTTTTTAAATTAAATATCTCTTAAAAAAAGTTATATACCTAATATTAAAAGTTTATGTAAAAATAGGTACTTATCACCTATCTAATTATTGTAAACTAAAATAAAATAATTTTAAAACTGAAATGAATAATAATGATACAATAAAAATGGCTGAACGTATTGGCTTATTTTCAAAATATTTAACACTTGCCAATAATTTAAATGCTATGATTAATAAATATTGTTACAGAATAAACTGCAAACAGAAAAAATTAAATATAAAACATATATAAACTGTGTAAATAATCATGTTTGAAATTTGGCTTATTTTTCTCTCGGTACAGTTTTTATAGTGGGTTTTTTTGATACATTAAAAATCAAAAAAAAATACTAATAATAATAAAAAGTCTCTATGATACTGTGAAATATTGTTTTTAATTTTTAAATATTAAATCATACACGGTATTTAATATTGACAAAAATATTATATGCTTATATGAGATTATAGAAAAAAAATAAACATTGTGATGCGGCAAAAATAACGGCACGAAATACGACATAGTATTTACCGATTCTACCGCAATAATATTGCTTTATAATCAAAATTATTTAGGTACTTAGTAAAATTGTATATTTGTGTATTAAGAAAAATTAATGCGTGTATGCTTACAGTGACTATGCTGTATGTGAAAAACTAAGCAGAAATCGATGGAATCGGGAGTGAAAAGACACGCGGAAAATGACCTAAAGCGTGACAGGTCACGGTGTCACACGTGTTGCACCCTTTCGAGTGACGACTAATGATAATAATAATATAATGATAACGCAAACCAGGAAGTATTATATTAAGGTCCGTATTTGACCTTTTGAAAAAAAAAAAATGAAAATGTTTTCCAATTTTAAAAAAGAGTTAAAATTTAAAAAAGTTACGTCCTAAGTGCTTCTCCGCTACAAATAGGCAACGATGACGTACACCAACTTTACTATATTTACATACATCAGTTGCGCCCGTCTCCCGGGAAACGTATTTAATATGTGTACAATGGATTCAAATTGGAACGTGCCCACTCGTCCGCATCTACCTGTCGTATTTTGTTTTTTTACAATTTTTTTTTTTCATTCATTTAACATCAAACCCACGAAATCGTTAAAATAAAATCGAAACCCTAAATGAATAGGTACGCCCCGATAAAATAATGTAAAAAAATTAAAATTCGTCGAACACGATCTATATAGGCCCCCCCCACAAAAATCACACCGACGCTTAACACTATAAAATTACTAACTGTATTAGTTTCTGCTCAGATATTTTGAGTAATTATCACTGGTGTCATCCAGTCATCCAGACGTACCCCGCAGACGTAACGTCAAACGTTTTCGCGATTGTTATTCGACTCTCCCGTTACACCTGTTCTCATATGAGAATCCTCGCCGTGATAATATATGTCTAATATATAGTAGATCGCGTATCACGGAAGTAAGAAATATAATCGTATAGACTTGTATGACTAGACTTTTACTGAAAGTTATGACGTGACAACATATTATTGATATGTTTATTACCGATGTGAATTTGATTTCCCGTTTGTGCGCCCTGTAGATTTTATGACTTAATAATAAAATACAATATATTACTATTATGATAATATTTAAAAGTTGTATGTGTACAGCCGTTGCTCGTTGCACTGATCCATAAATCGTGAGCAATAATTTGTGCATTAATTTTCTATACAGTTGCGGAATAATACATAAGTTACAGTTTATAATACGCAGGTTAAAAGTAAATATAACGACGTGTGTGTAGCGCAAAAGGGGTCCGGTAATTTATCTCACGATATAAGTGCTTTTTAACTTCGAAATAATTAATCTATTTTACATTTTGTTTTTACTTTCCACGGTAAAACAAAATTATGTGTTATCTCGATGGAGACAAATTTCACGAAATTTTTAAACCCTTTATAATAGCTAGTAGGTATAATACGGAATAAACAACAAATTATAGTATTATTACACTACACGCAACGTGCTCGGGACGATTCCGCTTAACGGGCGAGTCGTTCGTTGTTGTGTTTTTGGTTTTTTTGCTGTATTTTTTGTTTTTTTTTTGTTTTGCGGTCAGTTTTATTACCTACTTTCCGCTTGTTGTTGTTGCTGTTGTTACTTCGCCGAAAAAACAGTAGGCGGACATATTATGTAGTGCTTGTACACCGCATCATCATATAGCTACTATATGCTTATACTATTATAGTGAATCGTTTTGTACTCGTATATTAACTTATTATACACATCATGTTTTACACGCGATATAACACTGCCGAAACGGCGCGCGTGTGTTACGTATAATATGTCTCGTTTTACGTAGGTACCTATTATGCTCGTCCAGTGTGCGCGGCAAGGTGAAGTGCTTAAGTCGCGTACACGCGCGTCGTGAACTGCAACCGGCAAAACACCAAAGTAATCAGTAACTTCACTCGGGATCCGCGATTTTATGAAATATATAGGCGCTATTATAGCGCTATCCACTTGGGGAGAGGCCATTTTTAACCAAAAACACTGATAAAAATCAAAAACAGATTTTTTTTTTATAAACAACTTACTCAAGTTATAATATAAATGATTACCAAATACAAAATCTTCGATTTATCGAAAGTAAATTTTACAATAGGAATTTTTTCTTATTTTGTTTCGCAAAGTCCACAATATCATCTTCATAGTTCAATGGTTAATCATTTCGTAACATCATGTTTGATTATCGTTCATAATAAAAAAGATCAAGTTTTTCTTGTTTTAATAAGGACCTCATGTAGGTTTTTAAATGCGTTTAAGTGAAAAAAATTATCATTAACTACTAAAATTCTTGCAGGATGGCATTGATAAGAAGTTTTTAATTGTTTCACTATATATTAGTAAGGGGAGCTCAATCTTCGCAGTCCCTATGCTTGAGCACTGTAAGCACGCACATCCGTAAACCAGTACTTATCTAGTTTATTGGTACAACAACTGTAGGATCACTGTAAAGCACAAAGTTTCAATAGTGGACTTGGTCAGTTTTTGCATGGCAACACAGGAAAGCGTTTTTCGATCCTTTTTAAATTAAATTTATTAAATGCTATAATAATATTATGACCTATTAATAAAAAAATAAATGCATTTTTCATTATCTAATGAAAGTTTCTGGTCGATTAACAAAGTTTCAGAGTATTTTATTTTTTACTTTAGTCTTTGACAAACGAAAAACATCACAACCATTAACATTGAATTACTGAAAAGGTACTATAAGGTTTGAATAAATAACAAAATAATAAGTGAACGAAATTACACGACTCGTTAGGAATGATTTTAACTATAGTTTTGTGAATAAAAATTTAAATATCATTTCGTTATCTTCTATTTATTAAAGATATAAATTATTAATACAAAATTGTTACCTTTTTAAAAGTTTCCCAACATATTTAGAATCCATTATAAGGATGACGTAGGTACCTATATATTACTTATATGCAAACTATACCCAGTATAAAAGATTATATTTACGTAGTTACTTTAAATTTTAGCTTGAAATGTACCAATAAAAATTTTTGGAAACATACCTATCACAGTATTGATACGGGTCGTCCGGGGGGGGGGAGGGAGATCCTTGTCGTAAATAAATATTAACACTGGTTTTTGAGTAATCAAGTGTATCTATTTCTGTGCAATATATATATATGTATTTACAAAATATGGGTCGAGTTAAGCGTCGACTTGTGCCGACCAGACTTAAATAAGTGAGTCGACACAATCGGGGGCGCTTGTGGATAGTCTGGTGAGTACCGGAACCTATATGGCTATATATAATGTGGCGTTATAGTTGGCCTATAATTTGTACAAATATCGGGGTGGAGAGCCGTCGTCGGTACAAGCTTAATTAAGCGGTACTCCGACGGCGAACCTGGTCCGGGAAGGTCAACTTAAATAAGTCGTGCGTTGTCGGGATATGCGGTGGCCCTGAAAAGCGTCGTTTTTCTGGTGGTGCTCGCTTGATGTTTGGTCGAAATTTTCGTTACTTCATCCAGCGGCGGGTTGTTGGTTCAGTGGTCTTCGTTCCCGAGTGTTGAAATTAGTAATCACGACGCCGGGGGACACGTTGAGTTCCGCTGTATGTCCTGGTCGTGATTGACATAAATCTCAGCATACGCCGAATCCCCGTCTTTCTCAAGACGGTTTTGTTAACGTTGTCGCCGAGTGCCGTATAAATCGGATTCACGGGACGTTTGCGTTTCGACCGTCGGGACAATGTGTCCTGAAAAGGACCGTTTTCAAACCGTAAACCCGGGTTTTTCCCGGGTGGTACGGGAATCGCCGTCCGGTGATGGCGTCAATCACACGTCGAAGACGTTCGCTAAGAGTGTGAACACGACTTAGCAATCGATTAGTCCTGAGCGGTGTGATTTACGATAGCACCGTGTAAAAGTGCAATATAGGCAACTTCGATGCAAATCTAGTCGCCGTGAGTCGTTAGCCACGTCGGCCGTGGTTATGCGGATCGCTGGCGGACGTTCGTGGTCGACGGCAGCGCTTGTAGTTGCCCGTATGTTCGCGGAGTTGTAAGGTCTCGATGATGTTCTAATCCGTAGATCGGTCGTTGACGGTGGCTCGTAAGATCGTCGTATTCGTTCACAATCCAAATGAATTTCCTGGTCTTCCTGGCTTCTTGATGTTATCTCGAGTTTTGAAGTCTTGAATGGTTGAGTGGAAATTGGAATTTGGAATATCGATCGGTCGCAGCGTGCGCGTATATAAATTGTTTACCGTACCGACTAGTAAGCCACTAAGTCTCGTTGGCCTTCGCAGCGTTCGGCCGTGTTTCGTTTTGTGACTTTTGTGGTTGTTATTTTTTATCCAATTGTGTTGTAAGTGGTTTTTACGGATAGGTCTTGTCATCCCCTATCCGTTGATACCATCCCTAATGTTATTTGATCATATCTTCGTTGTCTATTTGTCCGTTATTGCTGTCTGTATTTGTTCGTTTCACTCATCATTCCCCAGCCTCTGTATTATTTGTTCTATACATGTATTATCGGGTTTGATGGTAGGTACCCAAGAATAGGTATTTTCCTCCTCTATTCATTGGCGCCACCCTTGTTCTTCTGTGATGATTTCGCTTTTTATAATCTTGCGCCAAGTGTTTTGTCCGAATGGCGGCCTCTGATTGGTTGTTTACACCGTATGTTATAATATGATTTAATAACTCGTGTGTTGGTCCTGAAAAGGACCGTTTTCGTGTAAGTGTCGTAGATTGTTCCGTAACAGTGTTTTCATAATAAAAATAGAATTCGTTAAATAATTTAGTCAAGACCATATTGTAGTTGTCATAACTCATTAATAATAATAACTACGTACTATGTTAGAATAAAAAAAAAATTAATTTTAATAAAGAGAATTAGACATAAGTTAATGTTTATTAATTTAAATGTTATTAAAGAATTTTTGATTTTGAGATACTACTAAAAATATTTTACATGATGGTACATAGTTATTCCATAGCTTAGTAAAAAATGTACTGAAAATTAATTTGATATTTCTCTTTCTCTTAAGACAAAGTATAATGTGCATAGACTACTTATAATAGGTATACCGTAAGAAATCGACAGTAATAAATAGTGTTGTCTCGAAATACGGTTAAACATTAATTCCTTCTTAACATTTTAATAATTATTTTTCTTTTATGTTCCGTTTTACCTTGAAAAAATAACTCGAGTAACGATGGAAAACAAATGCACATAACCAGATAAAAAAGAAATCACAACGAAACCCATATTATACATATATAATATAATACGTTCGTTTCACGTGGCGTATATTATTTTATTGTACATAAAGGTACTGCATATATATAATTAAATGGTATTGGATAGCGCACGTGTGTGTGTGTGTGTGTGTGTTAGGTCAAGTGGAAGGGGCGTGTTGTAAAATTCAAATTTTTAGCACTCCGACCAAGAACATCATTATACGAGAGTATACACGTGATTATCGGGTCACACTTTTATTAGGTACCATTATTATTATTATTATTAGGTACATCTTTCTTTACCATTTTTTATTTTTCCCATACGGACTGTTTGAAATATATATATATTTTTTTTTATTGGATTCGACCGTTGTCGGCGAACACCCTCTCCGCAGTGTGTGAGAAATGCCCGTGGCGGTATCGTGTGGATAGGACCGACTACCAGGACATAAATTATCCGACCAAACACACACACACACACACACACACTACTAGTCGAAGAATCGTGTAAAGATCTGTTATCTAGATAATATTCACTACCGTTGTCGATGATTTCAGTCGGAGAGTTAAAACTGGTCCAGATTCCTGCCGATAAAAAAATAATAATAATAATAATAATAAAAGAGACTCTTATATGTGTATACATATAATATACAATATATATTCTACCGGTATAACAATGATAATCAACTATACACGACTTACTACTATATTATATCAGTATGTGTATATTATATATAATACTAATTCCGATGGGTATTTTTTTTTATTTTTTCATTCCGAATGAACGGGTAGGTACGCGCGTATCGTTTATTTTTTTTCTCCCCGTTTTATCTCTTTACGGGTCCCCGTCCCGTCCGCCGTCTGATTTACGCCCGAGAAGATATTTTAACGATCCAATAAAATAGTTTTACCTATATATACATATGTATACATTGTATTCCTATATATATATATTATTTTACGTTTTATTGTGTTGTGCGCAGATGCCACGTGTAACGTCTTAATCTCGCCTGTCCCAACGTCAACTGTACACAGGGACGGGGTTAAGCGCCGCCGCGTAATTTTCCCACCGCCCCCGCCGCCGCAGTGGCGCATCGCCCGCCGCCGACGACCGACGGGGACGATTTTAATGTGTGCGCACAGTCTACTGTTATTGTGTCTTTTCACGGTAATACATGCAACCCTTTTCGCCGGTAATTAAAAGTACAACACTGACGTCGGTGCTTTACTCGCATAAAGAGAAGGATCAGAGACAAAAAAAAAAAAATAAAATAAAATTACACGATAATCTGGAAATTTATCGAGTGTTTTCAATTGTTTAATGGTTCGTAAAAAAGGAAACCCCTTAATGGACTTTAAAATATCAAAAGGTTCAACAATTTATTGACCATTAAAAACAATTAAAAACTTGGCTTTCTTTTTTTTTTTTATTATTAGTTAACTGTAATTTTTTTTTTGTCCTTTTAACAAATGTTCACAATTAAATATAACACATTTCAATTGCATAGCACTACTATAATGCGTATCGTTCGCAAGTCGCAACATTTGCAACCGTTATAATAGTACCTATTATCATGGCCGTATCCAAGATTTTTTTTAGGGGGGGGGGGGTCGTATTAATATAAAACTATAACATCATTTTTAAGAATTTTAATTAAATATACCCATATCATTTTTTAAGGTACCAATAAGGTAATAATATAAATACAAATGTACTTTATTATTAAAAATACATCATTACACAATTTTAAGGATTATCAAGGGAAGTCAATAAAAATATTTTTCAATGAAATTTCTGGAGAGGGGGTTGAACCCCGGTAAACCTTTCCCCTGAATACGGCTATGACTATTATTTCTTTAAATATTAGTTAATAATTATTAAAATACAACAATATAACTTAAAAATGATTCGTACTAGACATTTTATGTAAAGTATTATAATATATTTTACTGCATTTACCGGTTTCGGCTTTATTGACTAAAATATTTTTATAAACAATTTAAACATTTAAATAAATATCATGTACAGATTTTTGTATAGCATAGTACCATCTTACATACATCAACTGTTGAAAAGGAAATAAACGAGTTATAGTGCATATGTAATATTTTAATTTATAATATTTGACTATTGCACTTGCTTGGTATTTATAAAGCTTTTATTACATAATATAAATAATAGTGTTTTTAACATCAGTCCAAAAATATTAATTAAAAACTTTGTTCCTCACCCATCTAAGTAAGTTTAATATTTTAAGTTGTGTTTAGTGTGTTATTTAGTATTTACTTATATAATTGTTATTTAATTTATTAAACTTGTTTAGGTTTTGGAAACAAAACTAATTAATTCACTGCAGAGCCCATAACCAAAAAAATCAAATCAAAATCCTAAATATATTTAGGATTATCTTAATAAAATTATAAAATATCTATCGGATAATTGTGCTTGTATTTATTTACAAGAATATTTATAATAATCATCGTGTAATATATATATGTGTGTGTCTTAAAAATCAGTTGTTGAATCAATATAAACTATAAAATATACTAGGAAAAAAAAATACGTTTTTATTTCTATACGGTGAAATGTTCGTTTCACCACATTCGCCATCACATTTTATTGAACCCTTAGGATACGATCGGAAAAATAATTCATTAGTTCGACGAAAACAATAATTTAACATTAAATTAGTGCTAAGGATCTCCATTTGTGCGCGCGTGTGTGTGTGCTTGCAGGTACTTGCACAGTTCCTCGCGTGAACACGACCCGGATCCAATGACAAACGGTATGGCTGCATTTCCAAAACCGTGGCAAAATGTTGACTATAAATTATAATATTGTTCTCGTTTCATATACTATTCGCAGCCACGAAATGTCGCTACATCCACACCTTTATATCCGTCAAGTGTCAACTTCTCCTTCTGCTTTAAGGTCAGTGTTAATCATCTTTTGATTGATCTGTGCTCTAATTTCTGTAATAGTTTAACTAGTTTAAAATGAGTTTTGGTTCCACTTCCGCAACGTTTCAGAGATCGTTACTAACGCACTAACCTACACTTCATGAAGTAAACCTGTTACCTACTTTGCATATTATTGTTGAGAATATTAATTTATAGTGTAATTTATTAGTAATCATCTGCTGTTAATTGTAGGTAGGTGCAGCCTGTTACAATTTATCAACTTTAAACATGCCATAGGACTTCCACTAAACGGTTTATAGGATTTTAATTGTATGTGTATGTTGGTTGGTTCACATAGTTAATGGTTATTGGATATTATTTTAAATGGAGACGAATTCGTCTTTCAACAAAATTATCAATTTTGTTTAATAAATTAATTTTGATCTGTCAGAGCCGTTTTTTTTTTTAGGACGTTCGTCTTCGAAGTAAAATAAAAAATGAAATAGGCAGGTACTCAATTGCCGTGATGAATGAATCTCATATTAGTCGTATCAATTCCTACTATACGAATAGTATAATAATAGCTTATCATAGCACTAATGATAAATACCTAACAATTTTAGTCGTATATGAGCGTAAAACCAATTGTTTGCAACTATTTAAAAAAATCTCATAAATCATAATGATTTAAATTGACACTATTGATGACATACGTGTATAATTAATAGTGAGTACAAACTTAACTAATCGTAAATTTTAAGTATTAATTATTATTATCCTAACTAATTTTTATTGATATTGCAGATATTATATAAATAATGTAAATATTATTATCTGTTTTTATATAGATCGTTTATTTTTTTTCTTTAGAAAATGTTTAACTTTTATAATATTTGTATTATTTATATTCGTATGACAAACCACGGATTGAATTATTTATTCGGAATTTCATTGTAATAATATTATTATTATCTTTTATATTATAGTCGTTCAGGTCATTTAAATTAAGCTATAAAATAGTTAAAATAATTTATTTCTATACCAATGGATAAACAAAACGTATTCTTAAAACATAATATTCGTAATTATACAGTGCGATTCACTAATAATGGTTATTACTTATTGCACATTTTATCCTTTTGATAACGCTATTATTAAAATTCTGATGTTTAGAATTTTTAATTATAGGTATGTATACTTGAAGACCAGATTTTAAAATACTTTAGGACTTATGTATACGTACCGCAGAACACTAGGTTACTCTTTAAATGGCATAGAAAATTAAAGTATTCTAAAATATGTTACTCAAAAATTCCAAAAATCAGAATTTAAATTAATTCATTATTATAAGGAAATATTCCGTATCAATGAAATATGGGGGATGAGAAGTTTTTTTTATATGCACAGGCTATCATTATCCACCCTAAATATTATTACAATATATTTTTTATTACGTATAGGCATCATGTTTATGCAGTTACACATTATATTATTGTGTGCCATGTATAATTAGAGACTCTACCGTATAAACCTAGTAATTACATATAATTTATTGAAAAAAAAATGTATCGTTATCGTCCATATTATTATGTGGCTAAACAAGTTAATTCTGAATACCTAATATAGGTACGTGTCATTATTCTACGAATAATTAAGTTCTTAATAATCATAATTTATATCAAATAAGAAATCAAAATTATTATCGGTTAGAAAATTAAGGTACTATAATTATTATAACCAGTGGTCTAAGCGCTTTAAAAATTGAAGAGGTTAGTTAATAATGCGATTGATAACAAAGAATTGCTTATTAAGTAAATTGTCATTTGTGTATATATCAATATATTATATTATATTTGTTTTATGAATGTTAAAATAAAAATATTTGATATTCATTATAAATTATAATTCATTTTATTATTTTAACATCATATTAACTATTTAATTTTGAAATATAAAAAAAAATAGTTACTTGCTATTGTTATTATTATAAACAATAAATTATTAAACTGATTAACAGATTAAGTAACACGATATATTCAACTTGATAATAATTATATATACTTAGATTGTGATAAAAAAAAAGGTTGATCATTTCAACAAATGTATTAGTTATCTAGATTAAAATTAACAATATTATTAGACTATTCAAATAAAAATAATTACAATGCACATATTATTTGTTAATTTTATTGTTCAAGAGAGAAGAGCGTTTATTTTTAGATCAAATAAGTGGTGCGATGGAAAAAAAATAAAAAAAAAAATGAATGAATACAAAATAAAAATAAACATATAGATGTAGGTACACATATTATCCCTATCGTTAGTGACATTTATCGCTCTGGGGCTTACTATAGCACTGATCAACAGATCAATTACAACTTTTTTATTGCTGGATTTAGGATACAACCAGAGAGAAAAAAAGATTACACTTTAATATCAGAATTCTAAATTAAAATCGGGGATTCACATACGAATACATTAAACACATTATAAGTTAATACCTGCATTATGTCACCCTCAAGGAACAAACATAACATTTTACATAATCCCGAATTAACAGAAAATAAATGTGATACGCATACGACGGCAATACAATATATAGGTATATTATAATTTAAGCGCTTGTTATCGGCCATTATGGATTTCAGGGTATTACTATATTATATTATTATATATTATTATATTTTGTTTTGCTCGTGTCTCCGGAGAGGAAAATAAACATTTCGTATACGTAGCCTACGTCACGAATAATAAGGTATGTCTTTACAATCTATACCGAAACACAACGCAAAGCGATATTGTATTGTTTTATCCGACACTAAAATCTATACGCACTAAAACACGTTATCAATTTGAAGATAAATGTTCGATGATTTTGCGAGACAAATCAATTGATTTTATATACAACTATATCCGTAACGGTTTGTTTGAAACTGCGGTGATGTGTATATACTATTCTATTGTGGAACAGTTCGAAACCCGTCAATGTCCTCGGAAAAGCATTTTATATTTTAGGCGCCATTCGACACTTATGCATAATAATAACGAACACTTAAAAAATGTAAAAAACCATAATAATTGTAAATGGTATAAATAATTATATACATATGAAAATAAAACGGGGGCGAAGTCACTTTGCAATATTCTCAATTCGTCTTCACCTCGTCATTGAGTAAACGGATGAGTTAAATTTGAGCTCAATGATAGATCGTTATTTACGAAAAGCGATTCTAAACGGAGACGTTAGTGTCGTCAATTTCCAAAACAATTTTATAGTTAATTTTTTTATATCATGAAAATGTATTATAATAGCGAAACTATATTTATTTACTATATAAAAATTATACATCATATTATAATATTACACCATGTTATATGTTTTTTTTTTAACTTTTATTTTAGTATATAGTTTACTATATTTTTATACTAATATTTTAGTGTACTGCAGAACGATGTGAATAAATGTGTGGGATAATAACTTAAAAATAGGTAGTAAAAATATTTGGTAAATTAAATTTTATCTCTACAAAGAAAATAATAATATACGACCAACAGTTTCAAGTCCCTATGGTAAACATTTTTTGAATTCTAACAAAGTAACTAAATTCTTTATTATTTTTTTTTATCACCCAATTTCATTAAAGTCTGATATTACGAATTTCCATAAAAGAAATTAATCACGTGTATTTTTGATGTTTTTTAATGCTATAATTACAACATATTATAAAAAACATTGTTTAATATTTTTAAGCTTTTTACGAAGTCAACATTATTTATTAATTTTATAAAATTAAACTGTCCATAAATAGCTAAAAATTGGTCTAAATATATTGAAAATTCCGTGGTCTATAGAAATTACAATTTATGCAATAATGGAATATCTCAAGTTTTTATGAATAATAATAAACCATTTTTGAAGATTAATCGCTATTATATTCATTTAAATATATAATGTCATCAACATCTGAATAATAGGCGCCTTTAAAACGAAATTGTGACTATATATTTTCAGTATTATTGATTTACTTTAAGAAAAAGGTGTAAAGAACTTTTTATATTTGTAGAGTTAATTATTATTATTCTTACATTAAAATTTAAAATTGATTTTTTTGTTTAATATTGAACGTTACTGTTTTAACTATGTTAAGTATTAATTGTGTGTTAAACTTTAAAATTGTATATTTTTTCACCTACGAATTTAGTAAAAAATTGAACTAATAAAACTTATAAACGAATATTGTGTTTTTGGTATTTTATACCGCTTTAAGAAAAACTTATGTGAAAATAGACATAAATTATTGATTTTTTTATCTTAATCAAAATCTTTGCAAGTAGATTAGTAGAAAACACAATAATTTACAATTAATATTTTATGTGTATTATAATGGTATACCTATAATTATAATATATGTAAAAGCTTTTATCTTAATACGGCATTAGTAACTACACATTATTATTGTAGTTATAATTAATTGTTTTTGTTTCAGTTACTGTAAAAAAAAACCCAACGATATTACAACGAAGAGTCATATAATTAATTAGTTAAATAACTTTAGAAACTATGTGATGATTTTATTATGTTATAAGTACCTATACTATACATATGAATCCATTTTAATGATACTATATTTGTGATTAATTAATATATTATTCTATGATATAGGTACGAGTACAACAATAATAAAATGTATTTAATACTTAGCAAACCCTTCCGTCCTATCTAATACTATTTGTCTGGTTTTATTATTTTATGGTTTTTATAGCTACTTAACATATATTATAATGTGCAGAAGATACTAAAAAAAAAGAAGTTAAAGAAGATTTTATTCTCTACAATTACCATACTCTAGGTATCATTCAAATAATAATATTATGTAAATAGGTTATATTATATATAAATACATACATTAGAATATGTTTTAAGTGAAGCGAAAAATGTATAATAATATATTATAAGTTATTAAAACAGTTCTCGGTGACAGGGCTTTTTTTCAATTTTTATTTTTTCCATGTTATAATTTTTTTATTAGACATAAACAGAGCGTTGTACAACGTGGAAATATCATTGGGTTTTCGTTTTAATTTATCATCTCTGCTCTTAGGATTCATTTTTAAGCACATATTCTATTATAGATGAATCAAGTTGTCATGCTGTTTTGAGAATAAAATTGAATTAATAATTTCTAAAAAGTTAGAAATATTAGTTTTAGGAACACTTTTTTATTGGCCATACTTTATTCTTACTCATTATTATCACTCTGATTTTACTTATTAAAGGTCTTGAAAATGCAAAACTGTGTTTCTATAATAGATTTCTATTGAAATTCAAAAATATTGAAAATTAATAGTTTGAATGTTTTTTTAAGCTATTCAAATGTTTAAGTATGCGTATACTGTGATATTGCCTTACTGTTTCAGATTGATTGTTTGAATATCATAATTTTTATTTAATTTATTAGTATTGCAAACGAATCGATAAAAAAAACTATAAAATTAACATAGCTTCACGTGACATACGTACGTTGCGAGTTCAAAAATGTCCAATTCACTCTAAATGTTGTTTTCATATTTTATTTTTAAAACTGTTGTGTACAAGTAAAAAATCCGTCATCGGATATTTATGATTCGTCGAATTATTGCATTGACTAATGATGCCAAGAAGTGTATAACCTATTTCGAGTAGTATTAACTAGCGTAATTGGACGTTGAAGTCGATCTGAAAGAACGTGAAAAATATGTTTTTAAACAGGACCACTTTCCCGAATCCGGGGCCGAAGGGGACGCACACGCCGAGTGTATAATAAATAATATTATAATAACTGTACAGCATCGTTAGTGTGTGTTGTGTGTGGATGCGAGGCGAGAATGGTTGGTGGATCGCCCTGTATATAATATTATAATGTGTCCAGTGTGCCGGGTCGTCATGTATACCAGTCGATGCGTTATGGTGGTCTTACGTGTTTCCTAATTATATTATCCATAACATACAAAGCAAACTCTGAAACTTAAAAGAAACTCACCCGAGGCAGCAACGCCGGCTGATGCCGCTACGAATGAGCGTCAAGCGCTCTGTTATTATATTGTAATATTATTTTTGGTTAAAATAAAAAAAAAAAAAAATGCGCGGATATAACAACGAAAATATACAATGTTAGTGGTATTCATGATAATATTATTATACAGGACGTGTGCGGACGTATATGTGTTGTATTATTTAATATAAATAGTTAATACGCCGCCACAGATAATTTACTGTTTACGTATGCTCTGTGTATTGTATGGACAGGTAAACTCGTTTGCAAATAACATTTGAAAGATGTTTAATGCGATAAAAGATTTTCATGAAAATAAATTTTTACCATAAACAGGTCTTGTTAACTTGCATACGATTCATCATTACGTCATATGGTATAAGAAATTGTAGGAGGATGGAAGTAATTCATTTGATAAAGTCATTAGAGCAGGGTAGTTCAAGTAGCTCTAAAAAGAGTAGGTACTCCCGAGTCCTATAAGTAAAAAACTCAACAAAAAAATAACATGATTATTATTATTATCAATATTAAACAGTTTGAACAATTTACAGATTGATCACAGTTATTTATACTGACAATTTTTATGAATCTAATTAGGTAATTAATCTAAAATTAGATTATTTTGAGAATATGATTATTATATTATATATTGGTAAGTATCTAATATAAATCAATATCTAATAGCCAGATAATTAAATGGAAAAAAAATATCCAGTTTTTTTATTCTTCAGTTGCAAATTCTTCCGATGTAACTTCTTCCGTAATATCATCTTCAGTCATTTCATTAAGCGAATCTTGGCACTGAAACTGAATTTATGTTTCATAGACTACATCCGTTTTTTGGTGGTTATATATTAACAGTTTATTCTATTAAATACTAATTGTACTAATTTATTTAATCTATACTAATAAATTAACCGTAAAGTACGTAAATACGCAATGCTCGCAGCTGATTATTGAAAAACATAAAATTACAACTCACCATTTTTTCAACGAGTTCGGATATATCTCTCTCCCCAGCTGCAGTATTTAATAATTCAGATTTTTTCCAAGAATCATCGTTATTATGAGTTGACTTGAAATTTATTTTAGTTTTTTGTTCACGGTTTTTACCTTCCCTGATCTTTTCTAGTCTACTTTGCCTATCAAACATCTATTGATCAATAATAAAAAAATTAAAATTTGTCGTTAACTGTATTCCCGACAAATATTTATATCTGTGGCTTATATTAATTTCTACACGAATCATTAAACTATTTTCAGATATCAAACATTTTTCTACAAATTTTCATTCAAGATGTAAGAATTTAATAATTAGGTTCAATTAAAATTAAATTCAGCTAATGGTATAATAAAAAAAAAAAATAATAATAAATAAATAGTAGATAATATATATTATGAAAAATAATAAAATAATAATAATTTCCTTACTAGTACTAGTAGGTATACAATATGCAAATATTATTAACAAAATTATAAATATTACGAAAATTCAGTTAAACAATTTATTTTTTTTTAATTTAATTTCCTACCAGGAAAAAAATGTAATTGTGAGATTATTAGTTTTATAACGTTGGTGACTTAATTTAAAAACATAAAATATGAAAATATATTTCAAAAGTTCAAATATCAATTATAAAAAAAAAAAAACCGTTTAAAAATAAATTTAAGAGAGACCTATAACCAATCAAGATTTTCTATTATCATAGTTCTAAAGTTTAAAATTCTAAGCTTCAAATAACTCTCTTTTTTGGGGGTGGTCACAAAAAGAATGTGTTCTTTAGTTTGTTGAAAATATAACTTATACTACTATAACCTATACTACGCGACTCACAGCTGTCAATCGAACTCTATCATATGGTCCGGGAGTCACAAACCAATCGTTCATTTCAACCACGCGTGTTTTACCACAGTCATCACCGACGGCTAACAGTGTTCCGTTTTCATGGCAAGTAATACAATTTAATTTCTTGTCGGCCAACTAAATAAAAAAAAAAAAAACTAATATAAATTGAATTTCTATTCGTTGTCTCGTTATCTCTGTTTTACGGTTCTTGTGCACCTTAATTGAAAGTATCGGATCTTGTTGGTTCTGTAAGATATCCCAACATTCCATGAACCCATCGGATCTAGTCAAATAAAAAACTGAATTCTTTGAATTGCTCCATTGGCCGTCGGTTAATCTTTCATTGTGATGTCTATAATAGTAAAATATAATAATAATATGACGTGTATAATAAAATACTTAGTTGTTTCTACTGTTTTAATATTGCTATTTATATAATATATGTACTTAGTCCACATTATGGGTGATTCCTTTACCTCTTCTGACCATATAGTTGCCTGCCAATTGCAGACGGTTAAAAAGTTTTTTAAATACCCCGGATTACGTCTCAATGCACGTATGGAGCCAGGATGGCATTTATATGTAAATGGTAGTTTTTCAGACGCTGTTTTGCCCTTACGGTTTCCATCAAACACCTTTCCATGGCTTGTGCCAATCTACTTTTAAATAATAAAAAACAATGTTTTATTTTTCATTTTTAGATAAAAATAAATAATTTTTGCAATTATAAGTGTAATATTATATTTTAAATAAAAAAAACTAAATTGTTATCTCTACTGCATGGGGATACATTCAATATTGATTTTATCCATATGATTTATTAGGTTATCTACAGGTGGTTCGTGATGTCATAGTAATGCTCTCCATGTCGAACACATTTATAGAACGACCTTAGCCAGAAGACATAATAATATATATGTCAATTTCAAATGCTGTTTCATCAATGTGAAAAATAATAGATGGTTTTCGTATAAAAATATTTAGAAAAAACTCTTGTCTCTTTATATTAAGTCGTTCATGCAATAACAATTATGTACCTATTATTATGCTGACCAATATGCTAATATTTTGTACTATTATACATACTGAAATTTTTATTTTCGTATCTTAATCTTAACCATACATTATATAACAGGTAAAATCATAACAAACGCGACCAAAAATAAAATTTAAAGTTTCCGTGGTTTTCATGACATTTTATTCCCGCTTACTTTCAGCTGAGTTCCGTATTTTAATTTTTAAATATAATAATCAAATTATGTAAAACGTATGTCCATGTACCTATATCAATTATCATATGTTTTATTTTGTATGATTAAAAATAACCATTATTTTAGTTATCAGTTGTTTTTACGATCATTTGTGAAGGACGGCCAATACTAATTAATAAAATTTTAATATAATTATAGAATGTTTATCTCGTGTAAACACTTGTACAGTTGTGTACGTACCACGAAGCGTATTGGAATCGAAAAATTGTATTCCAAGCAAGTGGCTCCATCAGTCCGGCCCGATTGAATCCATCCCGGTTCTTCTTCAGTTCTCGATAAATCTAAGATCAATTTGTCCGTAGATTCTTTGAGGTTTCTGATATCCCACCATATGATCTGTAAAATACATCGGAATAGTCGAATTGCACTTATTACCTACAAGGAAATGGTCGAATTGCAGTTGGATTGAAAAAAGGTAATGACCGAACTGCACTCGGGTAAAAATCAGGTAGTGGTTGAACTGCACTCGTTCAAAAAAAAGAGTTAAAATGGAAAAAACGTGGAAATTTGTTACGTAGAAGAACCACTTAATTTACCTCGGAAAATGATTTACCCCCTAAAATGCATGATCATTTTATTGAAATACTTTTTTTGAGCCCAAGTGCAGTTTGACCACTATCTGCTTTTTTACCCGAGTGCAGTTCTACCATTACATTTTTTAAACCAAAGTGCAATATTCAACTAAAATAAGTGCAATTTGGCCATACTCAAATATATCAAAATATGATGGACTTTATTATTAAAGATATGTCCACACCCTAGTGAGCCTAGACGTTAGTTGTAAAATATAAATTCACAAATTATTTTTTTTTCATTACATTCTGGCAAGTAAACATTTCAACAGAAAAAAAATAGTTTTGGTGAGTCCATTTTTTAGTTTGAACTTGAATTAAAAACTGATACGATACTAGTACAATTTTTTTATTTTTCACGCTTCTGACGATTTTTCACTTAACTAGACATAAATTACTAAGTGCAGATGTATTCCATCACTTCGTTTAGGATGTCTCTTTTATCTTTTGAAATAATCAAATATGTGGACAATATATTTTTATATTGATAATAGATAAATTTGACCCAATCATTCATTAATATAAACTTACCTGACCATCTCTGGAAGCTGTCATAAATTCTGAGTTAGTCTTGGATTGAATCCATTGAAGACTAAGTACTGAATCGTTATGACCATTTCTTATTTCACTGATGCCAATATTTTTAAAACTGTTTCGCATGTCCCACAACGCGACCTGACCATTCATTAAGCCACCAGCGAGTAGTTGTCCGTCTCTGTGGTGGAACTTAATATTAGTGATCGGGCATCGTGACTCCATCGTAAAATATGGAAAGGTAAACATCTCTATAAAGTCAAAACATTCATACATCATTCAATGTATGTTAAGAAAGTTCATCAAAAATAAAAATTTGTAAAAATATTTATTAATCAAATTTATTATTTATAAAATATACGTCTGCCGAATAAAATGTAATACTTATTAAGTCCAGAATTTGATGCTAGCTTTCACATTTTCTTGGTAGTAATAATTTATAGTTAAGCTAAGTATGCCAATTATAGTGTACGTTTATTATAGTCCTATACTAAAGTCCTTCATTGCCCCACCCTTCGATTAATGCCTTTATTACTAAGAGTTTTATTTATTATCATTTAATATTCTTAAAATATTTATAACATTTTAAAAACGATTTTACAAAAAAAAACAATATAATTTTTGTATTTATTAAAACAAATTAATAATTATTCATACTTTCCATATTTTCCCCTCTATGCTCGACTGAGGGGCTTTTTTGGTTTAGACATTTAAACTAATATAAAATGTTTAAAAAATAATACTATTTTATAATAACATTTCGAAATAGATTCAAAATTTCAAATTTCTATAAATAACTTAAAAATATTTCAAATAAATAAAGATATAATACAAAGATTTTGTGGAAATTTCAAATATCCAAAGTTATTCGTTTTTGAGTTATAACAAAAATCAATTGGTTTTGCTTAAAAATTCTCATTTTTTTTTAAATTTTGTTTTAGATTCTCTTGATTATTTTAAAAAGTACCGAGAATTTTTTACTTTCGACCCACACACCCGATATAATTTCTAGCAAGAAATATAAGATGAAAACAATGCATTTATATTTCTCAAAAAAAGTACGACAAACACAAAAATGGAAAAAAACACACATAACCATAATATCAATACAATTACAATTATTGTTATTATTGCTGTTTTCATTGTCGACGCTTGTAATCTTTTAAGAAAAAATAGTATAAATATTCTAAAAAGGTAGGTAAGTGAGTACCACTCAGCTGTAGTACCTACATTAGGCGTTGAGTGGTTCACGATTATAGATCTTATTATATTTGAATTCATTGTTCGTTGTATACGAAAACCGATTCTGAGCAGAAATAGTTTATCAGACTATGTCACCAAGGTGATCATGATTTTTTATGTGACAATTGAATTAATTTATTTCACTTTAGTATTATAGTAGCCAGTGGGTTGATATAATTTTTTCCAAAAATAATGCATTTATTGTATTAATAATATTTTATAGTTATTATTATGTGATATGTGAAGCAGTGTTGTTGAAAACCCCCTTCAATCAAGCCGTCCAGTCCTGTAATCAATTATTAATATAAAATATTCTTATAAATAGCTCAAAATAATTTTAAAATTTAATCGTAAATAAAAACAATAAAATAAACATTTGGTGGAAATTTCAAGTATCAACGGTTATTCAATTTTGAGTTACATCAAAAAAACGAGATCCATTTCGTTGAAAATTGGATTTGCGTAAAAATTTCCTTTTTTCCTTTTAACATTTTAGTTGATACTACATATTTTAAATTGTTCATTAAAATGTTATATTTTTACATAATAAAAAGTACAAATGATCACTTAATACAATTTTCAGTTGACAACGCGGCAAGCTATTTTTATTTATGTTTCTTCTCTAAAATATCTATAATGGGAATGATTAACCTATGTATAAGAATTATTTGTAATGACATTTTGGAAATTCAAAATTTTAAGACCCATTGAGATTTTATCGATAGTTAAAAATTAAATACTATAATTGTTATTAAATAAATCATATTTTATAATTATTTGTGGCACCCTGCAAGAATTATGAAATATTTGTGTTTATAATATACCTAATATAATATAATATTTATATATGTATATATTTAATAAGAGTTGATCGATTCCTACAAAGCATATTAACGTTTTAAAGTTTCCAAAACATAATCAGCAACATATGAAATTTACTTTTCATATAGACATCCTCATTTATTTGGAAGCGTGTGGTTAAAACGGTCGCTGACAAATACAATGTCATAGTCATGTTTATCGATTCACGAAATAAGTACAAATAGGGTCCACCATTATTTTTAATCTGATTAATTTAATTTAACTCGTATAAATTTAGCTACGAAATGACTTTCAAAAACCAATTATCTGCGTATTTTGGGGTACCTTATTAATATAGAGGTGTGTTAATTCCCTATAACACGTCTTGCACCGTCGCTTTTTATTTCGAAAATATAAAATGCGTTTTAACTCGTTATTTTGTGTTGAATATGTATAGTACGCAGTAACCCTTCTATGTGTGATAAAATAATAAAAATAAAATTACCGTTAACCATAGACCAATATAGATGGAAAAATTCCCCATTCATTAAACCATTATTTTATAAGACAAAAGTCATTTTAAACTTTTTCTTATTTTTATTAACACGGCTACTACTACTGCTACTCGGACACCTACTGAAAATGTTTTCGTGGCGATTTTTTTTCTCGGTAATAATTAGTAAACTAATATTACTGTTGTAACCTTATGGTAGATGTATAACATAATAATATAATCGTATGAATTTTAAATATTTACTACCTTACCCGTGTCAAATACGTAGGAGTTAGGACTGTTATTCGGATCGTCCATATGGAATCTCATTTCGGAGTAACTGACCGCAATGTGCGTGCTGTTTTCCGACGACCAAGATATGTTACGTACCGGTCTCACCGAATCGCACGGGTCTAACAATATCGCCATCGTCTGATGAGACGGAAGTTGTGTTCGAAATTCTTTAGTT
Organism: Rhopalosiphum padi; assembly: GCF_020882245.1. Classification (NCBI taxonomy): domain Eukaryota; kingdom Metazoa; phylum Arthropoda; class Insecta; order Hemiptera; family Aphididae; genus Rhopalosiphum; species Rhopalosiphum padi. The sequence goes on from NC_083599.1 coordinate 35,477,122, forward strand.
TTTGGATCGGTAAAGTATGGTTGGAATATATCTATTGCATTGTTTTGTCTTATGAAGTGTTCGGTGAGCTGAAATTAGTCACGCGGTTATTGAACATTCATTTACGTGGGTATAAATAAAATGTTTCTTCATAATATTATTTTATTTAATAGATTAAAAACGTATGGTATATCATAAGTGAGGATTATTATAGTATACTGTGCGATACGTTGTATCACGACTAATTTTTCTATTTATTATACGAATAAAACATACATTATTTAATTTTTGTTAAAACGAATGGGACGTGGGAATTGTAGTATTATTATAATATAATATTCGCGTTATTTTAATACTACAGGTATTTGAAGATATTATTTTTGCAAATATATTTACATACGACTGACAACGTCTTAACCGATTCTAAATACAGTTTATCCTTTTCCGCTTTCCGCTTGAATCTGGATACTTGTTCCGGATCGTCCAGGTGTACGTCAACCGGCCAGCCGCCTTCCCTATGTAAAATTCCGCGATTCACATACTTCACGCGTATCGTATTGGCCTAGACACGCACAGTGTAAAAAAATCGTAATTTTTTACTCGTGAAAAACATATTATACCTCGTGTTCCGACCATTTGATGGTTTCGATAGTGGTCTTGTCAACAGGATTCCTCTGTATCCAATCTTCCTCCAAGCTGAGGTCTGGCATCATATCTATCATCATTGTTGGCCCAGTGTTGTGGAATCGGCATTGTCTGCCGTAATCACTCCTTTTTTTTTCGTACGTATACATTTTTTACGGTTTCAAGTAGAGCACGCGATAATTGTCGTTTTTGACAAAAAATAAATAAATAAATAAAAGGAAAAAATTATATATTATTAAACAGACTCAATTACTCGTATTTTTAGCAATAACTCGTTGAATATTTTTTTATACGTACTAATGGTCGTCATAGTCACAGTTTATTAATTATAAATACATAAAGTACCTACTAAATGTATTTTATATATTTTTTTACATACAATATGTTTTATTGATAAATCATCGTATTACCTAGACGATTTCACTCAATGTGTCCATTCGCGTTGAATACACTAGTATTTTTCATTTACATTAGTAACCCAAGAAGTACTCTAAGACTACATTTTCCATACTTCACGTGTGCACCAAATATAATGTATTTTAATTCTTATAATATAACGATTTTGAAAACAATTTAGAATTTTTTTACACGAAAAGATACTCACAAATGAATATATATTATATAGTATATATTTTAAGAACGTCTGTATTTCTACCCACTTAAGCCAGTAAAATGCAAACTAATGTGTAAACAAACAGAGTGAAAAATAAAAACAATTTTCTTAATATATATATTATGTAATTAACAGATACCTGCATTTGGTTAAAATTAAACACACATTTCCCAAAAAATATGTAAGCATTATTATTTTTTATTTAACAATATTGTTATTTATTTAAAAATATGTTTTATATGATTTCACTACGTTATTATTATACAATGACAACTATATAGGTACACAAATCAAAAAATTCAATTCTTACCAATTTCAAAAAATTTAAGTACAAAATAAATATACAATATCATAATAACCATAATCGTATTAATCGCACACAATAAGACCAATATTACAACAATATCAAATGAGCACATACTTCTGGCGCTTATTACTGAAACAGAAAAATATATAGTGCAATCATAGCAGATACAGAATGCTTATTTATAATAACTTTACTCAATGTAACCTCTGGTTATTATTTTTCATCATTTATACTCAGACATTATTGCCACTATTTAACCTCACATTTTAACGGCATCACTCGTACAATGTCGTTTGACTTGGGTGGGCTGATTCGGCACGCGTGGTACGTGCCGAGGGGGCTTGAACTTATTAATTGCCTAGGTTTTCATCTAATGTATCATTTAGATTAGTTAACCTAATACATCATTACGTTGATATAATAATAACATATACGCATCCCATATCGGCATCTATCACTTGAACGAGTACTTATATATACACTATAATATTACGTAGATATATAGATTATTATGTTCGGCATACGCTCTATAATAACACGCATAACTATTATAATAATCGTATTATTATATATTTTAAAAGAATAAAAAGTATTACTTACACTCACCTGTTTTCTGATTATAAACCATAAACTATATGTTTAGTTTTAAAATATAATTATTCGTTTTTCTGTATTATTATCTCTTCACATATTTTTTGATATTAATGTATAATTTGTTTAGATACTTCGTAGATAGTTTTTATATACATAATTAAATACTAGAATCTATTATCTAGTTTAATACATTTTTGTACCATAAATTATGTCTCAAATCGTAATGCTCTAAGTAATGTCGAGAAGGCAGAAGCGTAGAGGTAAAAATTAAACACAAATTTCCCAAAAATATGTATGTATTATATTGAAACGTTTAATACTATAATACATTTTCAATAAAATTGTCATCGTAACAATCAACAATATTACAACTACCGTACACCGGCTACTGTTTATCAGATATAATAACGGTCAATACTCATGAATACTTTATACGAGTTATTAAATAATTAATTTCTATACCACTCGACAAGGGATTAATTTATTCGATGTACGAGGAATTGATTATTGGACTATCTAAATAAATATAAAATTAGAAATATACAATTTTGACAAATTTTTGAATATTTGAATAAGGAAAAAAAACGATTTTAATTATTGGGTTTTTTCGGCATTACATATATTTATATTTGCTACCCACAAAGATATTTTCAAAATGTTATAATTAATTTTAAACTATTATCATGCCAAGAACTTACTCGTGATCTTTTACGGTATCTGGGTTAGTATAGACTTAAAAATTAATATATAAATAATTTATGATGTACATGACATTGTATAGAATAAATTAAATTAAAATAATTTGAAAAAATTAAAAATTCAACGTCTAATAACTAGTTGCTTAAAACAAATACATTTTATAGAACATAATACAATATGTGTTTTTGGTGAAAATTAATTAAATTTACCGCGTTACTAATTGAAAAACAAATTACCTCATTTAATACATAATTAGTATATAAATATATTATAATAATATATTTTGATTGACAGACCGCATCTAATTAGAATCGATTTTGTATGTAATGATTTATCATTGAATTTTAATTTAATACATCATCTACTCAATTATAAGGTACACTCGATACATCAGAACGAGTACCACCGTTTTTTTCTATTTTTCTCGATTATTTAAAAAAAAAATGTTCTTTCTCCCCCTTCCACCTACACCACCTTTTTAAGCTCGATCTAACTTTCTAGCACAAAGACTCAAGGATTGTAGCATTTTGACAACGCCAAAGAAGAATACACTTTTTTAAACCAGATGCATTTCACAATTAACCTAGTTTGGAGTTGAACACACAAGGGGCCGACGTTATCAAAATACGTGGTCACACACAATCAACAAACGCAGCATTTCCTAAAGTGTGTTATAATATAATATCGTACGATACAATAAAAGAATCCTTATTCGATCAAAGTCAATGAGAAAAATATTTATAACTTCTACTTACATGTGTACACCAAAATTAAATGCCACGCTAAAAATACGTTATTCTCGTTTGTATAATCGCACTGCGAGTGGAACGCTCGTGTAAACTCGTACGTTTTCCCCACAACGTGATATGTAATAAATAATAATATGTATTCATGGTATATTTCGGGGCAACAATTGCCACGCGATCGTTGTAAAATGTTTATTACACCGAAAACCGAACCAATCACGATCCCTAGTCCCTATCGCCGTATAATGAGCAGGACGATGGTACCCCATACAATATTATTATATAGTGTGCGTTTTCAAAACGCGCGGAACCGTTATAAGTGTTTGTTGAACACAAAACGGTTTATTAAAATGTAGGTAGATACCTTTAGGGTAAAAATCGAAAATTCATATTGAACATAAAACGGAGGAGAAGTGTTTTTTTGATTTTCGCATTATAACACGACGCGTTGCGCGCCGTACATAATAATATATATATAAGTATATGTAAAATATTATGTATCGAGTCAAAGGGAAAAATTCGAAAATTAACTACGTAATTTATTTATCCGCACTCAAAGCGGTGGTATTGTAATTATTGCGAAATTATTAAAACACCGATCGTATTAAAACACGGAAATAACTCGTGTAACTTTTTACGGGGCCGGCGCGTCCCGTGAATATTAACCACCGTAATATTATATTATGTATGTAAATAACATAGAATGGGATGAAACGTTTTGCAAAGGAAACTCTCTCGTGCGCGTATGAAAAACTTCAAAGTCGATAATCGGCGGATTAGGTTCGTATACTTTGTACGATAAAATATATTATAGTTTTAACCGCTTTAAGTTTTCCGGGGCGTTGGACGATCGTAGGTGAAAGAAGATTCGTTTTCGCGCGCGCGTGTTACACGACGGCGCAGGCGAATTCGTCGTCGCTCCGCCGAGTGTTATGCGAATATATTATATTATTATCGTGTTTAACTCGTTCTTTAATCACGACCGTATACGTCCCTATACCGCCAAAATTCGTATGTTATTAAATAATTGCCCATTACTATTATTATTATTATTATTATTGTAGTTGTTGTTGTCGTCGTGTGCACAAATATCGTGTGTATTTATATGTGTACCTACTAAAACGCATGGGCGTGTCGCGGTACACGGCGAGTAACAGACGCGTTCAACACCTCGGCAACGTCGAACAACACTAATATTTAAATGATATTACGCACTAGTACAACGATCGCGTAGTCGACTGGCGGTATTTTTTTTTTATTTTTTTTTGGTTTTTATAGACGTTTTTCTTCGTCTAGTCGACGCGTACCATTTATACACTCTGTTCAGACGTCCGTGGAAAATCACGTATGATAAAATAATAATAATAACACAACCCATATATACCTACCTACTGCGTAATAATAAAAAAAAAATACAAAATTATACGGGTTACGACGCGCACTCGCACTTAACTGCGTCTCGTAGGCGTTCCGAAGAATGTTGTATAAACATTGTTAAATGAATGTTGAGAAGGAGTAGCTCGTCGATCCGTCCCCGCCCGTAATTACATACATTATCACACAACACGCCGCGTTATGTGTCATGTGCGGTCGTACGCGCGCGCCTTGAGGGACAATATTTTTTTATTAGGTATATGTAGGTATCCGTGGTAATAGGTACTGCCTATCGTATTTTTAGTATAGACCGGGCCGGGTCTCTCCCTTGTTATGGAAAATAAAAGAAAAAAACTATAATTAAAAAACGAGAGGCTAAAAAATTCCGTATCGTGGATTTTTCGTTAAGTGGCAGCGATGTTGAACGAACTAATTCTCCGTTTGTTCCCAAATCCGTGTACGATATACGTAAAAACGTGTGCGGTGCGAGTGTATAGTAGTGATGTGTAGGTATAATGTTTTACTCAATCGTATCCCGCCGACGCGGTGTAACAATACTGCTATAATTACAGGTGGAACGAGGAGGAATGGAAAAAAAAATAATAATACCGTCGAAAACCCGGGCACATAGTCGCATTCCTCAAGGACATGCATTTTTTTCGGTCCACCCAGCGGATAAATAAACAACACGCTATATTAATAACAGGTGCCTGTGATATCTTACCCCGCCCACGCGGTGGCATATCTAAAACCGCGTTTTTTACACAGACCTATAATATTTGCTCGAACACTCGAACTTTACACAATAAGCACTTCATATTTTGACGCGACCGTTTTGATTTCTGCGGGTAACGTTTTCAAATCATTTTCGTATATTTGATATAATAATATCTAATGTGTTTAGTATAAAAAAAAAATTATGTCTACAGAGGAGATGATCTTCAAAACGATAACCGATGGTCTGCATCTGCTCCAAATCTATATTATATTGAAAAAATAAGGGATATTGACATATATATTAGGCATTTTTATTGATCGAACAACTTTTATTATGTAAGAAAAATTATCATATAGATTTACATTACTATAACAATATCAAATAATAATATGTTCTTTTGTAAAAAAAAAAAAACCGATACATCGAAAAACAACAATATGTATACTGTTAGTCACATTATAGTTATTAGTCCAGGACACAAATGTTTTTTTTTTTTTTATTAATATCTTAAAACATTTTTTTCAACAAAACTTGTTTTATACATAAACATAATACGTGCCATTAAACTTATAAACGCAACCTTTAATCTGCTTATATAACAAATTATTATACATTTTATAAAATTTCAATTATCTTCATTAGATTTTTTAAACAATTTTGTTAAAAGTATCTAAGAAAAATGAACGGTTACCATTTTTTTTTAGATTTTGTAAAAATATTTATGCGTTAAATTGTATTTTTGTGATCCATTTTTCTTGTTTTTTTTTAGAGAATTTAAATCGCACTCTTGTTATATTGTTACATAGGGAAAATACAATCGGGTGAAATACTGAAAGCTATTTTATGTGAATGTATCTGTCGAGTGTCGATAAGAAAGTTATATTTTATTTCATAAAGCGTACTTAATATGTATATAACTATAATTTATTGTACACGTAGTTTCGTAGAATATTGATCACAGTCATACGAGCATATTGTTGGTGAAATATGACGTCAGCTTAGCCTAAGGTTAAAAAACTATAATAGTTAAGTTAATTGTTTTATTGTTACGGCAAAACCTTTGCATATCGGAAAATCGTTACAACTACGATATCAGACGAATATATATATATATATATATTATATATAAAAAAACATATCCATTATTGGGTTTGTGTCCGTAAATAGAGTGGGCCCGTCGTAATTATACAAGCACGTGACCACATTTTTACACGGATTGTGAATTGTTTTAAACATTTCATGCTGAATACCATTTAAAACATTAAAACAAAAACAGCAATATTTTAATCTCATTTTAAGTATATTCGTTTCGAGCAATTAAAAACATGACGTGCAAAACAAACAAAAATCATTTGTTTTGTTTTCAAAAGCTGCTTTTATATTTTTTCACTTTCGTGTTTTTTTCCCCCCATATACATTCATACCGACTGGCGAAATTCTCGATTTTAATTCATAGTTCTAACACAATAAATAAAATAAAACTTTGATAGAACTATTAGTATTATAGTTCCGACTGTTCCGACTAGGTATAATACTTGTAGTAAACAGTAATATTAAGCTTAGGAGAGATGATCCATCTTCAAAAGTCAATGGGCGGTGATTTATAATTATTTTTATTTTTTTATAAGTTATTAAACGAGCACTCGTACATAATTTATAATTGACAAAGTACTATATATACTAAGTGCCAAATTAAATATTTACCTAGTGAACGGAGGAAGGGGATTGCCCCGATCACCCGATCACCAGACACTGGCTGAACTTTTGTTTTGTGCTTGGTACAGATGGTGGAACGCGCAAAAAACGGACCGAAAAGATGCACTTTGTGGATATATTCCATCGATCGTAATACTACAATACAATCATAGTTGGATTTTTTTTTTTAGCCCGGTGACCAAAATTATTAAATTGATGACGACCATTTTGTGGGTCGGTATTCCTATATAGTGTAGGTACAATTCATTATCACGAAGCGAGTACTGCAGATGCAGACGGTTTAGGACCGACCGATTTATTCGCGGACAGATTCCGAAAATCCGTCCGGATCAATCATAAAGAGAAATTATTTAAAAAAAAAAAAAAACCTGGAAAATAAATTTATCTTGACGTATGGTCAGTGGTTACAATAATAATTTTATATTACAATAGGCGTATTACTCGCTATATAATGTTATTTATTTCGTGATAATAAGTCAACGCGATTTTAATTATTATATATTAAAACATCTATTATATTATTATAGCCAAATGATTGCATCAAGGATTATAGGTATAACCCGATAGTAAGGATAATGGTAAGGATAGTATAAATAATATTTTTTGTAGACTTTTCGTAGACCGGTTGTTACTCGTTTGTCGTTAATTATGTTCATCGTTTCGTACGCGTATAAAACAACGCACACGTTATGCACATAATCATCACGGGTAATATTATAATTTATAACAATACGCGTAGGTATTAGTGTTTTTGTTTTAATTCTATAAATTCGCCGTTTATCACAGTTTCGCGAATATTTTTATTCAATAGTCGATTTTTGACATGAAACAATATAGTCGAAATTGCAGTATATACCCAACATCGCCGTCCGTCGACGATCCGATCCGATCGACCGCCATCAACCCGTACTCGTTTGATAATACGATGGTATGGACCCACAGTCTCTTTTAAGTACCAATTATAAACTTCAGCAATGCGTCGATAATTCTCGTGGCTGTTTCGCGGTACGGATCTACTTTAGGTTGACCGCTCGTCTCGCACTACTGGTCTCGACGACCGACGCGTGTAAATTGACGACATGTTTTACAATCGCGGTTTATCGAAAGGCGTATTTCCCGATCTATATAATGTTACCATATACATGTCCAAAGTTCCTGTGTGACTGTGTGAGATTTAACCGCTATTGTCTAAAATTAATCAACGCTTGACCTCGGACAAGTGTAATGAAATGGACCTAATTATCCTAATTATTCAAGTGACAATGGTAGGGTGCTACTATAGCGTAACGATGCTACTTCTCGGTATACGTACATACACCGTAACAGTGCGTTTAACAATGACAAAAATTACTTATACGTCATACTTGTAACGCGATGAATCATCACTGATAATAAAATATAACGTTGTCATATTGTTTTAACACGACTCACGTGGTATAACTTTATAATAAATATAATATTATGATTTTTTTTTTTTATGGTTGGTGATGACTGTTTTTAATAATATTACATCGATACCTAAATAGTTTGGACGTAAATATAAAAAAAAAACCGGGGAACTCAATTAGAACTATTTAAAGTAGATTTGAGTTTACCTCGTTATTGAGCAGGTCATATATATATGATAATAATCGATTATTGTATATATATATGTATAACGTATATGAAGCGATTCTGATTGGAAACAACAGAGTGTCATAATTAATTAAAAGGTTATTATATTATACTATAGTTTATAAATATGTATATATTTTTTTAAAAACATTATAGTAAAACCAATCAGCACATTTAAGATTTATCGCTTTGGTTCAAAACCTTAATATCATGTTTTATACAATTTTTGCATAAAATAAAACCTTAGCGGTTAGTATTCAACGGTCATCGTATGGAATGACTATAATCGTAGCTGTAACGTGAAAGTTATTAAACAAAACAAAAGTTTTAATAATATTTTACCTATATCACAGTAATAGTCTACTTATATTATAAATAATATGAAATCTTTAAACTTTATACAGTGTTAGTAACTGCACATTATTGTTGTGGTTATACTTAGTTAATTGTTTTTGTTTCTGTTAATATATATAAAAAAAAAAGTCTTATAATATTCAAAATTGAATAATATAATTAATTACTTAAATAACTTTTGAAACTACACAATGACAATGGTTTTTTTTTATATTTCGTCTTCATAACGAGGACAATGCGGGCGTTACTAAACATGTTACTATAGTGCCATATAGTTGGTATATGAATCCATTTTGATTACAATATACTTGTGAGTGATTAATTAATATTTTATGAGATAGTACGAGTATAATATTAATAATATGTAGGTAGATATTTAATGCTTAGGTACTTTAATTCATGGCGTAGGCATAACGTGAACTACGTTATCAGGACCGACAGGACCGTTGTGGACGGGCTATGATCGGTCTGTGTCTAGATGCAGAGTGATATGGGTCGCACTTAGCCTCCGCGTCAAGACGCTGCAGTATTATAATACTCTGTATCAGAGATTCAATTTGCTACCAGAAATTATATTTAAATTAAACTATTTGCATAGTCACGGTGAGTGTAGATAAGTCTCTTCTTCGGGCTGTTGATAGGTACCTAACCTAGTACCTGTTTACCTAACCATATATGTGTTGACATTTTACGTTAATTTTATTTTAATAAAATGTTTCTCTAGAGGTAGGTACATGTATTGCTTACAGTTTAATTTAGAGTACTTAAAATACTTAATAACGACTAATTATTGGTTGCATTGAGAATTCAAGGAAACAGTTTAGTAATATTTGCCAGTTTTCGCGGAATTTAACTTAAACCAGTCACTTATCCATTAAAAAACGCATAAACAACTAATAATTGCTAAAATGTTATAGGTAATACATTCATCGGTCAATATTAAGCTAAATCCTTGTTTATTCTTCGTTTTATTATTTTTATCTAGGTAAAGTGCTAAGATCCAGATTCAATAAAAATTCTGTTTATGAATCTGGCAGTTGCTTTTATTTAATTTAGTATGTTTATATTATATGATGTCGTTAAATAGCTTTAGATCCACGCGCGAATGCTTGTATTTTTACTGGTTTACTCAAATTAACAGTAAGATAGCGATACCCATCGATTTTAAACCGTTTTAATATACCATCATTAAACATGCTAATTGTTTTAAAAGTAAACATATTTCAGGCTATTGTCCCAAATTAACTCGTAGGTAACCCGAAACACTCGAAAATCATATAACGCAAACGCTTTATTTAAAACATCCGAATTAAACGAAACCCGATTAAAACGTCTTGGCCAACACGAAATCTAAATAATTGTTATTCTATGTGTTGTTTTGTATATCTATATATTTTGTCGTGGATAGTTTGAATTTCTAATTAATTGTTCAATAATAATTATTTTAAAACCAATAGGTATATTAATTACATAAATATTTAACGTTATATCAACATAATAAATTAACATATTTTAATCATTGCAGTGTTCCGTATTATACACGCATTCAGTAGTGCCGGATATCAGAAATATTTTTCGAGTTAAAATAATATTCTAGGAAACATCTTTTAATCTCAAAAACTATGTAAGTACTAAGTTTTCAGATTAATTATTTCCTGCGGTACTTAACATTCACATGAGCTCCAGTGCTCCAGTAACAAAAGTCACGAGCATCGAAACGTTTGTTAAAATTTTTCATTCTGGTGTTTGAACACTCGAATACACTCCTGTATTAGCTGTAAGTAATAACCCCAAAACCAAAACCCGAATAAATGATTCGGATACATAGCCCTGCATTATTTATTTGTATTATGGTATAAGTTATTATTTATTAGACTACCGAATCCACACGGGTTGTTTTCAGAATACCTATGTTAATATCATGATTTATATTGCAATATCCAAACATTATAAAATCAACAAAATCAATACATCTGTTAAAAATTATTAAAATTATTTATAATAGTAAGACATTGTAACTTTAATACATACGAGTACATTCATCAGATTAATAAATATATTATATTATACGAATGAATTAATACAAATTTATAATTTGAAATTTCGTAATTTTGTTAATAAAATAAATGCGTCGAATAAATTAAATTTAAATGTTTGCCTTGCGTGTGTGTTTTATTCGATTAATAATTTAACTAAAATTTAACTTATATACATATTATTATGTTACATTAATAGCCTGACACTGTCGTGCATGATAAATGTAATCTATAAGGACTAAATTTTATATTACTCATCGTATAATAACTACGATAAAGCATGGTATTAATATTACTGTGCATTATACACTGTTACATAAATAACACAACATTCTAGAATTTATTTCTATGTTTAAGCTGGTTGCTTATAAATTTGATATTATACCAATCTCGTGTATAATAATTAAATTTCAACTCTATTGCAATATTACCGAACCGTATAAAGTTACTTCAAAGTGTAAGTTAACTATAATAATGGACAATAGGGCTTAGTCTACTCGTATACATTTTTAGAATTTTCTTTTGACTTTCATTCGTTTAATACCTATATCTATCATATTCTTTGCTCTTAATGAAATCATTATAATGCTTTGTTCTAACGTACCGAGCACCCTGAAATATAATTTTCTATTTGTACAATTAATTATTGAAATTAAACCATTTTAAAATTGTAATATTTAATAATTATTATCACAATTCAATAGATATTGAATAATATTTAAATTATGTATTAATAATAATAATATTATAGTATTGATCAAGTTTATTAATTTTTATTTTCAATTTGAAGTACAATTTTTAAAATTTAATCGGTCTTATATTTATATGAAACATTGTAATCAAAAACTATTTCTTGATAAAGTATTAAAGCTATAATAATTTCTCACAGTCTCTGTGTAATTTCACTTACAGGTTCAAAGACACACACACTCGCAAACAAACATTATCGCCGTAAATCTTTTGCACGCGTACAGCAACAAAATTAATTACATTGAGTAGAAAAAAGAAAAAAAAAACAAGTCTGAATCCTATATATACACATTACCTACACACGAACATTTATAACAAATGTGTAGATATCTAAAAATGGTGTTTGAGCAGGTTTAGATATATGTATTTGAATACTTATAATGATTTTTTTTTGTTACTATACTTGTATAGGTAACACCGAAATCTTACTGCAGTATAAATAAGTAGGTAGTATGTATTTGCATAATTTTCACAGCACTTTTCTGTAGGGAGATATTAAAAGTTCAAGCAGGAAATATGCCGCTCAAATCAATTTTTCCGGTCTAACACGAAAAACCACTGATTTTTAAAAACCATAATGTATATTCCACAGTACTTTTTAGCAACCAGATTTTAAAAGTTTATGAACGAATATTTTGCTCATCATAATTTATTTTTCCGTATAACACAAAATCATAATAATTTTGAAAAAAAAAAAAAGATTTGTGTGAGGATGTAGTTTCAGAATTACAATGATATTGTGTTACACGGAAAAAATAAATGGTGTTGAGAGAGATATTCTTCCTTGAACTTTTAAAATCTCCCTGCTGAAAAGTACCGCGAACATACAAATCATGGTTAGTAAAAAAGTTGTATGAAACCTGAAAACTGCTTCAAAATTAGAAAAACCTCAATTCATTATAATTGGATTACAAAAGGGACGTAAATATTCGATAGAAAAAGGTTGTAGTGTATTCAATCATTGTGATCTAACAAATGTAAAAGTTTTTTTTTAAACCCAATAGCGTATCCGTATGATAATTTGAATTTAGATTTTTCTAAAAATAATTTTACCTTATTATATAATAGGTATACATCGTTTCAAGAACCATACTATGAAAAAAGTTTTCGGAATTCGATATTAAGTCTTACCTGTCTATCAAATACTTCAATTATAATTGTCGATACTTCAAAACTGCAGAATGATTCAGCTACAGCTTCATCGGTAGATTTTCAATTAAAAATTGAATCATAAGAATCTCTATGACGTATGATCGTATTGTAGAATATCTAAATATGAAGCTTTTAATATAGAAGTAAGACCAACACTACTATAAATGATTTAGAATTAATTTATAATATAAAACAACAGATATTAATATATTTTTTTATTTTAATCAAACCGAATTTTTTTTCAAAAACAATTATTTAAAAAAAAAAAAAATTGAAAAAAGGTTTTTGTGAGGATATAATTTCAGAATTATTTCCATTTATGTTACACAAAAAATAAATGATGTTTAGCGGTGTATACCACCTTAAACTTTTGAAATCTCCCTGCTAAAAATAGCTGTGAACATTACAAATACTACTATTAATCGTTAATTATTTGGCATATCTTTAGATTCTATAAAGTATTTCAGTGCGATATGAATATAATTAAAAAAAAATAAAACTGATACATGCTAATGAGGCTCGTGACTAAATTAATATTCTAAAATATTCAAACTGCATGAAAAAAGAGTTTTATAATTTTAATTCAAGTTTAATTATTATGATAGTGTTATCCATCATCCGTGTATAACTTATAACTAACGTAATTCAGTTAAAATAATTTATTTACAGAATATAGAAATATAGAATAAAAAATTAACCATATCCACTTAACGTACCAAAAGGTTCCCTCCATTTTTTTTTGAAAATGGAACGTTATGATAGAATTTAGTAATTTAAATTAGGAACTATGATACTCGTATATTGAAATTGCATCATAAACCTTCTAGTAACTGTATTATTTTTATAGAATATTTCTATAATTTTAAAGTAATTCAGAATAGAAAATTGTTACTCCTAAAAAAAAAAGTATAAAGCGAAAATAGTAAACGTTTTAAACATCGCCATTCAATTATGTATGATAATTTTTTTGATAAGGAAAGGAAATTTGTATACATGAATGCATATTTGTGATTTTAGTAAACTATCGATTTATACTATACCGCATTATATATATTTTCATTAAACAGACTTTTTTTAGGGGAAGGAAGAACGTATTAAAGTTAATGATATCAAGTGCACTTATTTAATTTTCTAAAACCTTGCACTTATGGTAACATATTATGTAAATTCCTGCAGGATAAAAATTCCACGTTAATTCCAATATGAAAAAATACAACAATATGAAGATAAAATTAAATACATTTTTCTGTACATTCATGATGTATCTTATTATTATCTAAAATACGATAGTAGGGATCGATATACTGTAAAATTTCCAAAATATTTAGAGAAAATTTCGGAAATAAACACTTTTTTTCCCAGCGACTCACGAAATCGAATAAAAATTACACTTTTTTCAAGAAGGTTTATGATTTTTTCTGAAAACCCCGGTTATTTGGAAAATTTTTATCTTTTAATATATATTACGAACAATATATTTTATTACCTTGCCGATTGATAACAATTTTATAAAGATAGAATATAGAAGCAAAACAAGTGCATTTTAACCAAATAAATTACATAATTTATAATGTCAGACAAAATTCTGAGTAAAATAAGAACTATATATATATTTTTTTTTTAATATCGATATTTTGTTATTTTCGTGTAAGAGTATATTTTTGAATTTAAGAGCTAATACATTTTAAGTTTTTTATTCATGTAGAAACTTGATTTATTTTTTATGTAGAAACTTACACAATCTTTGGAATACAATTTATCCAATGTCTAGTCTGCTGTTAGTTCGTAAATACTCAAATAGGCATATTGGTAGCAAAAGTGCTTTATATGGAAGTTATGTAAAATGAACATTCAACACGATTAATTGATGATAAAATTCAATACAACTAATGACAAGGGATATTACAGATGTAATTTACATAAAACTATTTTTCATATTATTTCAAATTAAAATATAACGCTCTATGAACAAAACAATAAAACATATAAAAAATATGATTGCATTTATTCTGAGATACCTAAAATATAATTATTCAGGCTTTATAGAACGTATTATAGCTATACAATAATACGACTTGATATTACTGTTATACTTACTCATTTGAATCGTTATTTTATATATTTACAGTTCTTACCATGACAACTGTGTATGCGAATAGACCATCAAACTGTGAAGTGGTCATATTTATAATGCCTAAATACATTTTAAAAAAATGTATCACACCTGTACAACAAACACGATTTTCGACGATCGTGTTCGTTCGTGTACCTAAATCGCCTGACCAAAACGCCGTGTTACCAAAATATTATCATGCGTAGTTTACCTACTTTACGCAAATTCGCTCCAACGGAGATGACTTAATGAGTTACCCCGAAAGCTTGAAGAACGATAATTTAGTAGCGTCGTATAGGTAAGAGCGATTTTGTGAGTCTCACAGATATTTTATAATATTGTAGGCGCTGAGTAGTCAACTACATTTTGAATTTTTAATAGATAATTCAATTCAAACCATAACACTGTCATAACATAATATTCTCTTTGACTGTGATACGTAATCACGTAGTTAAATTGCAGTAGTAATGAATAAAAGTACGTATACAATGGTAGTATATTGAGTTTTTTTACGTGCATAACCTTATAATATTAATATAATATTTGTATATGCATCACAATTTAAAAGGTTCACCATTTGCAGTTTCATGTTACAGGAGAGGATTTTCAAACAAAAAAAAAAAAAATGCAATATGAATTAATAAGATTTTTGCAATTATATTTAACAATAGCGTCATTAATACAAAGTATCGGTTCACACGACCGTAACAGCTGTGCAGAAGTTCTATATCGAAAACAAAAATATAAAATACATAATCATAAAAATAAATAAGCAAATATACATCGACTACAGTGGACCGCAGTTTGTTTTGAAAACGAATCTCCTTCGGCGTGGTTTTGCGTCCGACGAAAACCGTAATAACTCTTATTGTGACGGAACACTTCCATAAAATTCCCAACGACGAAGTTTTCGTTCTGCTTGTCGAAGCAGCAGAACCGTCTTCGGAGTTATCACCATTCGGTGATCACCATACTTTAGTAGTAGTTGTTGTAGTGTTTATGGTGGTGAAGGCGGTGGCTTTACACAAATATACATTGAAACATGAAAAATAGAAACAAACAATATGCAAATTTAACGAATGCATGTATATATGTATCTTTTAATATCGATTATTTGACAAAATTCTTTCCTCGACCCAAAATAGACACTGACAACGAAAAAATCGTTTGATATACTCCACAATAATTTTAAAAATTATATTTTATTATTTTGGTTTCATCATTGAAATAATTCAACTTTATTAGAAAATATTAATACAAATTGTTTACCAAAAGAAATAATAATAAAAAAAATGCAAAGAAACAATTTTAAAATCAATAGAATCCCGGAGTTTTTTTCTTTATAGTTATGAGAAACAATATTAATAATATTTATAAATATTATATACAGGCTTTTCATTATACGTTTTTATAAAAAAAAATTCTAAACATTAGATAATTGTGTTTTTTGTTTTTTTTTTGTGTGTGTTTACATTAATTTAAAGTTTTTAAAGAATTTATTTTGAAAATCAAATAGGTCCTTATTTAATATGTTACTTAATGACTTTGGCAAATACTCGATTCTACTTTTCTTTTTTTTTCTCTTTATTTCACAGCACATAATATAACTGTGTAACTACGGCATATCACTAGCAGGTATATAAGATGCGTCGCTTGTGTTTGAATAAAAAATTATCTCGCGTCGGACATGTGCACGTTATAACAGCGGGTGGACAGCAAACGTTTCGACATTTCGTATTTGATTTATTTACTCAAAGTATAAACTTTGATCTAGAACCGTGACGTGAAATGAAAAACAATATATTATATTTAAACTATACATCGTAACGCAAACAAAACCATTTCCGGTTTTTTAAATTACTTCCATTATATTATACATCGGTTGGTGAGCGATTTTAATTGGTTCGCGGAATCAAAAACGATCAGATTTTAATTTCGCCGGTGACGAATTTGCATAAAACTATAAGACCCCATACAGTGATTTTCTGGGACCAGGTCAACTTCCGGTTAATCCGTTCTGCACAAAAACTATTAAATATATAAGTATATCGGCATCGATTCCAAACGTGGCATTACACTCGGTCTGATGCGTGGCAAAAACGGATTTCGCAGTTGTATTAGAACGTGCGAATCACGCCCGACGGGGCTGCAAAACCCATATACACGCGCGCTACCCCCATTGACGGGACTCTGCAGTGCGTCTATCGGACGAATGTCAAATAATTCGAAAAGTTCTGAGACGTGCGCTCGCGATTTATCGCATACGGGGACATAACAAATTATGCGAATACGATACATGTATAGGTAGTATAGTTGAGCGTTAGGAACTTAACGTACCGCGTGTGAGGTCGACATCATTGTCTGGATAACATACGCAAGTTGCGCTCAAATAATTCGGGTAAATAACGCTTAATGGACGATGCTAATAAGACAGATAATATACCATAAATAATAATGTACTGTGTCTGTGTGTGTGTGTACTTAAAGCGTTATGTATAAACGATTCATTAATATGTTAATTCGTCAATAATTTGATAGAACTACAAAGATCAATCACAGTTTTACTGTCGACTGTTTTATTGAACAGTGTGATTTAAATAAATAACATCACCGACACCAAAACATTTTAAAATTTGTTTACGTATTTCTGCAGTTGGTCGTTACTCATCTTTCACTTTCACTGCTCAGAGTAAACGAGTAACTAAGATTAATTTTATGAAATTCAACACTATCGACAATAATTTTTAATAGCTGGCCAACTTTTGATTTAGACTTTCGGCCGTCGTGATGTCATCGCTGTTAAAATAATAATAAAAAAAACAATTATTTTTATAAATAATCATTTTTGAAAGGTCGTCGCAGATGAACTCGCAGATTTCTATAGAACATCAACCAAAAAACATCCATATCCAATTATTCAAACTATTTACAAAACATCAATTACCTATAATATACTGTCATATTTTTATAAAATGTTGTGGTTTCACAATGAATTCATGAATTTACTATATATTTTCAGAATATTAGTTATTATTTAATACAAACTTTAAACACGCGAGTGCAGCTGATCATATGATATGTTTTAATAACCGACTTTAAAAACCGGGTAAGGATTACATAAAAAAAAAAAAAATAGGTGAGCGCACCCAACAATATTATCGGGCGAACACAAAACGTCTGGCCGATGCGAAAGACACGACTATTGTATTTTATCTCGTTTCCACTTGTAATGTAAGCACACACAATGCGTAAACGTGTATCATGGACACGGCAATCGAATCGATAGCGATCGTTACGCGTAGGTACCGATAAACTACTATGCCCGTAGTTTAACGCGGTGATACTTGCAACGTTCATCCGCAATTGTATATATGACGTGCAATGGCCACGTTTTATTGCGGGCTGGCTGAGAGAAATGAAAGTTTTCGAGATGTTAATAATTCACATGGTTCAGGGATAGGAAACTCGACTCAGAGTTACTGGAAGACCAATTTTTAGAACTTTAAGAAGGTATAGCGGGTCAGCGAGTATATAAAGCCAAAAAATGCCATAATAACATTAAAAAAAAAAAAAAATTCAGATTGAAATGGTGCGCAGGACGTCAGTTGCCCATCCCCGTGTTGATCATATTATTATAATCATCAGTTTTACAGTAGACAATATCGACGTGGTAATATAATATTTGCTTTGTGATGACCAATCGTTGTATTTTCTACAATATGTATGTATTTTTTCGATGGTTTTATTGATGACTTTAAACAGTTTTTGGCGAGATACTTTCACTTCCGTCTTAATCGTATCATATATAGATTATATTATGACCTGACCTATTATATGCATACTATGCTCGGATTACGCGTTCAGATAACACTACCTACGTTATTTTTCGCCTGAAATTCGAAGATCGATCATCGTATAACGGGTGTAATGTCGAGTCGACTTAACGTAGAATTGAAGATAAAAATAAAACTTTAGGCAATATTATATCATTATATATTAGTATATTGCGTTTACGCGTACGTACACGTATGGATGGAAAGGATTTGACATGGTTGATCACACACACTGCAAGCGCAAACACCTAATCCTTCTTCCACCCCCTCGCCGCGTCTATATTATATACTTGGATATACTTGGTTAAGGGGGGGGGGGTATCGCGGGGATTGTATTAATAGGAACGCATACCATCGGTATCACACTACGCACTTACACGGTATTAATATATTACGGTAATAAGATTATAACTGGCGAAGTGCGGCGACGACGACGCTCGGGGTGGTCCTCCGGAGACGTCAGTCCCGCTCCGCGAAGGAACCGCAGAAATTCACCCGCGAGTACACCGCCCTACCGCGCCACCGTCAAAGCGACCCGAGATCGTCAGGCGTGACGCAAACTTGGTTATAAGAGGAAACGACGTCGACGCCGTAAACACGCTACCTATAATATACTAGTATACATCGTACGAGCATTATACTTGTCGGGTATTAAAATATACATTTTTATTATTGTGTTTCGTATACATTTTATATGCATTTCAGGAAATGAGCATTTGACATTTATTTTAAATAATTTATCGTGCAATTTTATAATTCAAAAATTCGAAATACCAAACATTGCACGAGTATTTTATATTTGTAGTTCTATTGTGATTAATTACTCAACTCGATTTTGAAAACATAGCCATTGCAGATAATAATTAGTGAGCGTTCAAAATTATTTAAAATATTTATATAATAATATATTTAAATACGTTTATCTATTTGTATAATTTTTAAGACTATTGATTGTTGTTGTAATACACATTCGAATATACTTTACACGTTTTTATTCAAGTATTGTAAAACTTTCACATAACGTAAATTTAAAAGTATTTTGCGTGTTAACTTATGTGTTTTCATACAGTGTATGTGATTTCAGTGTATAAAATCTTTATATACCAACACAGAATCAATTTTTTTAGTAGATTCCAAGTCAAAATAAGTTTGGCATTAAAAAAATTCGAAACGTCGTACACGGTGTAAAGTTGGTACATGATAAGTAATCGTTAACATGATTTATAGGCGTGAGAAATTTAGGAAAAAACTTTGGTTGGTATTGACCAACTCTTATAATATTATTACCAACGATAATTGTCCAATAACTAGAATAACGGTGTGTAAAAAGCGAATGGAAAAAATACATAGGAAATGTTGTATGTATAGTAGGTTTTGAATAAATATGTATGTTCTCGTTAAAAAGTCACTGTATTGGATGTGCTAAATTTGATTATTTATTATTGAAATATAAATATTTATAATAATATTTATCTAAATATTTTTGAAATTTCAACACGTATTAAAAATAATAGGTTATTATATATTATTATGTAAACGTGAATTATTCTTATTTTTTCCTAATTATTATTTTATTATTTAAATATCAAATTTTGTAAACACTTGAACTTCAAATACACACACACACACACACACACATATATATATATATATTTATATATGTATAAAATAATAATGAAAAATATTAAATAAGTAATAATAAAATGAATAATTGATATTTTAAAATTGATGTATGGACAACTTATTATGTATTATTATTAACATTTGTATTAAATGTTCGTAATTTTTTATTTTTTATTAATTTTTAATTAATTATTTCCTGTCATTTTTTCTTCTTAAATCTAACTTGAAAATGTATAAGATCAATAAATACGAAGAAAACTCAAAGCTCCAATTCCCAACTCCTTCGAATTCTGTATATTACGGCGGTTAATGGACTTTCTACGATGCCTCATCTTATGTATAATATAATATACGTAATACAAACGATATGCCAATGTCCACGTCGAATACTGTGTTTGTCATCGTACATAATATAATATATTATGTTATACCGTTCGAAAACGATTTAATAAAGTCCGTCCTATGATGCGTGACGATATGTCACATAGTGAATTTCCCGATGAAGATTATCTGACTGCGTTCTGATTGTGTTCGGCGTGTAAATGTTCCTACATGTATAGGCGGGCGCCACTCGGGTAAAATTGCCAATTTATCTCGTCCCGACAGTTTCGTGTATCCCAAACGCTCTAAAAAAGAAAAAAAACCGTATATCCAGGCACCATACACGACGACGTAAGCGAACAACCCGCCTTGTCACATATATATATTTTCATACGCGAATAACGGCAATGTCAATACGAAATGGTCGAGTTAGGTAGCTCTACGGTCACCGTAGGTACGCACGCATAGTTATTTATCGCGTACGCGGATACCGTAGGTATACGACAGTGCTTCTCAAACTTTTTTGTCGCGGAGGCACCCCCCTAAATGTTATAACGTGAAATCGTCAATGCCCATTTAATCAAAATCGTTAATTATTTTATGGCCTACCAGTATTAGGTTAGATATATATTATACATTTCACGACTCACCCAGTCATATAACCGCGGCCCCCAGTTTGAAAAGCACTGTCGTATACAATCATCGTATTATAATAATATCGTAATATCGTGTGTGATATGACATAGTGTACGCCGCGAAATGGCCGGCGATGACCGTCCCGTCAGACGTTTCCAGCGAACGGCTTTCAAACGGAACGATAAACATGACAATGATTATGAATTTATGATAATAGGCTTAAGTACTACAATAGCTGTGTAGAGCTTCATCCGGCGCGGCATGTCATACCGTCATATTCGCTTTTCGGGTCGAGTGTCCGCACTGCAATTAATACCGTTGTGTTATAAGTGGTAAGCCCAGACCACACTTAATAGGCTAAATAAGGGGGGTGGGAGGTTACAAACAAAATTCATTTTAATAAATGTATTGCCCATTTTATCGATTGTCGACTGCTTCGTTCGTCTGATGGATAGTTGGATTTTGTTCAGTTCATAAACGAATCAAATCGTTTGTACGTTCAAATTTTTAAAATACCAATTTGTCAAATAAATAACAGTAATGAAACGAATGTGAAATATTAAATATGCATCAATAAAGTATCAAATCTAAAATTTTATTTTTAACGTCATATGCTTTTGAAGATGAAAAAAAAAATGAAAATTATAGTAAGGTTTTTCTCTTTGTACTAAATACTTAGAAAAACATTTTATTATTATTATTGAAGAAAATGATTTATTTAAATAAATTTGTCATTCGTATTGATTATACTCAATTAATGATTAAATATATTATCAAAACTCTTATGGTATTTTTCTTTTGAAGCATTACATTAACGCCTCTAAACCAAACATTCACGAAACCGATGCACTGGAAGTGAAACACGTGCTGTAGCGTAAACATTTCTTAAATACGGTTAGGGACACTAATGAACAGTTATGCACTCTCTATATATTTTACTTTTCTGTTATTCACTTAACTATTCATCAAACCAAGATCATTTTCAATGTTGTTTAGTACAGTTATTTTAAAAAAAAAAAAAAACTTTTTCAGTAGATTCTGACTAAAACCACTGAAGCACCGCGTATGTTTTCTGTACTCACATCATAATTATTTCCTTAATTGTTATATATATATCAACTTGGCTTATCTAATTTAGTTTAAAATTTGGAACTAGTCGTGGCAAAAAGACTAGCTCATTATCTATCTATAATTTACTATGCCTTCCTAAAAACAATTTGTTCAAATTAACGCGTTTAAGAACTCATTCCTGCCTGCTGCTAGTCTAAATGTGCGGAATACAGGGCAATGGTACCTAATGATTTTTAAGTTACCCGCGATAAACAGTTCTTAACAAAATATTAAAATATGATACTATACAGGATCTTAACAACTTTGTGTAACAAGAATGATGAAGAGTATATTGGCAAACACGATCCTCGTCATTTTTGTGATGCAAGATTTTTAAGGCTGTATATATTTTTAAATATTGTTAAAAACTGACTATTCGGTCACTCGAAACTTATAACTGTTGCAGTGTGGCACCTTGAACCCTTACAACCATTATAATATATATATTACATAGAATCAACAGGTACCAACTATACATATATTTGTAATAATAATATTTTGGTTTTCAATGAATCCAAATCAGTTGTATCTCCTAAAATAGCTTATTAGACAGTTTTAAAATGATTAGTAATCAAAATTTTTTTATAATTTAAACCTCTTTTATGCCCATACCTTAATTTATTAATATTCACTGATCCTAGAAATATAAATTTTATTTACACTTTTGATTTATCACCATAACATGGTTCATCACCTGATCACCTACAAACAATAATTGTAATTGCCAATACAAATCTGACCATTCTGATAATTGATCAAATTATTTGTCAACTTACATCACAACAAATATTAAGTATATTATCAAAATAAATAAATTTAATTTCCAGCCATCGTGACTTGAACGGGTAAGAAAAAAAATCACGTGATCAGAGTTATTCGAAATTTTGCACAATAAATAGTCATTACACACATGGATAGTTGTAAACTCACATAATATGTATATTATTTATAATATTTTATTCTTATGATTATTATGAAAGGGCGGGGACGTTGTTTCAAAATTATGTAGTAATATCGTTCATATACTACGTATACCAGCTATCCTCGTATACTTCGTTGCCCCCCCAAAAAAATGCATCTGTACTAAAATTAATTGTCTAATGCTAATATTTAGCGTAACGCTTGTGGAAAAATTTTGGTTTTCTGATTTGGTATATAAATTATATTTCCGATTTATTAATTTTACATAGATGTACTGCTCGGCGTAACTTTTTTTTTGCCATTTAATAGCAGCATTTTTTTTAAATTATTTTTCTTTTGGATTTTGTTTTTTTATTTAACGAACCAAATTTGATTTTGTTTTCATTCTAGACCAAAAATTAACAACTCATGAAGTTGAACCAAAAAACGACTAAAAAGTTTTGTTCGGATATTCACGGATAAAAATAATTTATCTTTATGCGAGTATTGCTGATTATTAAAAAAAAATGATAACTCAATTTTTTAATAATTTATAGAATAAAAAATAGGCTTAGACCTCTAATCACGATGTACTTTACGTCTTCACCAGTTGAAAAAAAATCAAGATAACCGGATGAATAGATTCGTGACAACATAATATAGATAATATAATTATATATAGATTATAAGTATACCGGATACCTCTGTACGTTCATCGTTATGTTCTATCACACTATCATATAATTGTTGATTTTCTTTTTGTTCTTATCGGTATTAAAATGACGTAACAATAAATATATGACAATAAAAGACCGACAAATGGTATAAAACAGAATTCTTCGATGAGTACGATATTTTCCTTTATAATTATATGTTCAATTTACATTAATATAAATATTTCTTCTAATCATTCTCATCAGTATTATTAAAATAATAAACTGTAAGACAATTTATCTCCATACAATAATAATTATGTAGTTTTTGACGTTTTTTATTCGTTTGATAAATGTTTTTCAAAATTTGTTTCTGTTTCATGTCGTCTTTTGTTCAGTTTATTAAATAAATACGATGCTAATTTAACGTAATAATTATTATTTCAAAGTACACAAATAAATGTATATAAAATAATATATATATTATACTAATTAGTCATTTTTTTCTGTTTGATGAAAATATCACAGCTTATATTATATTTTTATTTTATAAGTACATCTTTGAATTAATTACGACGCATAAAATAATATAAAGAGATGTCACGCGAAAACATTTCAGTTATTAGTTTTGGCAGTTTTATAATTTAACCGTATCGTTTGAAATATATGAGCCCGAAAGCCTTTTGTTGAGTTTTGAATAATATGATTTACTAATTATTATATACTACTCCATTCATCTCGTTTCAATGTTTCATATTATTAACTATCCAGTTCTGCATGACGTTGCCCGTGACAAACCAAATAATGCCAGATGATTTACAGAGGATAAAATATTGTGTTTGACCCCGTTAAACGTATGCTACACATAGTTTAAACACAATAATTCAGGTGGTTTTGAAGCATCTAAAACAAAATTTTAAATCCAATCTTAATAACTATTTTATTTACTGTAACTTGCAATGGCAACAAGGGGTACAATCAAACAAATATTCATTTAATTTCGATATCCAATAAATCCCTACAGTTAGCCCCTTTTTAAAACACACATTTTAGACTACTGCAACTTAGTATACCCTTATGCCCTTACGTCGCGGTACGGAGGTACCACAGACATTCTTTCAAATCTATGGCTATCATAGACATCGATTAATCAATAATTTATTTTATTTTTTTTTTATTATTTTTTTTGCGGTCGAGTAATGTTTTTTATATTATTTTGAATAAATACGAAATAAATAAATAATCTTTCAAATGTTTTGAATATTGTGAAAATGACGTGTGTATGTGTGTTTTTATAAGATAATCATATCGAAAATCAGTGAACTCACTAAACAAGGTGATTTTTTAGGAATGCTCACCCCATTATTATGCTTAAATTATGCAAATATTCAAATTTTGATTTTTACATAGTTTCAAGTTGTTAAAAAACAACGTTTTTATTAAAAAATTATATTTTTAAATATTTTTTATCTTATATCCGAAATGCACGGTGTGGAGTGGTACGGGGTTACCCCGCAAAATGTTTGTCCACTACTCCGCTTATCTAAACTTTAACTCATAAGCTACTAAATTCGATTTTTATGTATCAAAATACTCAGAAAAATATTCTGCTTTGGAACATGAAATTAAAACTCTACGTTGTCATTCAAAAAAGTAAAAAACTTAAAAAAATATATTTTTTTTTAATAAAAACCTTTTTTTTTAACAACTTGAAACATAATTTGAATGCATTCATAATTTAAGCGTAAAAATGGGTGTTTAAAGAAATCACGTTTTATATGCCGAGCGTCCGTTGGTGAATGGGTACGGGTGCTGCAGTGTCGTCACGCTCTCCGACTAGCAACTGACCGTTGTCGCGTGGTCCGCGGGGAATCAAGCCGTACAAGTGTCTGGCCCGACGTTTGTTGGTCGGGTGCATGTACAGCCACCAGAACAGTGTGGACGCGCACCCGTCCCTTTTGGCCCTGGCGTCGAAGAACAGGTAGCCCTGGGCGATGTCCACGCGCGCGTTGGCGGCCAGCTGCAGTCCTACGTGGTCGGCCTCGGACTCGTACAGCCGGACGAACGGCAGCACAAAGCACACCTTCAACACGACCACCGACAACAGGTACGCCAACACGTTCCAGCCCCACGGCAGCGTGGCGCAGACGACCGCGGTCACCGGCGCCAGGCACAGCACGTTGACCACGACCGCGACGCTGTTGATCTGGTTGACGTGCCGGAGCAGGCAGTGCGCCAGCTCGTGGCCGACGAATATCGACAGCTGATCGTCGTTGACCACGGCCACCAGACCGGTGTATACCATCACCAGCCCGCTGGGCATGACGGTGGCGTTGATGTTCGGGCTGTCCACCACCACCAACGTCCACTGGCGCCGCTGGATCGCGTCCACCGATGAGTTGGCGGTCAACATCCGGGACGTGACGTCGGCCACCCGCTTGTAAACGGGGTCCGCGGCGTTCAGATGGAGCCGGCGCGTCGAGTTCAACGTGACCTGCGCCACGCACCCGGCCACTCGCTCCAGCGTCCGGTCGTTGAACAGGAACAGCCGCCGGCCGCCCGTCCACGGTTCCAGTTCCGTGTGCCACCACAGGAACACCGCGAACAGGCCCAGCGCGGCGGCCGCGGCCAGCCCGATGAACGGCATGTTCGCCCGTACCGCAGCCGTGTACAGCTCGACCGTCGCGGCCGTTTGCCGGGCCCACCAGTACCGCGCGATCAGGCCCACGGCCGCGCCGACCAGCGACGGCAAATGCATGCCGCAGTAGAACGACATGAACAAGCACGTCCCACTGTTTAATCATCGCCAAAGTAACGCGCCGATTATTATTGTCGCGGTTCGTCTGTACGGTAAATAATTCGGGGGTGGCGAACCTACGGCCAAACGTGACACGTCGATCAAATTTCACAATGGCAGGTGAACAAATTGAAATTATTAAAAATTATGCTATTTAAAAATTGTAATTTAAAAAAAAATAGGTGGTGTGCTTAATAATAATATACATAATAAATCAGTAACTTGAAAATTGTTCAAAACCTTGATTGGAAAGATTTGGTACTTGACCACAAAAAGGTTGGCCACCCCATGTATATAGTTGAAACATGAGTTTTAAAAACATTTCGTGCAATACCTATATACTTTCATTTTTTTTGTGCATTATGACGTTGGGGGGGGGACAATTATCCCGGTTCAAATTTTGTATCACATTTCGCGCGTTTTGCAATCATTCGCAAAATCTCAAATCGATATTATCCGATTTGGTATATAAAGCATTTAAAATCTATAATAATATACAGTAACTACTATATAGATTTGTGAACATTTTAAAAAATTTCCCGTTTAAAATCAGGTGTAGGTACTCTTTTAAGCACAAAATGTTATACAGAATTAATTTCTTATTGTTCGTACGATAAACCCCTTTTCGTTCATACAAATAAATACTATTTTTCAATAAATATTATTTTCCTATTTCCGGAAATTATTTAGCCGTATTCAAATGTAAAAGATTATTTTTACCGGCCGGTAGAATTTTATTTTTTAAAAGATAAATATATTATTAAGTATATAAATAAGTGGAAAACATCCTTCGAAATGTATAATACCTGTATTATGTACTCGCATCCTCAATATCGACAATTTATTATTATTATAAAATAAATCTATGTCGATTTCGATTTCGAAAAACATGCCTATAACTCAATTTTAAAAGTCATCTGTGCTGTATGTTGGACATTGTATTTAGCAAACTTTGGTTTCGTTGAATACAGATAAGTAGTTCATTATCCACGAGAGTATAAAAATAATAATTTCTATATAGGAAATGGCTTAAACGGTTTCTTGTTTATTTGCTACCAGAAGAAGTAGAGATAATATATTTTGATAATTGCTCCACCCGCTGTAGTTTAAGATTTATCTAATTATGTTTTTTGCATAATATACTTTACTTAATTAAAACTTTAGCCCATCAAAATAGGCTGGAAAATCAATTGATGAACAACGAACGGATCCAAAGCTTTCCGTAGGCATTATAATATTAAGATTGAATACTGTATATATAATCTGTGCTCTGACGAGAAGTTGTAAAAAAATAATCTGTGCGCAAAAAGGTTTGTGATTTTAATAAAAGTGCAAAAACTAAGTCCGCCCTAATTGAGTGTATTAGGGCTTTATACAAGTCGAAACTTTTAGTAACACGAATCGTTTTCATTTAGTAACGGTTTCGAAATTTAAGTACTCGTACATAGGTAGTTAACAAAATATTAAAGTCATTAATTATATATTAGATTACCAAACATGATTTTTCAACTGAAGTTCGGTATTTCTGACTATTTTCACCACGAAATTCGATGAATTTAACGTGATACCACTTATCCGTCTATAAGATGATTTTATTAAAAACCTTAAACTTGAAATTGTGAAAAAAAATTCAAAAAATTTTGAAAACATAGTATAAATAATATTCAGATTTAATGTGACGTTTAATAAGAAAATTAACTCATACAATAAACTTTAATGGTAGCAAATATAACACTGTACTGCAATAAACAAAAAAACATTAATTAAACAATTATTTTTGTATCGTAGGAAACGTTCTTATCTGTCATACATTTCGGAGATAAAATTGTTATAGCGTAATACATGTATTTCATTTAAATAATCATATTTATTAAAAGTACATTTTACGTGGAACCTTGTATTATTCTTTGTGTATTTTAACCTCTTTGACCAATAAAAAAAATTGATTTAAGATTTTTTTATAGACAATTTAACTAATTAAAATGTTTATTAATCACTCATAATAATTCTTGGTCTAGATTTTTTTGAAAATTTCATCGTGTGGGTATATTTTTAAGTTATAAATATTAAAACTAACTGATTGAATGAATTCTTAAGCATGAAATAATTTACATATTTCATTAACATGTTAATTTTAAACGCTTATGGAAAATTACTGAATATGTATTTTTGATGTTTTTAATTGTTGATATTTGCGGAACGAATGATACAATTAATAAAATGTCGTTTTGGTAATATGTTTTCGACCGTTTCGACGCCGCATAACTTAGTTGAAATATTAGTTTACATAATAACAACACATAAACCACGGAGAAAAAATAATTTCTAAGCTATTCACATGATATTATAATTTTACTGTAGAAAAAAAAAACCTAAATCCTTTATAATCCCTTGAAATATATTTTAGGTATATAGATATGTATAGGTTTTTGAGTAACTGCTATAATAATATACGGGCGCTGCTGAAACAATAACGCCTCAGAAGATCGTATTTCCGTAAAAGGTTTTTTTTTATCATATATACGCCATAAACTAGTTGGATTAAGCTTAAAACGTTTATAATACTACGCATGTATTCGTAGTATTTTTTATTTCTGTTTATATATTTAACCACTCCAACATCGCACCACAGAGCTATATTTTTGTTTTTAATCATTACCTTCTCGAATTACGTCACAATAACAAAAAACCGCGTAAGATACATATATATCTATATATCTATATATATATATATATATATATATTATATATATACTGATATAGTAAACATATACTTTGCTTGATCGATATAAAGTTTTTAGTTTTAAGTTTTAACACTGTTTGACGCAAGTTAATCCCAGTCATATTATACTTTATTCTATACACACTGCACAAGCTTGCATTTTAATTTCCAGAAAAATTTTCTATGTACAGGTACCTATATAGGCCGACTTAGTATGGACAACTTGAAAACAACCTAATCTCGCCTTTCAAATAAACTAGGTATAGTAAAACATATAATTGTATGATGATTAATTACACTTTTCACTTCATAATTAAAAACTCAATTTAAATAAACGTTAATATTTCTAGTATTATTATAATATTATTTTCGTCAAAGTTATACACTTATTGTAATACAAAAAGTACGTTATCGGCTAAATCTGAATACAAAATAACATAAATATAAGCATTCATTTTTAGCCAATTATAAAAGAGTGTAGATGAGAAACTTAATTTTATGAAAAACTGGTTTTTCTTTTTTCAATCAGTGCATTTATACTTAGGTGGTGCCACTAAATTAAATATCTTAAAATAATTTACTTAATATATTATGTAACACTATACAATTTAATTAATGATTTTTAACTAAATATCGACTTGTTAAAATAAATTTAATAAAAATAATATAATATTCTTGTAGCACAAAAAGTAAATGCCGTTCATACTGTTCGTCTGTAACACTACGGTATATACCGGAGAAGAAGTTTAATGGCATAACGATGTTATCTATAGAACAATTTTTCCTCTGTGCAATTTATAGAAATCTGTGTGTAGAACGTATCGTTAGGAAAACGGAGAACGCATAAATAAAACATTATTACCTAGTAAATTTTTCGAAAATCAAATAAAAAGTAAAATATTATAGTACCGCTCGATCGAAACAGTTAGCTTAAAGTATTACCAGTAATCATTTAAGGCGTATATAATACACATTTTACAATACTCGAACACTAATATTATCAGAAAAAATAAAATAAATACGTACAAACATCTTTTATACGGTATAACGGGCAGAATAAGACACTATAGAGTGACCGGTTATTGCTGTTCATTATTATAGAGTATTATATTAATTACTCACTACGAACAATTATTATTGTCTACACAAAATATTGAAATATTACTAAATTATCATCGACTGTAGAGAGAGTTATTATAAAATGTCTCTTCGTTTCATTGTTTGAGTACCTATTTTGTTTACTTTTAATTAAATGTTTAAAACAAAAATTATAAATTATTTATTTACAATGCCAAAAATCAATTGATTTATTTTTATTAAATTAAATTGGCGTTAATTATACATAATATCCTTTGTAAAAGCAAATACACGCAAATTCTATTAACTATAAATTTAAACTTTTGACAAAATATATCAAATTATTTTTATTGTTAAAATTATTATTTACCTACGTATAAACAGTTAATAATTTGTTAGAAATTTCATAAATTTTTTTACACAAAAACTTTAAACGCCAAAAATAGTCAATAAAATATAAATTATGATAACTTGGTTTCAATATCAAATATTTTATAAACTAAATATGTACTATATATTATACTCTTAACGCTAATTTTCATAAGACTACTTTTAGAAAAAGTAGATTTAGAAAATAATTTCCATTGAATTTAATTTAAAACTATATTATATATAGATTTTCGATTGTGTTTCTTATAATTCAATGATTACGTTTGGGTTCAGGATTCGGTTTCCATAACTACACAAATCCAGCTATATATATATAATAAGCAACGATACTGGATTAAATATAATGCAAATCGTTATATTATAATTATTAAGGTTTTCATTTAGACACTTATTTTAAAATTAAATTGTATCAATCAACTTTGAAAGTTTCGTTAGAAGTCAGATTTTCACCACTCGCCTATGTTTATGTATATTGTACTTATTAACAAATTAATTAATCGCATATTTATATGCGATACATTATATCTGCGCATTAGTTGTCTAAATAAAACTTTTATGCGTATAGATATTTCAGATTGCATATTAATTATATATTTATATTTTATAAAAACGAAAAAAGAATATTTGTTCGACTTTGATTACAATAAAATACTGACATGGGCTTTCATTAGGTATAGTGTATGAATACGACTCATAATAACACTTGCTTTTAGCGAATAGTAATCAATATTGTATCGATACCATATTATAAACGCAATGATAAATATAATGTTATAATAGCTAGATGAATACATTTACCGGGACCAAATTCCGAATAAATCAATTATTCCTTTACAAATACTTACGTAAATAAATTTAAAGTTTAAGATCTAAACGGATTTTACATTATTCTAGAAACAAATCGTTCATCAGTATTTTAAGTAATCAAATGTTGTTTCATGTATTTTGTTTTAGTTGATTGACTTCAATAATGATTCAAAACAAACAAGTAATCCGAAGTAAATGCATTCAATACTGTTTTTAGTTTTTTTAGTCTTCGAGTTGTGACAAACCAGACAATGTAACAATTTAAATATAAATTACGAAAACAAATAATAATTTAACTTATAAATTCAGTATTTTTTCTGTTTAATTATATCTTAAATAATTATTTGATGGTTCAAGATTGACTATTTATTATTTAGGCTGTACATTGACAAGTTAAAAATTATAATAAGTTAAAAAGTGAAGCTAATTTTAATAACGAGCTACTTGTATTTCTTATTAACTTTCGTATTTAAAAGTTACTGTTTTTATACTCTAACGTGTTAATTAAAAGTTAATTTTGTGTAAAGTTATCCAAGCTAAGTTATATAAACTTTTAAAAATATTTACTTATTTTGTACCTTTAGGTATTTCTTCCTAAAACTTAGATTAAATATATAATATTCGAATTTAACCTATTGAAAAACAAAATAATGTTAATTTTTACGAAATTTCGCTGTTTAAATTTGATCTGTTTCAAATGAACAAAGTTACCATAGAATTATAACGGTTTTAAAGAAAGAAAAAAAAGAAAATCATATTTATATTTTAATTGGTACCCAACTATTGTAGTCTCCGAGTATCAATATTACTTACAATTAATCTAAAATATAATATCTAAAGACTAAAGAGTCATATTATTATGTATAGACACTTCTAAACACTAGAAAAACTTTTCAATAAAATTAATATTCATCTCTGGCCAATTATAATTTATTAAATTATTCTACGAAATGTTTTTCGCATATTTTTCTCGACATAAACAATACGCCTTTTGTGCAAACAAATAAAGTTTTCAAAATTATAAAATCATATTGTGCATGATACAAGATGGTTCACAAATCGCCGGGGATTATGTGTCTTGAACGTTCAGCCATGCGTTGATTTCCGGCAAATTATGTGGACAAAACTCACCCATATGGGGGCCGTACCCATTTGAAAATAATAATAATGAAATCAAACATTTACCAGCCCGAATGCGTTTCGGCCATAAATTTTGTCTGTTGATCCGCACTGGTGCGTGGTGACGCCGTAAAAACGACTATACGGTATATAGTATAATATACACAATGTTTGTGTACATAACCGTATAATAATATTTAGGTAGGCACAGTGACAGTGTGTACATTAACATATTATCGACAACAGTGAAAACTCTCGTTAACGATAAAACGTTATAATTTTGGAAATGTGATTTTCAATTTTCAGAAAAATGTGTTGAAGACATAATTTTTTTTAAAAAAAACATCAATAAATAACTTTTTTATGCGAATTTTTCAATTGTTTGCCCATTTAAAAATGATCTATGTAAACAATAAATAAATACGTATTATAGGTACCTATAATACCATATATATATTATATATAATAGCTTATATTTATATCGTATTTTAAAATAAATAAATACATATTCCATTGAATTTTAATAAATCTTATTTGTTCGTTATAAACCATAATGGTTATACTGGTCGGACACAAATAGTTTAAGTGAAATCACTTTTAAAAACGCTTTGGTGTATTAATTATTATTGGGTACGTTATGGACATGCGCAACTTTATTATTGATAAAAAAGAAACAAAAACACAATATACGTGTTTTTTGTCGGTGAACCTATTTTATATGCATACTTCTTCAGTTATTTTTTAATTAAAACTGTATAAAGTCAATAATATAATGTCGTTATATTCATTGGAATGCAAACGGTTATTCGAATGCACGGAAACATCGCTTTCGAACTACAGTCTTCGAGTTCAAATATTTTCATTTAACGCGCATGTGTTTTATAATCTGTGATCTGATAACACAAATGAAACAATACTTTAAAAAAATCGTTTTATATGACCTCGAAAGAACCAGAATTATAATGGTACTAGTGCACTATTACTATTTAGTTATTGCGACCGATAGATCATAACAAGCATTATTTTTTTTGTTTTTGTTTTTTTTTTTTACATGTGTTTATGAATCAAAACATTTTTAATTGATCGTTATAATATCACGTAAGCAGTTAGATCTGGACGTGATAAGTGAAGTCATAATATTATGGCGCGTTTCCTTGACGTGTGTAGTGTATATAAAAACAAAACAAAACTCCACAACAGTATAATATATATTACGATTGAGACCGCACGCTCAACACTTAAATATTATTTTTGAACACAATAACGGATAAATTAATTAAAACCCAATTATAAAAAAATATCAAAGCCAAATATAATGGTGTATTATAGTGACTATCAGTATATCGAGCAGTTGCCCGCCGTTTTATACGAACAGTGTATAACATCGCAGGTTAATCTCTGACATAATAATATTTGAGTACCTACCCACCTACGTGTACTACGTTTAAAATCCTTTACATAAGTGCTACTGCGACAATAACGATAGCGATTAATATAGGTAAAATAATATTATTATGCAGTTATAAATTCAATCGTTTATTAATGCATAATCTTTAGTCTTTTGTCCCTGTCCATATGGCTAAACACCTCGGAAGGAAGTATCGCATTACTGCAATATTACTATGACTCTTACGCGCGTTTGGTTTCTGATCCGACCGAACTTGGCCGACCGCGTGTATTCGACGATGTCTCTGCTTCTATCGCGGATCTGCGTAGTGTACGCATTCGTACATAAACAACCATCAATAACCATAATATATTATGGTCGGTATATTATATAATAATATATTCATATCAGTACATGACAAGGATAGCGGCGTTTTATGCGAGTAGATGTTTACTTCTGAATAACTCGTACGACCTGAAACCTTCCCGCCTCCTCGTCCCGCGCACTATTCCGAATAATACAGCGATTTTCGTTTGAAACCTGACCAACCGTATCGGACAATTATTATGGAGTAGGAAATTTTATTCACCACCTCTTTTGAATGCCGATAGAGCGGAAAATCGAGCTGGTTAGATTTTTTTTCTACAAATTCATAATTCACAATATACAAGTATATTGATAATAACCGAAAGTGATTGATCTCAAGCAATATCTATTCAATATATTATATTATAATGTATAGTTTCGCATTGAATACCAGATTTGTGTGTGTGTGAGTTTTTTTATCATCATTATTATTCTTATTATTCTTCTTATTATTATTACTACAACTATTCATAGCGAAAACTGGACATGGCATGCAACGCATTACAATTCAATATTATAGAACATAATATCTGTTAGGTATACGCTATATTGTTAAAATCGATTTATTTATATATATATCGGTAAAAATATTGAATGTTTAGCAAATTACGCAAGTGAACTACGCATAACTGTATGAAAATATTTAATTCGGTAGACTGTTAGTAAATATAAAATAAGTAAAATAATAAAATTGTACGTACAAAAAAAATTAAAAACAAATATAAGTTATAAAGGACAGCATATAATTGTAGCGTTCACGTCAAAAACGTATGGTAGTAAGTATAGTACCTTTCGGTGTACTATTCGTAAACATTCATACTCAATTTTATCAAAATTTTGAGTTCTATTAAAAAAGAAAAACTTTCAATTCGGTGTGGTAATTTAATTATAATATGTTGTTCTAGCTAACCACACAAACGTTGGATTGCTCGCAAAAATTTTTTATTTTTGCATTGGTTAAGACCAAAACAAAAACTAATGGGAGCACTAACTGAACCTAATATGTGTTTATTACTTTTATTGCTTTTGTGAATTCCAAGATTACCGAGGGTATTTCCTTTTTAACAACCGCACAACCATTTTTATGTTCAGTTAGGAAGCGTAATATATAAAATTCAGTACAAAATTATCAAAAAAAAAACACACATAAAATCTCCCCTGATTGGTTTTATAATTTAAAACAATATCATATTATTCTTTTTGAAGTAAGTTCAAAATTTCATGTCACTTTAACTATACAACTAATCGTTTTTAAAAACAAAAATGAAATGCATTTATAATTTATGTACGATCAATGTAATTTTTAAACTATTTAAATAAAATATATTATTCTGAAATTCTGAAATTTAATATATTAAACTTTAAATTGTACCTACGTCAAATAATATTTCCTGTATAGACGCAAGCGTTTGTCGAAAATATATCTATTCTAAAACAGTATTCACAGTATATTTTTGCATATCAAAATACGGGCGTATAGTATAACTTGTATGAAACGCAAATTAATGGCGATTTCAACTACCTACGCCAATTTGTTGAACATTACAAAACGTCTGCAACGCAACGATTAAACTGCAGCGGTTTCCAAACTTTTTCTTCTGTAGCGCCTTTTTTAGATCAAATTTAGCCGCGGTGCCCTGCTGTAAATTCCTCGAAAGACAGAACAAAAGAATACTCATCGATAACGATCAATTATTTATTATGAGCCGTAGACCGCAGTGCCCCTAGTGCACCGCTAGACTAAAGGATAAACATAATATAAAAAATAATATAATATAAATTATAAAATATAAATTTAACAAATAAATTCTTTCCTCTCCATATTCACTACAATTTCAAAACCATACCGTTTATGACCGAGTAAAATTATTTTAAAAAACAACAGTATCAAACTATTGTGCCGGTTAACTGCCGTTTGTGCATAATTTACTCGTGAAAGACTATAGTATAAATAATTTATTAAGCTTGTGTATATACTAAGCTTATGTATACAAACCTCAATTTTCATTACTCAATCATGCATTTTTAAGTTAAATAGGTATTACATATGTTGAAAATCTAGTCGGGTAGTCGAAAGCACAAAATATAATTGTATGTTATCCTTTCCTGCGTAAAAACGAGTCGTTTGTAACTCGTTCGCATACCCAACTGCCGTATATAATCGACTATTATGTAATATATATATTACTCGTACGTTACTATGATATATCTAAAAATACTCGTCCCCGTCGCCATTGGTCAACGAGGGTTATCATAATCGGCAGTAAATTTTTCCGTCGATAATTGAATCACGTGAATCACTAGATCAGGGCCATCTATGCAGTGTTGAATATAGATTAGGTACTCTTGCAATAGAATTACAGCTCGCGAACTACGACCGAAAAGTTAGTGGACGTTCTCACGTGATGGTAAAACTACAAAATCGATTCGACTCTTTCGGGTTTAATGTCAACTTTTGTTTTATTTTTTATTGTTTCGTCCGTGCACAAAATCACACCGATGGGTCCGAATGGTGTAGCATTCGGAAAATGCCGAAAACAGATCGCATCCTGCAAAATCTAGGATAGGTTTTTGGCACTCAAATCCATTCTTTCTCTACCCGGATCTTCGGGCTCCAATCTCTCGAGTACTGTCACAGGTACATTTATACGCGTATACATATTATAATATAATGCCCGTCCGGCTGCAGTCTCTCGCGAACGTCCGTCGACGTGGGTATTGTCCGAATAATATATTCGGGTGCCACGATAAATTAAACGATCTCGTGCGTGTTACTTTCCACATATGTATACACATTACATACATGCATACAAAATATATGTATACATATAATATAAGTGTACGAAGAGCGGGGATAAGGGGATGCTGTGTGGGTCACTGGACTGCACGCCTATACCCAACCTCGATTTGATTCGATGCCAAAGTGTCCGGTCAGTAACGATTTATCGTCGCCGCCGTATATACGAATTAGTTGATTAGACCGGTGGAATGGATTCGTTTTAACTGGGCCCAGTGAGACCAGAGATCAGTCGTCAGTATGTCCGTCTAGCACCAGTGGCGGTCAAACGGGGGGGAGGGGGATGAGGAGGATAGATCCCCATGACTTTTTTCTTTAATATTATAACAATTACATTTATGTATATTGTACTATAATGTTAATGTATTACATTTTGTTTTAATTTTTTCTCAAAATAACGCTTATGAGCGTATATTATTATTATCTAGATTTTAGGCTCATTCTAGAAACAAGGCTGTTATTATTATTAATATTTAGTAATTAGTTGATTGTACAAGATTTACGGGAATTACCCAGCTCGGTGATCGTGAATATTCAATTACAATACACTCCTCCCTTGACCGGTCCATCGGCCGAAACGTACTAAGTGGGCGTTAATTACCCGCATGTGTTGTCTCTGTCTTACTAATGTAGATCATAGCTAATCAATGATTTGCGTTCAGGCAGAACACATTTTGTGATGTTAGGATTAATATTAGAGTAAATTTATCTATTATCAAATTTAAAGGTAAGAATATTATATAGAAAATGTCATACGCTCTTATTGATATTATCATTTTAAAGTAAGTTATAGCTATGTAAAATATTACAACTTTAAAATATTCATAACTCACTTTAAAATAATAATATCAATAAAAGCATATGACATTTTCTAGATAATATTCTTACATTTAAATTTAATAATAGGTAAATTTACTCTAATTTTAAAGCTAACATCACAAAATGTGTTCTGCTGAACGAAAATTTCCTATGATCTACATTAATAAGACAGAGACAACACATGTGGGTAGAACGTCCTCTTACTACAATAATACGTAGCTATGTCATTATAGTTGGCCAATTCATTGATTATCATTACATTTGTCACACTATTTTGTTACACAGACTACAGTGTTTTGGCTTTCGTACTCGTCACTCGTGTCTCGTACAGTCATACTGTGTCGCGCATTATACAATATACATACTTAAACTGTCTGCTGTAAATTGTAATATATATTGTCTATAGTATATTTTATAATTTCTAATAAAAGAAAATTACCACCTATTTTACTTGCTCTAAAACTAAACACTCGGACTAGGATGAAAAAAATAGTATGATTCCTAAGATCATTACAGAAAATTAAGTTGTGGACTTGCCGATAATATTTGTTTAACTAATTAGTGTAAAATGTTTTATTTATGTCGTCTCAATGGCTTGTCCACTATGGCTCTTCATCGTGGGAATATAAATATAACCTCCAATAAAGTACTGGATGAATTGGCAAAAACAAAAAAACAACAAAATTGATTTAATAATACAATACAAATAATGTTAATATTACATTGTTATAAATAAAGTACCAATTTACCTTAATTTAAAAAAATTGATATTGGGCAAAAACATAAATTGTATTTTAATGATTAATAGTAGTGCATATTAAAAAATCAGCCACATCCTTCCACATGACAAAATCATTTGACCGCCGCTGTCTAGCACATAATATGGAGTGTTTTATAGATACAAGATACCTACAGATAGTAACGTATATACGACTCTTGTATAAATATAGAGGAAGAGGGATTAATTAGTAAAAAAAACCTTACCTTTGTTCAACAAAAAGGTAA
Source organism: Rhopalosiphum padi (assembly GCF_020882245.1). NCBI lineage: Eukaryota > Metazoa > Arthropoda > Insecta > Hemiptera > Aphididae > Rhopalosiphum > Rhopalosiphum padi. The sequence continues at coordinate 35,516,894 of NC_083599.1, forward strand.
AAAATAAAAATAAGACAATTTTAGAAGTAAGTATATAGGAGTGTATGGAAAATAATTTTAAGTAAACCTCAGTCCCCAAAATTTAAACCCACATGTCTATAAAATAAGTATACGTTATGCAGTATATTAACTAACTTAACTATATCATATTATTTGTCACGATTCCAACTACATATCACGTTTTACCATCATCATCGTGTGGGCTTGTAACATTACGGAAATAAAAATTAAATGTAACGACGTAAACATGTTTACTAAATATATCCCAAAGTATTTAAAATAAAAATACTTAATATGAAGTATATAGAGAACATTTTTTTAATGACAAGGTTTTCAGGGTTTTATTTTATTCCAAAAACAGCTCGTTATAAAAACTATAAAATATTATGTTTTAAAGAATTTTCAAAAAATAACATTATTTCATAAAATGTATTTTTAATTTAAAAAAGACATGAGTAGGTCTGACTTTTTGTCTGAAACCAACTCAATAATAGTTAATTCAGGCCCAAGTCAGGGAATTCCGGGACTCTATATTACCTGTTCTATTTAATTTAGTATTAGAAAAAATAATAAGGGATAATAATATCGTAACCCAAGACATAGTATCACACGAGTCTTCTGTGACATTGTTGGTTTATGTGGACGATTTGGTTCTCATACATATATCACAAGATGGTTTAAGAACACTATTTGGCCGAATGAAGGAAACAGCAAAGAAAGTTGGCTAACAAATAAATAAATGCAAAACAGAGTACGTTACTAGAGATAGTACGAGAATCTATCCTTCTAGTGGGTATTCACAAATGCAATAGAATCAAACAATCCAAATACCTAAGTTCAATATTGACCAAAAAAAATAAATAACAAAACTGAAGTGGCGACAAGAATTATATCGGGGAAAAAATGCCTATATGGACTCACAAAGTTACCGGGGTCACGATTTATATCGAGCGAAAGGAAGATGCAATTGTGTACAAGGTGATTCTTTTATCATTAAACACTCATTATTTCAAAAAGTGTTTACTTTGTTGACAAAGTCCATCACTGCGTTAATAGTCGATAACTAGTTTATAACATATGAAAATATGTACCTCTTATTATCTATTACACATGTAATTACTGCCCTGCTACTGCGAAAAGCAGCAACTACAAAAATATCAAAAATGAGGTTTTCATGTCATATTGTTAATGAGATTATTCTGCATATAATTTTATAAAGGTTAAATACACGAAAATTGACATCTAGTGGCTTAAAATTCAACTAAAAAAGTCGTAACTACAATACATTTACAAAAATCGTACTTTTCCTAGAGTAAAACGCAGTAATTAACAATTCCTACAATTAAAAGCAGTATGTGCATTGTAGTTACTGCGTTTTCCGTTAGGATTAAAATATTAAATGTTTTTACCGCGTTTTCTTCTAGTAATACAACAACTTTATTATCATCATTTGCAGCGCAACTGTCGTAACTTGTTTTGTCTATCTAATGGATAACTTGGCATAATATTACGAAAGTAAAAGTATTAAAATTAATATGATTCAGAAGTATCTGTTTTATTTGTGTAAATTGATTATTGTTGTAGTTACTGGCTTACTGCATTTTCTATTAGCAGTGTTTTATGATATTGATAATACTGCGTTTTATACATTGCACCAATATATATGATATAATGTGAGTAATGCTAAAGAGAAACGCAGTAAACGCAGTAACTGTAACATTCTGTGAAAATTGTCAAAAATAATATAATAAATCACAAAACAAATAGCATTTTTGAATTTCTAGCATTTAAAGTTTTCAATTAATTAAAAAAATTACAAAAACACAAAATTTCAATTTCCCAAAAATTTGATTTTTGTAGTTACTGCTTTTCGCAGTAACAGGGCAGATTACTGGTCTTCAGAAACAAAAATTATTATTTATTATACAAACCGAAAACCGAATACTTTGAAAAACTATGTCTCGCTAATAATTAACGAAAAATAATAATTCGCACGTTAAAATTCGTAAAATAAAAAAATAGCCCTATAAATTTAGTATATTTTAATTATAGTTTGCCATTTGAAAATCACAATTTGATATTAGTTACAAAAAAAAAACAAGTCAATACTTGACGAAATAAGAAATAATAAATTTTTGATGATAAAATAATAACTCTGTGTGACACTATTACGTCCAACGTGAAGCAGAAACATGGACATTAAAAAAAGCAAAAGATTGAAAATGTATTGTTTAATGTTTTGGAGAGAAAATTCCTATGAAAATTTTTTCCTAACATATTATTATATTAAGTATAATCAAAAATAAGGAATTGCAGTGGGCTGGTCCTGACTGGCACAGTAAGAAATTACTAATGCATATGGTAATGACAGAGAATTTAGAAGGGAAAAGATCTTTGAGACGACCCCGTTTGAGATAAGAAGACGTATAATCTCTTAATGAAGGCCCAAACTGGAAAACAAGAGCTATATATAGTTAACATGTCATTTTGCTATTTTATATAATATGCTTGAATTTAACACGAATTTAGGTTTCGTGTATACATCACTTATTTGTATTATCGTTTCTCTTGAGATTTAAAATATTTCACTTTTAAGTTGCCCTTGATACTGTATAAAATACTTTACACAAAACTTCTGAAAATTTAGCTCTTAACTCTGTGGTTTATAGAGTATGAATATTTTATACGATAATAATAATATGTTATAAGTTTTTGATTAATACGTTTGTTATTATATTTTCTAGTCTGAATACTTGTTAGGGATTTTAATTAATTGTTTGGTTACGGTATTGTAATACAATATAGATAAAATAATATAGAGAGAATTCGTAAGATTTATTTATTTAATTTTCGATTTGGGTAAGTAACACTTTATACAACAGACACTTTAAACTGTAGACATTTTTTAACTTTATCAACGTTCAATAATTTTTTAAACAAACAAATATTATGCATTTTTAAAAAGTTATGATTAGTTCTATAAACTAAAACTGTTACAACATCAACATCTTTGGTCATCATATTTCTAATAGTATTAAAAAGAAGTTTCTGAATCATTCAAAAATATATTCGGGATAAAATGATCATTATACCCAAGCACGTATTCAGAGGGATGGTTTTCCCATCAAAATTTTTAAAAATTAAAAATAAAAAGTTTTACATCAACCATATGAAAAAATAAAAATAAAAATTGTATTTAAAAACATTTAGACTCCCTACAGAACAAAATCCTGAATACGGCATGTCTAATTGTCTACCTAATTGTGCTTTATTTTACTATATTTTTATGTCCTCGAATCTTAAATCCAACAGGACTCACACACATCCAAGTATCATATGTTCGAAGACCTTCTATTTAAATAAACAATGTTCCAAGAATAAATTAGTTGAATAGTTATGAGTTTGAAAACTATCATAAAATAATAATTTAATTAAGCTAAACACCCGAACGTATAATATAATGTAAGCATCAAACCATTCAAACCTGCTATGTTTCAAAATTGGATAATTTAATCAAAAAATAAATTACTTAAGCTAGTAAAGTAAGTCAATATTGAGAACGTTAAGTTAATATTGTTTCAATCAAAAAGTTTAATGATATGGAGAAAGTATTAACTTAGCTCAGTTAAAAATAAGTTCAATTTTTTTTTTTTTTTTTTAATTATGTTCTGGGTCATAAATTTAATTAAAAATTTTTTTTTTAATAATAATTATAATAATTAAACATTTTATTAAAATGCAATCTAAATAGTCTTTTGTATCGTACACTAAGTCACTAACTATCAAAAATTGTTAAATTAAAGTTTTTAATAGTACCTAATTACGCATTTTTATTCAATCGATGTTATTAATTTGTTTATTTTTAATTGAAATCATTATGTATTTTGGCTCTATAGCTATGTAGCTAATTACATTTTTAAGTTTTTAAACATAGTATTAATAACACTAACTTACACCATTTTTTTTTCATAAAATTGTTTTTTATATTTTTTTTAAAGAAAAAATGTTTTCGAACTCAATGTATTATTCAAACACCTAGAATTCGAACAAATATACTCCATACTTATTATATATATATGTGTGTGTGTGTGTGTAAGTATACACTAACTTAGTATAGTTAGGTATATTATAGACTTCGCAGTATCACGAATCACGAATGTGATTGTCTTTCGAGTTTAAAAGGTATCTGCTGTAACAACAACTCACGGAGCGCATACATTCCGTAAAGGCAAGTATAGTCAAAGTAGTAAGTAAATATTATGCTGGTTCTATGCTTTTCAAAAGCTACGAGCTCATTTCCCGACTATGAGTTGTATGTATACATATATATGAATTTGTTTGTTTGTGTGTGTGTGTGTGTGTGTGTATATAATATACACGCTTAAAGAGCCTACAGACTGATTATTAGAATGTAGGTTCTTTGACTTTACAAAATTACAGACTACTGCAGTATATACAGCTTGCTATTACAACTGTAATTTCTGGAGTAAACGTCCGTTTACAGGCCTACTCGTGGGTAAGACGCGTATCTGCTGTATGTTTATGTTACCTATGCCGGACTTAATGATTCTTGAAAATCTAGTAGACTTAATTGTTGGAGACTAATCGCGTTGATATAATGTTCTTAGTAATATTATCATGATAGGTTATGAATTAATGATATAATCTTTTTTTGTGTCATTATCCTCCTATTTGTGATTCGAAGCAGCTCACATTAGGTGCCATCAATAAATTGTGCTGTATTAAAATCGTATTCTTTAAATTTGGTTAAATATTCTATTATATACAAGAACTATATTAAATAGTCTTATACGTACTTAATATGTACTCAAAACAGTTACAATCACAAAACAAAGTGTAAGAATAATATACAGTGTTGAAATTTAAAAAAAAAGCACGTCAATAAATGAAAATTCAAAAAAAAAATATATCTAAACTTAGATTTTATTAATGAATAACCACTGGGTAGGTATCGTAATTGTATATGACATATGTGTGTATACTACATTATATTATACTACATGACCCGCGTGATTAATTGGTATTTTATATTGTTATGTATATAGGTAGTGTATATATACCTGATGTGAATGACGTATGTTTTCAATTACTATTTATATTGTTTAAATATTTTTAAATTAAATTTAAAAGGCTTAAAATCAAGAATAATTACTGACGAATTTGATACGATAATGAATTTTAGAACGTTAACTATAATATTTTATTTACATATTATCGGTAATAATATTTACCTATAATTTATTATTAAAGATATGAATATACAAATACCAAAATAAAAAAATTGAATTGATGTTCAAAATCTATCTAAATATTAGTTAAATTTTCGATTCTGAGCGAAGTGAAAACTTATCAGCTTTGAAATTATGTATGTTTTTTTTTATAAAAGTCATCACATTTTTGATCAGAAAAAATTTTACAATTTTCAAAATTGAGATTGGTTCCTGATATACAATTAAAACTCGTGGTACTTGGAGAAATTTTTAACAAAAAATACTCTTATTAAAACTACGGGTGAATTACATATTTACCAAAATAGTCAAGAAAGGGGAAAAAAAATAAAACAAAACGGAAAGTTTTGTGCAAAACCAGTTTTCGACCAAAACGATTTTGGTTTTTTGGTTGTAATCAAAATTAATTTCTAAATTTTAGACACTTTCAAACAAAATTATATCTGTTCATGTGATAAATAGGAATTTGAAAATTCCAACTTTTTTTATTTATTTTTTCAATATTTTTAATTAAAAAAGTTTAAACAGTTAATGCAAAAGTTATTGCAGAGTGTTACTGTTATAAACGACCGACGTAATTATCTAACTGCGGTATAATGACTTTTGTTTTTATTAATATTATATGTATTATGCATTTTTCTTCAAATATATACACGTATATACCTACATAATATCAACCTAAGTTATCGCATGTAATAATATTTTAATTTAAAAAAAAAAAACACTACCGAAATAATATTAAAAGGTACTACGCATAATATTTGCTCGATATTACGTCTGTCAGTTAATTCTGTTGTTTTATAATACCTCGTACATTTATATTATACAGTACGAACATTCGTCATGTATAGCTATACCATAATATCATATACACAGGCGCACGACGAACTATTCACGAGTAATACGGCGCGAGGAGACTCGTCGCGGCCAACTTTGGGACACGGCCTCGTAAAGTATATATATAATAATAATAATAATAATAATATGGTGTATACGTATATGATATTACAATGTGTACGTTCCCTATACCGTCTTGCACTCTGATTGGAGTAAATACCTAGCCGGGGGACGCGTCGACGGCCGGAATTTCATTAAATCCCTTTTCGGCGGCGGGCATAAAACGTTTCACTTTTGCATCGACCCGAATAATAATCGTTAGGCGCGGGGCCGGCCAGCTCGCAACATTCCGCCGATGATGAGCTCAGAGAATTTTAATACCCCGCCGGCACCGCGTATACACTCTTTGCGCGCACCGTTTCGGCGGAGGCACCAAAGGATTTCGTTTCCGCCGTTCGGACCGGATCCCGCGGCGACCGCCGTCCTGGTCGCCGCACAGAATTTAACTCGGTCGTCCGACCGGGCCCCGTTGGCCCGTCGCCGTCACGGCCGTCTGTTATGCTAAACGCTCTTGTGTCGCACAATCCGTCGTGAGTGCGTCTACCCATTTATTATACCTACGCGCGCGTGCGAATTAAGTATATACGACCGGAAGTTCTACGCGTCGGCGACATCGACGACACATTATCGTTATATTTATCGTGATATTACGTAGTTATTTTCGTTTCGCCAGACTCACGCGAATCTGTTAATATTTTCGTCACGGGTGTCGAGTCCACGCGGGATTCTAGTTTGTCACTCGCCCAGTATTACTACGATAATAATAATTGTATTTTTCTCTCTCGTATTACCATGTCTAAACAACGTGTGTATGGATTGATTGATAGTGTATAAACATTTTGTTGCCATTGGCCTGGACGCGATAACAATAGTGATATATTATTATCGCGTTCCATAAATCGTGCAGTGTAATAATATATATCATGAGTACCTATCTCAAAGACCTTGGATTCAATAATAATATATTTAATTCCATCGATATTAGCATATCGTTATGAACGAAATAATAACTATAAAATAATCAGACCCGTGTAATTAAATGATAATCATGTTTATGTGTGTGTGTGTAACGTTATGATGAAGTATTTGAAAACAAAAAACTTTTTAGAAAATTAACGGACGAAAGAAGGTACAAGAACTGAAACGGTTGGTTGAGAAATATGGAATTCAAACTGTTAATTGGAGCGTCCATCAAAAAGACAACGATATTAGTGCAAAAACTGTTGTATGAAAGTTTTGTGTTTCATGATACTTTAACCTTCTTTAATAGTTTCTAGTTTCCTCGAGTTTCCGAGTGAAACAATTCATTTTTATGATTGTTGTTTTTACTTAAACCCCGACTTTTTTTTATCTACACTTAATGATTGTGCCAAATATTAGTTCAAATAATTATTAAACCTCTTATTTGTTAAAATGTTTTTGCGAATGATAGTAAATTTATACATTTTCACCATACTGTGTCGAAATTTTATCAAAAAAAAAAAAAATATTAATAATAACAATCGGTCAAAAAATAAATATTACAATTATAAGCACAATGAGTGAACAAAAGACAAGGCCTGAATTACAAATAACAAAATAACTATTATTATTCTACGGCCTACGGCATAAAAAACCCGATGACATGAAAAACAACGCACAACAATAGTGTATCTAAAATGCCTATACAAACCGCCGTCTGATCATAATTGTATTATTTAAATGCATTACAAAAACATTAAAATACTAAAAGATATCTTGGAAAACCCGACTTGATAAATGTCAAATGTCTGATAAATTGAAATAAGGTAAAAAGAGAGAAGTCACGTCGGTAGATAGTTATACTTTTAAGTATACTAGGCTAGTACTTGATTTGCCGTAATTGACAATACAATACTACACCGCATTATTTTCCTAACAATCAAATATAATACAGCAATAATATAGGCATACGCTTACTTTTAATATTGTATAATAATATAATATTTATTTATTGAGTTCTTATAGAAGTGGTCGAGTTAAATCGATCATTATCTCGTTGTTCAAATACAGGGTCCGGCAAAAAAATCTCCCATATTTCAAGAGGCAGTTGCAAATAAACCAATAAAGAAATAGAAATAATTCTTTTATTTTTTACTAATAAATATTGTGCCATTTTTAATTATTTATTTTAAACATTACATCGGTTAAGTGGTGCCCTCCATTGTTAACACATTCACGAAGCTATTCCCGATAGTTTTCCATAACTCTTTGTATCATTACTGGTGTAATGGAGGCCAATGCCTGGTGATTGGCTCCTTAAGTGCTTGTAGGCCGATGACCGTACACTGTGCCTTTAAATACCCAAAAGAACACAATCACAGGGTTATCATGTTAAAAATTTAAATTTAGAATTTTTTTTTAAAATCACGTTTTATTTTCGTTATTTTTTGTTGGTTTTTATTTCACTTTTTTTTTGTTTTGTTTTTTATTCCTTGCCATTACATCTACTAAAAATGGCACGTATACCACTATCCATCGAGACCCTATACAAGTCCTTAGATCTTAATAGATACATTTAATAAAATATTATATTATTATAAAACATAAAATGTATATATTGTTCGTTTTCATCAGTTCAATCGATTGATACGTTAATGTGTATATACTTAAAAGTTTCTGGTACGCATGAGTTATCCCATAAAATATCTAAACACGGCTGTGATATATACGTATACACATCTTATCTTCCTCTACAATAGAGAAATCGAATGTATAATATGATTTACAAGAACTTCTACACAATATAATAACCATACGGACAGGGTTTAATGGCTGCAATATCGCGTTAAAAATACGTTTTGTTGTGAGGTACATCGACACCGACATGATCGTCAACCGAGGTAGGTACATTCGGGCCGGAGCACAAATGCAAGCGCCAAATTTTATAGTCATTGAATGAAAACGAATGAAAAAGTTGAATGAATCGTTCGTTTTTTCCCGGACAAAGTCGATTATTATAACACATAGCTTGCTGCAGTATACGCGTATATATTGTCGTGCACATTAATATTATCATTAAACACATTGTCAATATAATAATATACAAATTTATTGAATGCATTTTCAATATAAATTACTATAGCCATGAACCTGAATAGAATTAAAACATTATACCAAACAAAGATATATATAAATAATAAATAAATATCACGCTATAGCGTTGAACGCAATCGTTTCATTTTCGCGTTTTTTTTTTTTTTATTATTTCCAAGTCATTAAATCGAATATTTTGTACACGCCAAATTGGAATTTCTAACGAACGTAATGTTGTAATTGGGTGTATTGTCTAGGTGTTTCCTCTATAGCAGTTACATGTTTAATGTATAAAGAATAACAACTGCACACCGGTCTTTTAAAACAAGTTATAGTAACAATAGTATTATTACATGTATATATGCATATAGTATATGTATAGCTACGCGCAACGGGATGGCCGTATAAATCGATATAACTTTAATGAGCTCGACATCACCTATTTTCCGAAATTGTCCAATATCAGTCTCTATATTTTCGTACATAGTTGTGTTGTATATTGAATTTTAATCAAACAAGAATTTAATATAATGTACGTATTATTATTCACACACACACCATTTATTGTAGTTTATTAATGAACACTTTACATGGCCGTAAATCGTATTTCTCTCCCTTTTTTTTTTCTTACGCAGCTCAGTTCTTTAATATATGTGTGTGTGTGTGTACTTTACATATGTAAAGCAAAACGTACGCTTTTAAAGGACGTTCGAGGATTTAATAACATATACAGATATATAGTTTATAATAATATAATATTATATATGATTGATTTAATTAATATACATTTATTCGAGTTTCATATGCCAATGTACACTGCAACACAATAGGATATACATAATATTCCTCATAATATATTAACAACATAACAAGGTAATAAAACTGTGAAGTATGTTAACAGCGTAGTGCATGATATTAAATTTTTTATTTATTTATTATTATACGCACACCGCATTAGGTATAATATACCGGGTTATAATAAACGGGTAGGTATATATAGGTACACTCGAGTAAATCTATTATATCATTATACGTCGCGTTGCCCGAGTACACTGCAGTTACAGCTGATAACAAGAGGATAATAACCCTAATGAAAAAAGTCATAAGAATATAATTTATAAAATACAATACATTAGTGGACGTGTATAATTAAAGGCGGAAAAGTGCCCAACCGTAAAAGCGGCGGGTGCGCTTTATCGGGCTACAACGTCGTGGGGGGAGGGGGGACACGGCTATAATATTATTATAACACACTTAGCAGTGATGAGTTGTTTATGCGCGTGAAACGACTACCGGAATCGAGCAACGAGCGTGTACCCGACGAATGATTTTCGATGACATCGAGAGCTAATAATAGAGCATCGAGTAGTGAACCTCGTAAATTTGTAATGCGATAATGGTTAATATTATATTGTTTCGTATCGGTATAGGGACGCTGCAGATATTCCGCCGTAACTATACTGATCTCGACGTCAAAGAGCGAACGCGAGAAAACGATCATAATAATGAAAAGTCATCAGTTTTATAATACGATTGTATAATGGCATTTCGGGTCGGAAAAATTGTCTACCGCACACTTTGAGTTTTCATAAAATTGAGTTGGTAACCAAATAAGACGCCATTGAAACGCAGAGGCAGAGCTGAAATTCGCGCTAGGTCGATATCACATTTTATAATACAGATATAGTTTTGGTATTTTGAAAAGGCTTTGAACCGATTTGATTACCTACGAATGCTTATCTGTCGGACGGGAATACCACAAACACTTCCTTTGACGACGTCTGTATGCACTATATACTTACCCCGCGAATCGTAATAATTCTGATCGATACAAAACAGGCTTTTTACACTGTAAAAAGTTAGGTGGACCTACGTTATTCATATGCATTTTAATTCGTAAGTTATACGCAATTGCGAGGTTATCGACGGCAATGAATTACCGTATTCGCCACTCGATTTAAATATAACCACACTCGTTGGAATAAAATCTCCGAAATTATTGTACTCTGTGTTTTTTTACTTCTGATCTTTGTATACTAGTCGGATGATCGCTATCAGACCATATTTATATCACTTATCTCTCTCTATATATATTTAGGTATTTAAATTTATTACAAATACACACAGTATTATGTATGTATGTGTGCAATTCGTCAGTCGTTTAAATGAATCAGAAATAGTTCTAATTACTGAACCGATTAAAAGAAGATTTAAAAAAAATGCTGATGTAGATTAAATAAAAATATGTGTTTAAAACATCAATCAAGTTTTAAGTGAGTAAAAATAAAATTGAGTCATAAGCAGACATTATAATTCACAGTAAAAATATATCTGTCTTCTTTATAAAATTTATCCAAAGTACCCCAGGTTAGATCGAATAAAAATAATGTATACGATCGATTGACAAGATGTAAAACCACGTAATTTCCTTTATTCGTCTCCTCAGTTGACAGTTATAAAAATATTTGTATAGCATTATTTTTTCGTTATGTTTTTTAGATACTTTTGATAAACTGTTATATCTATGAGACAAATGGTTGTTTATACTTTTTCCGCTTAATTGTCGTTTAACTGACTAATCGGTTTCGATTTTTCTGGTCCGCTGTGTTTATACAGATTTCAAAACGAATTTTATTTTAGCACTTTTTTGAATTAAAGTAAAAAAATATCAAAATTATATTAGCTATAAGTAATAACATTGATTAAAGATGATAGACATTATATTATTTTATTTTTTGGTTACAATATAATAATTACTATTTTAAATTAATAACTGTCATAAGGTGGTATTTTGTCGTTTTCCAACTATAATTTGAAAAATATTGAACAATATTGAACACTTCATAAAAATATAGACGCACAATGTTCAACTAATACAGTAATACTGATAAAGGAATACTAAAAAACAACGAAAAGTAAAAACTGCTGTTGTACAAATATCATAAGATTCCAACTGTTTTTACTACCTTGCGCATACGGATTTTACTATGGTAAAAAAACTTATATAGGTACTTGTGCTTTTATGTGTTATATACCAATCATTGTTGTGTTTTGTAAAAATCGAACATTGCTTTTTGAAAATCGAAAACATTTCGTGGAAAATATTACAGATATTATGTAGATAGGTAGTTTTATACCGGGAATGAAACGTTCTGTGTTTATTAAACATTATCTACAAGTGTTATTTTAAAAGTTTTAACATTCAATTATTTTTCTCGAAAAAAACTTTATTCGTCAACGACTATACACGTCACACGTGGCTTCCTATACTTCTCTTAACCGTTATTATAGACTCTGTGTATCGACTGCAACGATTGTGTATCACGTAAAAACATATTATTGTGATCTTGAAACTCGTTTTAGATTAATTGATAATAATTATATATTTTTAACAGTTAATATTGTATTTAATATTGATTTGATAATAAATAATAGGTTTAATTACATTAATAAATTAAAATATTTTTTTTTTTAATATTATTATTATTTTGGACAAATCGGACTTTCAAACTACAATATATAGTAAGGTACTTTAACATTTAAATATTAAATACATGATTAAAGTTAACTATCTCGTTATCGAGTATGCTTGAGATTTTTGTTTACGTTAGTACAAATTTTCAAAAACAATTGTATTCATTATACTTGCTTGCACTTATTTCCCGGACAAACTTTAATTTCATATTGCAACCAATTCTTTGAAATCACAATGGTACGGTGTAGAAAAAATAAATTATTAAATAGAAAATTAATTAATTTTGTAACTATTTATTATTTATTGTTAACAGACCTTTTTTAGTAATTTTACACAAACGCGAAGAAAAAATATGTAATAATACGGACAAAAGCTAAAATTTAAAACTTTTACTTCTGCTTTTCTATACAATTGTGTAGTCTTTTTTTCATAGGCAGTTAACGTATACGATAGGGATATACCGCAGGTGTTCAATGCGTTTGGAAACTCTTAATTATACTGTATGCATATTTTAATACCTGCGTACTACATAGAGCTATAACGGTATATTTATAATGTAAAATATTCAATAACTTCATTAATTATATTATATTATCGTTCATCGGTCCCAAAATTAGTCTAATGGCCATTTTAAAACTTATCGATCACCGTGTGTAATGTAACAAGCGTTATCTGAAATTATTATTAAAGCAAACAACAAAATACTCGTATCTTGAAGCCGATGAAAAATTTAAGCTTTGTAATAATTATTTTATTATAATACTAAATTAACTTAATTGTTATCTGTTTTTTTTTTATTTTTAACATAATTTTTCATACCTTGATTGCTAATAAGTGAGTTTTAATTATAATAAATTACATATTATTTAGCTTTATTTTATCGATTAATAATGTTAAATCCTAAGTAGTATCTTCTACCTATTATTAGGTACCTAAGACATTTTATACCTAAAATCATACAAATATGAACATTATTGAACAGATATTTTGAACAATATAATATCAATGAAGTTTATAATACATATTGTATTAAATTCAATGATATCTAGATATGTTTGATATAATTGCTATAAGAGTATTTATCAACGTATCTTAGATAAATTATCGATTGAACAAAAATTTAAATTTGCCAATGTTTCTTTACGTGTTTTTTAAGTTTGCATTTTTATGTATAATTTACATAAAAATATACATTTTTATGTGTACAAAAACTGTTGTCCGAACAGTCTTTTAATACATTTTTTAAATGGTTTGTGTATGACTTTTTTGAATTTGTATGGAATTTATGTATACATAAATTTAATAGAAAGAGCAGGTCGAACTCCGATTTCCTTGCAATATATACAAGTCCTTTTATCTATCATTCGCTTGCACTATTTTTTCTTTTTTCTCAAACTATATTATATCCGACGAGCCTTTCAAAACAAAATCGTTGTTTTTATTCTTTTTTTTTTTGAATTTTTATTATTATTATTTCTCGTCGTATCTTTCATGTTCGTTTGGATTGATTTCACGTACGTAAAGGGGATACTATTCTGTACACTATTTTGCGCTCGCCTCATCGCGCAACTGATATTTCACCGTCCCGCACGCGGATAAAAAGTACATGCTTTTTGGTTTCGCCGTACACGTATAATGCCACAATTTCGACCTATACATTCTCAAAAACGATTTTCCAGTCCGGCGAATCCCGCTTAATTTTCTCTCCAGCTAGTCAAAGGCCAAAGGCGTCAGGTATATATATAGACGTATATACCGCACACTAGTGGCTAACCTACAACACTGACCGACCATAAATCTTAAGTAAAATACACGTGGCCTGTAGCACTGACCCTGAACACCGATAACGATGTTTAAGCATGTCTTATTATTTCTTTAAACATGCTACAACCTTAATATTATATATACTATACATAGGATATCTTATATTATTATAATGTATATGTGTTTACGATTTCGATAGGAAGCAAAACACTAACGAGTAAAGGATTTATTTCCGACTATTTTAAAAAGATAAAAATTAAAATTAAATGTAAGGAAGTCACGCTAACACCGCCAAATACAATGACATTTAAAATTCTAACTTGATATGTGAATATTAATTGAGTACTATGGAAATTATTTCATACGTGAAAAAAGTGTCGTTTTTGCTCAGCCCTCCAATTTTTTTTAATATTTATAATAAGAATAATATAATAATGTCTGCATTATTGACTTCTGTGAAAATTTTTAGATTTGTTAAAAAATTATCATAGTAATAATAGTAATAATAATAGAAATCAGAAAAATATATCCTCGATAGTGAGTCATCAACTTGAAATAATTTTTAACTGTAATAATGAATAATTCATTAAAAAAAATCATGATATATAATATAATCATAATACCTCATCATTATGAGTTACTAGAAAAATAAATTCAGTCCAAAAGTGAAACATAATTAAACAGAAAACTTTAATTGTGATATGAAATTTCAAATATATATTACAATATTACACATAAGTAATATTTAAGCAACTTAAAATATACCTATTTAAAAAAAAAAAAAAGAATTAAAAAGTAAACTATTTTTTGCAGAGTGCCTAACGAAGTAACAAAATATACCTATTGGGTAATAAGACATAAGATCCTTTTTTGCTAGGTATACATTTATATTTATTTATCCAGCAGTCCTACACGCTGTCGTCTGCCAAAAAACAAATACAATAGGTACCAACAATTTTAACTCCAAATTTCAAAATATATAGTTATATCAATATTTTTAAATTAGATAAAAAAATAAAACCTAAACTGCACATCACACGTTTTTAAATAACGCAACAAACTAAAAAATCAATTTGTATAGAGTTAAATATATCAAAAATAACCTTTAATATACTGTAATCAAAATATTATTGCTTTTTCCAAAGAAAACGTCAAAACATCATACATAATATGTATATGCAATAGGATTCAGAAAAAACATGATTTTGGATTTTGGGAAAATTAGTTTAATCAAATGTGTACATTTAATCAATATAAATGTATTTAATCAATAACAGTAGAAATAGCTTGATTATCAAACGAAATTTAATCATATTCCAATTATTTTAAATCCTTGTGTTTAGTTAGTTATGGAATAAACATGGAGCAATTGGTAAATTAAAATTAAATTATCATTAATGTAAATTATTTAGGGTACCTAAAGAGAATTTCTATTAAAATAAAATTACAACTAGGTGTAGAAATACCCAAAATTTATATTAAGAATTTTAATGACTTGTCTGTGATTCGAGTGATAAAATTATATCTACTTTTAAAATGCAATAAACAATAATATTAATTTTTAATACTTTTAAATATAAAATATTTTATCATTTTACATTCACGTCATTGTTGTATTACAAATAAAAAATTTTAAACAATAGTATAAATTCTAAAATGAATAATAATAAAAAAAAATTCAAATTAATATTTCAATCTCTGGAGGTATCTTATATTATAATATATGTATATTAGATAGTATTAAGTGTATAGAATATAAACTTGAGTGTTTAAGACTTTCTTCAACATAATATTACGACGATAATGATGAAAACCCCTTTGTTTAAAATATACCTACTTGTAAAATGATTTGAAAACATATTTTACACAGCTTTATTACCAGAAAAATCTGGTAGCAAATAGCCAGATCGATATTAATTCGTAGATTTTATAACGCTTTATTCATAAAATTTATTATTTTTTTTTCATTACTATTTTATGGGGAATGAAAAAAAAAATAATAATTTATTTCAAGTTAATTTCGTGGAGCCGGACATTACGTCCATATGGTACAATAATGTTAATAAATTATGCATACAACTCATTTATTATATCTGATGCGCGTACACTTTCATTATTTGATCACCAGTAGGTGGTATTTGATGCGATTACGCAAGTATATCTATTATTTAAATCAATTCGATTATCGATGTTAATCCATAGGCTTTTTTTTTTTTAATCTTCGTTGCATTCATACAGACCGTTTAACTTTTAATACAATATTTTTGTTAGTGGGTTTTACAACAACCTTCGCGTTCCGTATTTATGGCTCGCCGATGTAAAAAGATCAAAGTATACATTTTTCTCTATACCACCACAATGGTACGCAGTGGAAGAACGTATATGATGTTTAAAAATAATAAGAAAATCGACATTTTTATTATGTATTATGACTTGTGCGTATAAGTAGATAAATTATACTATATCAATAAAATCATATAATTCACGTGATATTATATATTATCTACCTACCTACAGACACTCTACATAATGGTAATATTACAAAACGTAAATATTTAAACAGCCAATAGCACTATATTAAAACCGATGTATTATAGTTTATGGCCATATTAGTATAATATAATTATATACTCGATAGCCGGGTATATTTATTAAATTAATGAAAATGTACAATTAATGTTCGACGGATGCCTCTTATTAGCTTTGCACGACTAACGGTTTATTTTTTATTTAACATGTGAAATCATACGTTATATATATATATTAGATCATCAGGATAATTAATTATTACCTAAATATATTTTCACGTGGGAACAAAAAATCAAAAAAAATTTACGAAAATATCGTCTTCGGTGAAGGACATTCGCGAGCGTACTGTGGGCGAATTAGCCATAGTTTGTTTAATAACGGAACCAAATTTACACTAAACAGTGTATCTCACAATCTCATCCAGTGGCGTACTTTTTTTTGGGGGGGAGGGGGGTTATCTCTAAACCCTCTTCCCCGAAATTTTCAGGAAAAATTGGTTTCTTATGAGATGTATATTTTTTTTTCATCCAAATTGTTTATTTAAAAATGAACCCCTCCCCCATTCAAAAAAAAAAATCAAGTCTTTAGTTTTTTGATCAAACAAGAACTTACTATGCCAGAGAAATTGGTCGAATCTTATCCTATTCTCCACACGAACGGAATTTCAGTCTACTTAACTAAAAATTGTCATACACATTTAGAAAATTAAAAATATTTTGCGTTAACGACAGTCACGCAATTACACCCAATGTATAAAGTTTTCAGGATGCTTTCTTCGACATTATTTATTGCGGGTGAGTGTCGTCCTCCCTGTAGATTTTTTTAGAAATTACGCAAATTATTTTTTCTCGATGATCATAATGTTTGATATTACGATATATATATGTACAGTACAATTATACAAATACTTTCTTTATCGTTAATAGGTTCGAAAAATATTTACACACAACCTATGTTTATATAATAGACACACGGACACATTTAGGCAGAATTTGGGGGATCACGAGGACGCAATTGCGCCCACTAGTATAATTTAAATGACACACACAATACTTTTCGAGGTGTTTCGCGTCGTGTCTAACAATTATAATCTATTATATTGTTATTGAACTACAGCTCTCGTTTATTATAGTCATGATAATATATTATCCACAGATTTTTGAAATGTGACATATCGTATCTCGCACGTCAACGCTTCAGCAACAGCCGTGGTGCGTGCACGTCTCAATTTGAATTAATCGATTGGAGGAGGGTGCTACCGACGTCGTCTAATTCGATGACCATAACATTAACACGAGTATAAATGTCTGTTTAAGAGTAGGTAGGTACTTATTATACGGCCGTGTTTCGAACTACAGAGAACTATTTACGAGAAAAGCTGTGCTCTTATAGTGGCGCGAAATCTATAAATCTGCATTATTATTTGCGTACACGTTAATTTGGCACTCGAGATCATTGAGGTACTTTTTCAGGGCATGGGAGAGTGTACTTTAGTATTCCTATTTTTTTCTATGTATTTTTGACCTGTCATTAAATGCATAAAATGGTGGTTGCATAAAGATTAAAATATGTTTTGTCAACCATAATTTGTATAATTTAATATATTATATGGCGGTAATGTATATTATATTTTTTTAATTATAGAAATTATTTATATTTTTGTTACGACGCTTTTGCATATATTTTTAGCTTCCAACTTTCTAGGTTATTTAATTCATTAAACATTGAGTATATAATTATATAAGCCTTCAACTCCATATATACAGACATATAACATGTATTTACTACCAATGGTAAAAAAGCGGCCTGTTGATGAAAATAAATTGGATTGCTTAAATTGAAGCGCTACTACACAAGGCCTGTAGCGACTTTATAGCAAACAAAAAATTGACAATGGACAATATAAATATGTTACATTGTCAATACAAAAAACATAAAAGTATATATTACATGTATTCATTGATGTCATGAGGTAGTAAATAGAAATACTTTTAAGTTTTAATTAATAAAAAACTATCGTTTAAATTAAAACGACTGTGAGCAGAAACGACAGACCATCTAATATTGTCACCAAGTATATTGTATCATACATTTATACTGCTATTATAACAATAATAATTATATATATTTTTTTAATAATTTGAATTAATTTATGTGGAAAGCATTGCATTAATAATTATTAATAATTGATATTTTTATTAGGAAAACGATGTTACAGTTAGAAATATATCAAAATATTTAATAATTATTATGGTTAACATAAAACTTGACTTTATATCACATGAAAGTATAAAGACCACAAAAATTATCTTGAGATGCCGCAGGTAAGCATTAAAAGCCGTATTTTTGTTACTAATGAAAGAAGGTATTTAACATAAAATTGTTATTATAACAAAGTATGTTACAAATATATATGTAAAAATAATGTGATTTATTATTTTTGAATAGTTTTAATCATAATTAAAATAGTGAATAAAATATAGTTGACAGACATTGTGTTTAATTTTCAGATGAAACAAATAAAAATTGCAAATTGTATTCCTTTTATTCCTATTGTTTAAATTATAGTAGAATAATAAAAATCGATGTCGTCGAAAACGGGCAACATAATTTATAGGCAATACAACTTCTTGCTTATCGACCATCACATTTTTTTATAAAAGTTTTTTGTGGTTTTTACCGTTTTTATTTTATTTTATTTCTACAACATCGTGTCACGGAGTTATTTATAAAACTTTTCAAGTATCAGTTGAATACTGTTTCAATCCGTATGTTTTCGGATTGGTAATATTGGTATGCGGCAATTGAACTGGAAATAGATGAGATGACTAGATGAGGTCTGAAAAATGTGTATACCAGACCTTTGGGGTTTCGGTGTCAAAGTGATGTCGTTGTTAACATTTTAAGGGAAAGTTTAATGAATGGGAAAAATAAAATTGGTACCCAACAATAAACAATGGTGGAAAAAATGATAGTGAACTCAGAACATCGTTTCTCGAATGTCACGTCACGTTTACACAACTATCTATAATATTATTATCATATATACCTATTTTGATTTTCGTGACGCTATCAAATTTTTTCCGAAGAGAACAGGACAAAACTATGGCCTTTTTAAGTATGCAGTACATACTGTTCTGTAATATTAATATAAGTGGCATTTAGTAATTGATTTTAATCGTAGTTTCAAATTACCCATGGATTTAATGAATAAATTCGCGTGATTTACCACTGGGATAATGTCTCGCAGAACGCAGATGTCATTTGGAAATCAAATAGGTATTAATTACAACAAAACTATAAATCCATAAGATAATAATAGGTCATCTAACATTAAATACGGAAATTGTATTCATCTCTGTTTCTTTGAAATAATATAATCATCATAATCATATTATGATTTTAATATAAAATAATACATATTAATGAAATTATTCGAAAGAAAATTATGAAAAAAAAAAAATGTACAAACACCTAGGTATTTATAAATTATTTTATATAGGTACCTTTGTTTCATGACTTAAATCAGAAATGAATGTATTACAGTGAATTAAACTAGAAAAAAATTATAAAAACGTATATTGAATATTAATATCAGCTCTATAGCAGTTTTTTTTTGTGTTTTACCTACTATTACAGAGTACAGAGTAATCACAATTCACATTTATTGCAATTAAAAGTAATTATTATTGCAATAGAATTTCCGAACATTTCACTCAAGATCAATACACCGTCTGTATGAGTGAACACAAGACTGTACAATTAATAATTTGTATCATATAAGTGATAAGTATATTAATATTTCCACGTGTGCTGCACAACAATAAAATTATCCATTTTTAAATAATTTTAAACGAATAAAAGAAAAGTCAAAACTATATTTTGATTTTTTTTTTAACTTAAGAACTAACTGTCAAATCCTTCAATCATTATTGTATTAAAATATTAATATCGATAAATATTATACTAAACGGATTCCATAACTATTATGTTTATTAAATCATTGCTTGATAGTAATAAGATATATATAATATATATATTTTTATATTTTAATATAACTCTAGAAACATATATTAATTACAGTTTTGCATCCAACGATAATAATAATCTACGACGCCTGTAGATCGTCTGATATAATATTAAATAATAATTTATAAATGCCATATCACAGCTCCTAGTTTTAGTGAATCTCGACATAAAGCGTATAGTTCGAAAATAAAAGTGTGGAATATTTCAGAATTAAGTATGTAGTAAAGTTTAGACTTAGCACAACATGTTAATGAATTTTGAATGTGTTTTCCTGGTAGCAAGTCCGAACAAGATGGATAATTGAGAGTCAAACTATGATTTTTAAATCGAATTCGTTAATTGTTTGTATTTTATAAGAATACATTTTTGAAGTTGGTATACAATAAAAATAAAGTAACTAAACATCGAACAACTAATTGCAGGTAAAAAATAAAAAGATTTTATTTATAAGTAAAAAAAAATGTAGGCAATTTGTTCTCATTTTAATAACTTAAAAGTGGTACAATAATGATGACCATATAATTTCAATGTACAAAAAAAAATGTACAAGAGTTTAAAAAAATAATAGTGCCTGACGCGTATTGAGCAGAAAACGAATATCTGCTGTACTGCTGCTATGGTTATTTTAAGCTTCTAACCGGGTGTTTGTGGTCGGAAAGACAGGTGTTAATCTTAATTCAATAAATAAAACCTCGCGGGCGAGTATCGAATACCTGCGATAATATATCAACCGTTTAGGTGTAACATCGTCGTAATACGACCGGCGTATTGGAAGAAAAATACAGTAAAATAATGATCTCCTTCGACTTTTGACGTTATTTATTAATATTTATTCGTTGTTTCCCAACCTCCCGAGTTAGCCGTTAATCGTCGTTTACCCATCGGCCGCCATTATCTTCGTGCACACACACACACACACACACACACACATGCATGTTATACATACGTACATAATGTTATATATATATATATATACATGTGTGTACATGTGGTCAGTATAGGTAGTTTACACGTATGTTTGTAATATACGTCCTTACTTTTGATTCAAATATCGGTCCGCCCACGCACCATTGCACACACGGGCTCGTAGTGAAAACTTTTTTCTCATCACGGGACTATACGAGACACCAGTACGTAAAATATACTTGGAAGAACTTTTTCGGCCTGACCACTACTCTAACCTCTCCACGACCAGTATCGCATCGATCGGTGTAATAGAGTCGTACGACGAAACACAGAGAATGAGCGAAACCGTAATGGTTTGTAAAATACAAAAAAAATATTATCGGCGTTTACGAAGGTCGAACGATGACCATGACCAATAATATACGATTAATGTACGATTATATATTATTATTATTATTATAGCACGCCGCCCACGCGGATACGAAGAGAGAATTGAAATATGATATAGACGTATACTCGTATACATAGGCGCAATACGATTGCGCATCGAAAATAAACATAGGCGAAATGTCGATTTATAGTAAAACACAAAACTATTAAAACTTATTAAAAGAATATAATTCAGAATCGAAAATAGGTATTTAGTTTGGAAATATTTTTTCGCTCTTGGTTTTTACTCAAAGATAAATTTTCGTGTTTAATATTAAAAACGATGTTACTTCTTGGATACTCTGATTATATTATTATTCTAACTGAATAACCCGGTTTCGCTCGTGTGTTAAATAATCGATTCGTTATACCTAACCCACAAATTGGTTTTTGTATTATAATTAAACTATTTTAAGCCTGGCCATATTTTTTATAAATTAACTTAATTTATGATGTTTATAACTGAAATGATAAATAAAATTAAATTGGAAATAATAAGAGTGATGATTTACTCGTAGGCTCATTTGATAAAACCTTATGAAAAATAAAAGTTAAACTATTTAAATGACACACTAAAATATTGTAACTTTTAAATACAAATACCTCTGCCTTCCCTCACAAAAAAAAAATTTTAAATTGGGTGATGTAATGACACTCAGAAGAGTATTTGAAACATCTCTGTGAAAAAAAATTGGGAAAAAGTTAAAAATTGTCGTCACAAAATTGGAACATAAAAATCAACTGTTCTTCTTTTATATACATAAGGATTTATTATTTATACTCTAATGTACCGTATGTCCAAATTTCTTATAATGAATAATGTATATTATATAAAAAAAAAAATGATACAATTTTCACACAAAAAACTTTTTTTGATGCACAAATAACGTGTTACATTTTTTGCAGAATAAAATGATAAAAAGTTCGCGATTGTGTAGCTTTTCTGCATAAATATATAAAATACCGGACGGAACAAAGTACTACATCTCTACGAGTATCTAAGGTATTATCATAAGTAATTTAAAATTTTTATTTATAAATTAAATTTTTTTTCATCCTCCCCGACGTCCTAAAATTTTTTAATAATTTTTAAGAACACAAATTTAAAACAATTATATATTATTTAAATTTTTTACAATTATATAATAAGCCATTAAATCTGGTCCATTAGAAAAAAAAAACACTCCGTTCGAAGAAAACAAAGTGTTGTTCAAGTAACACTAAATGCACCGAAGTATTTAATAACACTAGAGATCCTAGATACATATTAAGTTTAATCACCGTCCGAAGGTATAACGGAAAATTATTAGATGACAGTGGACTTAGTGAAAACAAAATTTTAATCTTTGGAATACCTCGAAGTATAGAAAATAGAAATATGTTTCAAAAGTACGATTATGGCAGTGGGATATTTAAATTTTTAATTAGTACTTACTAATTACCATCGGTTTTACATGGAATTCAACGAAATATTTTATTTATTTAACATTGCTTATATAACATTTTAGTTTTATATTACCGATCTTTTATTGACTTATTATAATATAAACGATAGCACTCGTTTGATATTTAATTATAATTTTAGTTTTTATTACTAATTATTGAATTTATTTATTATTATTTTTTTTTTTTTTCCATTTGTCCTAAATCGTGAAATGCCATCATGGTCTATACATCACGATACGTATCGTAAACAGGTGCTCTCCTGCAGTCACTGTATGCGCACAAAGTTTGAGTTGTGCATTTTCCGGTTGATTAATTCGCGAAATCGTATAGGTATACCAAGTAGGTAAGTATATATAATATTATATTAGAACGCGCGTGTTTCACTGGTAACCGACAGACCGAAGAGCAGACCGCTCTCGACCTCGGACGACGAGCTGAGTGATTTGCGGGTAGACGATAAAGGAATCAAACCTAAGGTCATAAATCATTTCGTGATAACAGTGGTCGTAATATACTTATATATAACGTGCACCACCGCCATGTGTATAATATATCCGACGTGGCAACTTATTGCTGGGCACATTCGACGTCCGTTTACGAGTGGTGGATGGCCAGGTCGGGGAAAAGGTGTGCCGTTGGCGTAATTAGAGTGGACAAGTGAGTAAAGTAAGTAGAGGGTGTGAAAGGGGAGGAAAATTGGAAAGGCGGAGAACAAGCGAGCAAATAAAAATATAACGATACATGTTTTTATTATATAATATAACATGTGGGTAGACGTACATATACACAGTGAATATTATATTATTTTATACGCAAGTTGTTAAGGGAATGGGGCGAGTTGGGGGTGGTTTGGATAGACGACAATCTAAACACGTTGGGTTAATTTATTGATTTCGTAAAGACTGATTATGACACATAATCCGTGTCTTGTAAGTTGTATAAGAGTAAATGCGTAGGATTTTATGGTCCCAATCTTTCGCCTCTCGCAGGAATTTTAAGATTTTGTTTACCCGATTAAAACAATTTAATAAACGGCTAAATTGTACGTATAATACATATAGTATATTAATGAACAAATATAATTATATTCGATGTAGGATTAATACTATCCGACAATAATCAATATATATAATTATAAATTATTATTTTATATATATTATTTATATATAATTCTGTTCAAAAAATATAAAAATATGTAATGGCATTAACACGATTTATTTATGATAATTGGTCAAGATCTAGAAATAATTTCTTATAATTCTAAAATAATTTCCGAACGAAAATACAGTTAGAGTAATGAATTTGTTATCTGTATTTGTTTTTTATTTTTTTTTACAAACAAATAAACAATTATTTGTCACGTAAATTTATTTCTATATTTTAAAATTGTACGTTAAATTGTTTATGTGAATTACATCATCCGTGCCGAACTTTATCAAGTTCAGTTATTTTTTCTAATGAATAATATTATTAATGCAATTAATAAATTATAACCAACTGTAGTACGAGGTCGGATTATAAATTAACGCGAGATATACCAGTCGATTATTTTCATTTATCATTGTTTTGTATTGATGATATATTATAATTTATAAGTATTAAGTATCGACAAAAATTATAAAAAAAAAAAAAAAAAACTATTTTTATTTGTTTACCAAAAATATCCATAAAGACTTTTTTTTACATTGCGAACTTTTATTTTTAAACTTGTGTCATAAAATATCCATTCAAACGTATGACAGTTACTGTAAAGTTGACTTTTTAACTACGACCATGATGTCGTCCGCACACTCGTGTGTATAATATAGCTCTTAGCACGAAAGACTGAATATTTTTGCTACAAAGCACCATTATTGTTGTGTGGTGGACGATAGTTGAAACACTAAAATATATTTTAAGAGTGGGAGGATGATGATATACAACGATAAAGTTGAATTGTTGAACAAATATTATACATTTTGCTTTTATGCGGTTTCCGGCGACAATAATATTATCACCGAGTAAAAGCAAAATACTCGTTTTCTTGTATTATTTATCAAATAAACAGGTACACTCAATCATGAAATATGAACTTCACAACGTGATTCACCCATTTTAGGACATACCTACGTAATTTTTTTATTGCTAAACGCATTTAAAAACATTTGTTATATGAGAATTTATACATAAATTATATTATTTGAATTTTAACGAGAATGGACGATAATTTGGATCCTCGCGCGATGTTGTGTCACAGTACATTACATCTTAGTTCTCAAGCACATCATAATATTATAACCGTTGAAAAATGTGTCTGTTGATATTTTTGTGAATAGTACGGCCATTGTCGATTCAATAAAATTATTATTTAATGATATAATAGATTTTGGCCAACACACATGCATAACGTTCAACCGTTATCGTTGTTTTAATGATACAATTTATATACAACAAATATCTCTAAATTCCTCCATAAATCTGTAGAAGACTAGGAATAGATAAAAAAAAATATTAAAAACCCATTTTATGAAATTAATATTGATAATTTATTGTAATAACACATCAAACATCTAAAATATCATATAATTTGAATTATTATATAAAAAAAAGAACATTTTTTTTTTTAATGTTAATATATTAAGTGAACAGTTATCAGTCAATGATACAGATGCAGGTGCTTATAATAATATATTATATAAAAATAAGATAATTAAAGGTGGACGAGTCGGTGACCACTCTGCGATATACAGATAGGTGTCGAGTGTACATCATCATTGATTGGGTCACTGTAATAGATGCGTTAAATTTGCAGAATTCAATGATCATTGAATACGAAAAACGATTCTGAGCGGAGACTGCCAAAACAATTATTTTAATGATAATATAAAAAATGTTAACAAATGTTTGAATTCTATAAATATATATAAAAGCAATCAACAACTATATACATATAGTTATTGATTGCTTTAAAAAGTACTGGGAATCTTTTTTTACTCCCTGCCCCCTTCCCCATTAAATACGAACTAGATTTAATAATCTATCAGAAATCTTCCCGAAGTTGAAAATCAAAGCATTTTTTCTACTAAAAATGTGTCTTCTGACATAAAAATAAAATTAAAAAGCACAAATCATTGTAAAATCAATACATTCCAAGCCCCGCTCAGAATTACCATCGATTATTCACTCGAGTTTTCGACGTATGTTTGTTATTTTGGCAATTTATTATTGATATGATTTAATAAATAATAACATTCACAAATTTCAAATAATTTTTTTTTTATCATGAGGATATTAGCAGTTGAAACAAAAGTATAAAACTAATTATACATTTTATACGTATGATTGGCGCGAATATACCTATACCATTTGATTATATGGTTACACACAACCGAATAGGTTTTACTGTTTAAGTTTGCAACTTTTGAAATAAGTCGTTGAACTCGAAACTAAGAAAAGATAACCAAATTAATAACTATACTATGAGTTTTTCTAATGCAGTTAAAAGTTTGAAGCCATTGACGTAGTTACAATATGAAATTAATTGGTTTATGAAACAATTATCCAATGTCAATAAAGGTCAATAAATAACGTACTTCTGTGGAAAGCGGAGTTCATTCATTTAATTAAAATTAATTATCCTCATTTAGGCAATATATTATTAATATATATATAATATACACGCCACCAAAATTATACAACCCTAATGTTCATTTTAAATATGATGAGGGACGTGTGGCCAGCAAGCTGAACCTACAGTGGCCCCTCAGAACATCATTGGCGTCTGCGAAGCTGAGCGGCGTGTCTGTAAAAAACTCCAAAACAAAAATCAATTAATAAATTGCGTTTCAATAAATAAAAAGTAAAAAAACGTAGTTCCAATCAATATTGTGAATAAAATTCACACGGATGAAACTCGATCCAAAATGTTTATCATCAACCACCAAAATCGCATCAGCTTAAACTATGCACTCCCCGATTGATTGACAAGTTTCACAAACTATATAAACTACAAATGATACTCAAATTCTGATGACGAGGCAATAGATATAGCCGCAATTGGATAAAGTATGCTTAGCCTGCGTAAATTCTATTTCAACCCCAATTTCTCCCACCCTTCTCCATAGAAATATATAATATTACATCGTACCTGTTAGAAAAATCAGGTTTAAATGATAAGAACGATTAATTCTAAAAACGTTTACACAATATATGGTTGATATTATTATTTGACATTATTTTAAGCAATGTAAATTTCTGTGAATTTTGTGAATATAAATTCTAAAATTAATTTACTTTAGTGTTATAATGTTATCGTTTGAAACTTCATAGGATAAATATTTTAACAAATAAACACTGTTTATTAACATTTTCACAGGTATAATCAAAAATAAGACAAATGTCTTGGAACTATTTTCTTAAAATAGAAATAGTGGTCACTTAGACATTTTTTTAAGTGATAATTTTGCGTATTGGGATGAGGCTTTATGAATACTCTTAAAAAACACATGAATAGAATTATAATTCTTGTATATATTACTGTTAAACATTTCAATAACAATACACCTATAAAATTAAGTTATTAATTTACTTATACAGGCTAATTTAGGTCTAATAAAAAATTTACCCAACCTATAATTATTTTTTATGAATGTATTATTATATTATATTATGCTATACCTGATAAATTCGGTAATAACTAATCATTTTTTAATTTTTAATTCCTTGAACGGGATATTGCTGTTTCTTCAAATATACATAACACATTTTGAATGTGCGTACAGTATACGTATAAAATGGTCCTAAATAGTATTTATTTTGAAATACGATATAAATTACGAAATTAAATTAAAAAGGAACCTTATACAACACTATTATAAAAGATTATATTTCAGTCCAGTCATAAACAAAACTCAAGTTCTTCCTATGTCATAAGACTTTGTGCTGAGAAATGAAATACAACAGAAGACTCAGAAACGTACAAATGTAAAAATCGTGAACTCTGTTTACAACTTATGAAGGGAAACAGTGTTTTCAAATTTTAAACGCATCGAATATTACTGCAAAATAACAGTCTTCGTTTTACAAACAACACAGAACTTAGAATACATAGTATATACGACACCGATGGCCGTCTTATAATTTGCAAACCAATTAAGCGACAGTGAAGCACAAAGGGACAAGCGTCTTATGAGAATGAAATATTTTGTACGTTATTATAGTCTGTTGTACCCATATAATATCATTAAATCTGTGTTTTGTACAACAAAGTGGTCTTCTTACAAAATATTTGGCATTTGTAAATGCGCAATAGTAAAATATATAATAACTATTAATATGAATATTGCAATGTTACTACATTGAATTAGAAATAATACATAATCATTTTGATACTCCTCAATGTTGGTATACTTAATAATAATTTTTACTAAAAAGTTAAATAATTCATTATTCGTAATTTATACAGCATTGTTAACTGGTTAAAAGTTTATTTTCGTATTTTTAAAAAAAACATGTTATGTTGAAGAAAATACATTTTATGAGATTGCAAAAACCTAGATACCTAGGTACAAATTAAATGTATTTAGTTTGAACGATATTTCAACAAATTATTATCCGAAAAAAAATAACGTTGAAAGTAAAAGAACACTACTACCAAAGTGTTAATTAAATTGTCAAAAACATCAATATAGGTAGACTCGTGTATACGAAAACTATAAAAGTTTATAAAAACGGTCGTCCCCATAGCTTTCTCCAAGACTTTCTGAGTTTGGGTTAATTTTTTTTTTTTACTTGAGTTTTGAAAATCGCAAAACATTTTATAAGTCTTCCATTTGAATAAGTTTTATTTCGCTCTCCGGGCAAAGTTTTAAGGTCGGTTTTGTATTGCCAGGGCGAGTTAAACAAAAATGAAGACAGCAAAAAATTCTAAATACAGGCTTGATCATAAAATAATCAGTATATGGGAAAACGAGAACGACTTATTGATAATAACTCCGAATACTGACATTAGGTGAGCGATAATTCTATCTCGATCTCGAAAGAGGAGTACCTATAAAAGATTATTATATATAGCTTGTGTATAACTATAAAAAAAAATAATAATACTATAAGTAGAAATATGTCTTGCGCGATTAAATTCAATAGCGTTCGAATTAATCAAAAGATAATAGTATGGTATAGTATCTACATTCTACGATATAAAACAAAATCTACATAAGGTATAGTTATCCTGATATACGGCTATTCTGACCTATGGGCAATAAAGTTGTCAATTTGAAATACTTATCATAATTTATTATTAAATCAAAAGCATTTTAATAAGTGGGGTTCATGCCCTATATATTTAAAGTTAAAAAGCTATTTTTCCTAGCATTTCACGCTTTAATTTATAGATGTTTAAATCATCATAAAGACAATGGTCGAGTACCTACCTATTATTGTATCGATTTAAGAATATTTTAGTATAAATTAACCTACCTAACACTTTTCGTTTTAATTAAATAAACAATAATAATTGCATCAGTTACTCTATTAGTGCACAAAAGAGTATCAATAGATACTATGTTTGTGTCAGTGACACAAATATAATATATAATGCAATAATATGCCAAACCTATACTTTTGGATCATCGTAATTATTTTGTTTTAAATACTATACACATTTGTTATTACCTACGTGTTTATCCTACTTAACAATCGGTTTTATTAAAATACCTTAAGTTTTTAGAACATAATTTTCAAGGATTTTCGGCTCTTACACTCTGATTTATTAAAAGGTACTCTAAAAGACAGCTAACAATAATAGTAATATATTGTGCATCTTTTATTCTATCAGCCTGAAATTCGATCGCGGTACAGCGAATTAAATCATTAAATACACCACTTCAATTTAACCACTTCGATATCGTGCGGGGCACGTATACCACCCATCTATTATGCATTATTACGGTTTTACAGTGTTGTTTTCATTTCCAATTCGATTGTGACAGCCACGTGTGTGCCTATATTATTCTTTAATTATATTCATAATCCTCAATATATCCCTGACTGAAAGACGTGGGTGGCCGACATCCAAATAACATTATTGTGAAAACATACGAATCATATTGAACAGAATAGACTGCGAGTGGTGTGACTTAAGTTATCATTGTCGTCTAACCACATTAAATTCTATTCTTGGCGGTCGTTAACGAGTCAACTATCGAATAAACTATTTCAATTACCTACCTATCGATATCGCTATGATACATTAAACTTTGGTTTTGCGTTATATTTACTACGTAATAGTAGGTACTTATAGGGCATTGGACATCACACCGACTATGATTTACTAATCATAAATAATTAATACAATTTGATAAATATAGACGATTAAACGAACAAACACTGTAAAACCGTTTATTAAAATATACATTTTTATTGTAACAGTTAATAGTAAATATTTAAGTGCTATTGTAAAATATACTTATTGTTCTATCTGATAAAATAAATAGACACCTACCTATAACAGTGGTTAGGTATTTGAGTAAATTAATTTCCGATAATTATAATTTTTGTTATTGGTAAATATTTAATACACATTTTTATTTAATAATAATAATTTTGGTAACCATAATTTTTGGTTAAAATTTAACATATTATATTATGTTAATGTGTAATTCATGATGTTAAAATAACAACTTGTAATTCCATATAATTATTAGTTATATTATAAATACAAATAAATATCTAATATTATAAATACTGTATATTGTCAACTATCAATGTTAAATAAATTAGATAGAATTTATTATCCAGTAGAATTACGGGTGAATATTTCGACAAAAATATATAATAAGTGCAACAAGTTAAATTCCATTTTTTTTTTCACTCTTAACAGGTACATTTCAAAAAGATTCTTATTTATAGAACATAGATTGACCAAAATAATATTCACAACACCGTGTAATTTAAATATATTTTACAACCTGTATATCTAGATACTATGTATATTATGTCTATACTGTCTACACGATTACACGAGTCACACTAACTTAGTATTACACTGAAAGTAATCTTTTTAATGCTATTACTTATGTCTTATCAAATTTAACTCATACGAATATCCTGTATCATTTAAATTGTATTAAAAATCAAAATTGTTTTCTATACTCTATAATCTACAAGATAGGACAGGTATTATTGTACACTTTTAGTATGTTTTACAATGTTATGACATATGAAAGCCTTAACTAAAGTGATTGAACTACACATCTCAAGTATATATAATTTGTTTATATTTCGTAAAACTTTAGGTATAGCCGCGCTATATACCTTTCTTAAAGTTATTCTAAAATTGTATTTAATAATACATTTTAAACTATGGCCAACTCTAGGTAAGCTACCCGTGTATGCCTGGGTGTAATATTAAAACTCACTCAATAACCTATTCTAGCAAATGTAGTTACAATTGAGTAAATTGTGCGCTAAATTAATTTCAACCACTTAATAACTAATTCCATAGAACTGTAAAATATTATCAAAATGAAGTGCGTTGCATTTCATAACGATATTTAAAAAATGAATTTAGGTACTATAAAAGTCCATAATTTTTATATTTCTTTGAGTAGATGCTATAATAATATAGGCGTAAAATGTTAAAGTAACAATAAACATAAATTTTGTGTTTACGTACCATACAGGTACTATGAAAATTAACGCTTAGTACTAGACAGTGCAGGAGATATCAATATACGAATAATTATCAATTAAACACATAAATGTAAATGGATAGTTAAGCACAAATGTGCACAGTAGCTACATTGTTATTAATACCTACCTACTTAATATCGAATAGAATAATTATATATTTTTATTTCCTTTTAATCCATATACGTTTTTCAAATAATCATACATACGTCCTGTGTTTATTATTTTTTATGTTGTGATTTAACCTATAATTATTTAAATATATTACCCATTTAATTTGGTGTTTATAAAATAGCATATAGCTTTCATTTGAGTGATATACAATAATGCAAGTTTAATATATTTTATTACGCGAGTAAGCTACCTATTTATTGTGTACTTATTAATAGTTCTCATTTGGATATTCAATAATATAATTTACAATTCAACTCCAATAAGTTCGATAACGTCTGTACAGTCTTTATAATATACATTATAATACGTGTACGGTACACATTCTGTTATTATTATTACCAAATATTGTCATTCTAAACATTTTTTCATCAAACATTTTTATAAACCTTTATTCATTTAAAAAAACTTATACAATTTCAGACCAAAAATTCAACAACAGGTATTTTATAATTGATTACATATATTACAAAATATCATTGTATAATAATAAGGGAATTATTATCAGTATTATATTATTATAATCAACCATTGGTCTTAAATAAACATTACGTAATCGAAAACAAATACTTTTCATCAAACACTTTTAGGCAAATTGATTTCACAAACTTTTAAGTATTTACAGCGTCTCTTATTATAATATATGTTACTTATACCAGTTATACCATTGACAAAATTAATTCTATTTATACATTTTTTTTCTTTTTATAAAAACCTAATTTATATAACAATAATGGATAAATACGACTTTTTACAGCGTAGGTAGGTACGTGTATTATGTTATATAATATTAAAAGCACTCAATTAAATGTAAATGTGACATATTATGTCTAATAAACTATGCACCAATTCGAATTGCACACTACAATTAACAAGCTTCATTCATAATAATATTATTGAAAAAAATACACATACACATATACTACACACATTTAACAAGTGTCTTTAATACCTAATATTGTGAAACATTCAATAATATATATATTACTAGAAGTCAGTTAATGTCACCATATAATATCAATTATCAACAAACGTTAGTCAAAATAATAATAATAATATAGTATATTGTTAAAACCACAGTGTATTCATAGCCCGATTGAAAGATTACCTACAGTTTTATAAAAAATAATGACTATGTGATAGACAATAGGTTAATAGAAAACATATCCAAAAAATGCATTTTTAAAAGATTTGTTCCTATTTATGAAATAATTTCAAAAATGAGCAACGAGTACCGATACAGAACAGGTAAGTATATTTTACATATTTACATTATAATTTTAATATATTTTCACATTAAATATGGATAAATTAACAAAATACTCATAACTAACTGATGTGTCGCGTAAGTGCATTAGTAATACGGTACATACATCAAAAGTGATACGGTTTTGCTTACACTAAGAACTTAAAAGTATATCATACGCGTAATATAAATTATAAATATTTTCAATATTCTACATTAAAATAATTAAACTAACAATGATTTTATTCTATCAAGACTTCAGATTTTTCTCTTGTATATAGTAATTATATATTATACGTATTTGTGTGTGTTATTAGGGTAAAATTATAAAGTGTAATACCTAATACTATTTTTATGTGTTTTATTTAAATTTAGCAATACCATGATAACAATTTTCATCTACCGTTGTAATTTTATGGCTGTTTCGATAACGATAAGTTTTCTGAAAACTTATTATTAGTAAGGACAATAATACCAATAGACTGCTCAAACGACACATATTCTGAAGCGTTTGTTTGTTTTCACTTCAAAACACAAAAAATATACACACACGAGGCAGTACAATATTTATTATAACACGACGATAAAAGTTAACAAAACAATAAATTCTAAAAGCTTGGCATAACTTTGTCAATATTGTATTATACTATGAGGCGTATAGTATACCGTCTACCTATTATTATTATGTGCAATTCCGGCCCACTACTTTTCCGGGCGAAAACGTGCGTTGAATACGGTAATTTCTGTAATCAACCCATCTCCGTATAAAGCACGCGGATTAAAAATAAATAAATAGATAAATACCAACGGTATAATTATCGACAACCATCCCCCGCAGGTTTAAAATAAAACGCTCGGTACGGTGATTTAATTCGACTCCGCGATGATCTCAACGAGCGTGCCTAATGTGTTTCCGCCTCTGAACGAATGCCTACATAATATTATAATGGCAGCACTAATATATTATACATATTTAATACATGCACACGGCTAGCAGCTGTAATATATCTATATAGTAGGCACCTATATACTCGACGACGGCGTGGGGTACCATATCGGACCGACTTGTGAACGGCAATTATTAAATGCCTATTCAAGCACAACATTAACATAACATTATATTATTCGAGCGCTCGTTTGATATCTTTCTATAACAATAATTTTACGATCCTGCCGTTAAGGACCGAACCAGCAGGATAATAAGTAATAACGCTTACCTATACACTCCACCCCGCCTACAGGTATGTATATACAATCGTTTAAACGCCATAGTGCAGTTATTTATCATTTTACGTGAAATTTATAAGATACTCAATTTGTTCAGTTGTTCGTAAAATTGAAATACCCATTTCTGTGAAATACCATAATAGACGGATCATTATTTCCATAATATAAAAATATTTATCTATAATTTGCATACACCCGATTATCCAAGACGATCAATATTTTCCATTAAAAACACAATAATATTGATTAAGACAAAACTATCGTTCTATTGTTTGTACATTTATAATTGACTCATTATAATACCTACCTACATAATTATAACTGACCACCAATGAACCTATCTATTTTTATGATCATATGCAATTAATGTTAATTTAGTTTATTAATAAATGTTACGATAATATTTAACTTAAACGGTTTTTTTTGCATATTACAGTACGAATAATGAACGGTTTCAATTTTACTCTAAAAATTCCTCTTTTATACCCTATTATACACTTCAATTATTTTAAGTATGTGCATACACCATTCCTTATGCTAAATTACATAATACTTATACCTATATGAGACTTATAAATTCGATCACAGTTTTCTAAAAATAATATTTTTATACATCCCTAAAAAAGTGATTTGTATTTTTTACGTAAAATACTTTACATGGCTAGAAATTACATTTTGTAAAACAAGTAAAAAAATAAAAAATTAGATTAAATATTTTTCATTATTGTTAAGTTCTTTAATTATGTATAACGTAACTTGGCGATTACAATTTTTACTTTATGCTATATATGTTTGAAAAAGCAATTGTAAAATCAAATATAAAATTACTATAGTGTAGTACTCCTACCTATACCTACCTACCTTTTTGTAGTTTTTAATTGTTTACACAAATATACAGATGATACCACCTATTTGACAATAAGATAGCTTATCTAAAATTAAAACATGAAAACGACCTTATAAATAGTGTGACCAATTTTTATAAAGTAATATATTCAAATAACAATTTGTCAGACTTTTTTTTCATTTAGTACGGCCTAATACATACGACATAGTGGATAAACCAAATTACATACAAACTAATTTGAATAATATTATCATATCGGTGAAGCGATTCGTCGAATCTGTATTACACTATTACACGAATGTCAATGTCGAATAATATCAAAATATTGCCAACAGTCTAACGCACCTTCAATGGTTCTATTTGAACCATATCGATCAAACGCAAATCGTGTGCAGGTAATGGCGGGGCGAGTGGATAGGATGGACTTTAAACTTGTTAAAACGCAAGAACGACAGATTGATTGACGGGATGGGCGGCAGCGAGTGTTTTTGAAAATAAACGATTATCTATCAATCGGTGGCGTTACGTTTCTAACTTAGGAATATTATCCTCTGCGTATATACAATGAACAACAACAAAGTAAATTTAAACTTTTTCGGCCACAGTTCTATTAAAAGTTTCATCCTCTTTTTTCCTTTCTATTTTTTCAAATCAGTTTATATTTAATTTTCGAGGAGGCGAGAGAAAACCCATTCGACTGCATCAGCTATACGCTGCTATTATACGCTCACGCATTATTGACGGTATACCTATATATACGTATATATATATTATTATACTTTATTCGTAAACTAATGTTTTTTCGGTGACAGTGAATTACCGTACACGTAAATTCTAAAACCTTTTAAATATAGTATTATCATCTTATTAATCCACGATCTCCGAATTGTTAACTATTTAATTTATATTGTAAGTTGACACGTCTAAGACCGATACTACAAAAAAATAATAACACACGTCGTACTATAATACAGTCGCCTATAAGAAAATAAATAAATATGATTTACACCGCATAAACTAATATAATACATATATATATACATATGTACGTATACTACACGACGTGTACATAGGACATAATAGTTTTCACTCGAACTGTATACTTCTATAATGTACGCGATGTACCTTTGGCAATAACGTATTCATATATACGACCGTATTCGAGACGTTTTGGGAATATTAGAGTTTAGTGTTTATCTATATAATATATTATTATTATTGCGCATATGTACGAGACCTGCAAGCTTTCGCTATACGTTTTGATGAACGACGAATATTATTATTAAATTCCGTTGTCGGGTACGAGGAAGCACCCGAGTCGACATTACGCATCATATATAATATAATATAATACGTACGTCTGTATATTATGTGTGTGTGTATAGACGTACGGGCGGCGCGTTCTGGAAAACAACCACCGCAGTATATAAACTGTAAGAGCGCTGAAATCACGGGATTTGCACGTCAAAAGTTTCAAAATTAATCCGTATAACTATAACCTACACGCTGCCGCCGCCGCCGCCACACGTGTTTATGCGCTCGCGATACCGTGCGAGGCGCGTGTGTATTGAATAAATCATTTATTGTATAAATATAATATGAGTATAGTAGTGGAGTGCTACACCTACCCCTACCGCCATAGGTACAATATCGAACACGCGCGTACAATAATAATAATTAGGTATTATTAGTGTTATTATAATGCATAAAATACGACTAAAACTACTGTGTAATGTACGCCCGTTGAACTTTCATTACGTCTCACCGCACGTATAGGTACATTACCAGTTATTATAATACACTTCGTGATATTATTATTATTATTATAACATCAACTGCGTCACACAATTCATTACCCCGTGATCGGAGCGCGTGCAATGAGCCCTGCGCTGTACGCGTTAAGTGCCTACCTACCTACCTACGACGAGGATATTGTCATCGGATTCGTAATACTCCGATAAATTCGTCTTTACGCGTCCCGCGTTTTCTCGGCGGTATTATAAATTGCCTAAAAAAATGATTGAATATAAATGCGCGGGGTCTTAAAAACTCCTAATGCGGTACGTTCCTAAACGTATATATACTCAACGTGACTTCATAGAATAATATAACTCGTAAACCGTTCTGTCGCGGTACATTTTAGCTTACATTTAATTTGTTTCCATAAATGCATTAAAATAATATGCAGTAAATAATGTATAAAAATGATGGGATGGTATGCGTAAAAGATAAAAAAAAAAAACAATATAACTGCACCTAACGTATACGTGTAATAATTTAATTTATTATACTTTTATCTATATATGTTATTATTAAACTATAAACGCAAATGATGTAAGAAATAAAAAAATTTACGCACATTGGTGAATTACAAAAAGATAAATAAATAGAAATGATATTATAATAATGAAATAGTGGAAAGAAAGGAGAAAGATAATAAAGATAAAATAGTAATAAAAAAATAAATAACAATAATAACAATAATATGGATGCAACGTTAAAAACATTTTTATGGATCTACAAATATCAGAATATTATTTTCATGATGTTGTTTCAACGCAGAAAAATGAACTAGGAATATAATACTTCTGTACACACTAAAATGTTTCTTTAATAGTGTTACCATACATTTCACGTACATATAAATAAATAATTTCGAGAAAATATACACATTTTCAATAGTTTTCATACAAACAAAATCATAATTTTAAAACCCAAAGAAATAAATAGAAGTAAAAATCCAAATAAATGTTACGAAACTCAATATAATGGAAACCTACCAAACAACATTTAATAGTAGGTAAATATTGTAAAATAGACCATATAAATAAATCAAAAAGCAAATATTTTAATAAACTATCATAAATATTACAAACAATGACGTGCATAATGTACATCAACCTTAATATGCTTCTATAGAGAAGTGCAATAACACCATATAGATGTATTGTATATTTTTTAAAACCTTTGGAGGTCGTACGATACATTTCAATTACATTTTTGTTCTTAAATTAAATACGATAAGACTGAACACGTGACAACCGTTATTTTACATTCATATATTATATCTCAACCATAAATAATAATATCAAATTAACACTAAAATACACAATGTAAAAACTTTCTCTCAGTAAGCTTACATATTGGTAAGAAAACAATAATATAAACATAAAAAGTAGAATATAAGGTTTTTTTTATGTGATCTATAATATTACCGTTTATTTTTTATTCAATTCTTAAAATATATTTATTTTAATCGAAACTATAAAGTAACGCAAGTTTAAACTATGGTTTCAATCTTAATTATATTTACTTTCTGATTTTTCATTTACAATTTAAAACTAAAGATTAATCATAAACATGACGTTTATTTTTAAATTCACAATATCTTATTTTTGAACATTATTCTATGTCAGTATCTATACCGTTTATTAAGCCAATATAAATATATGTTTAAAAATAACTACAGTTTAACACAAATTAACAGGTTATATCGAAATTGAAAAAATAAAAATGTATTATTTGTCGCAACTGTTACGAGTGTAACTCATTAAACATAATAATTAAATTCGTCTTAACTCTATTTATGTGGATAACTTTTTTATTTGAATGCCGTTTAATCTCTTAGTTTTACTGCCACAGACTATATTAAATACAAAAGTACACCTAACACATGACATAGGCTAAATAACAACAACACATGAAAATAAATTAGCTCTACAATAAGATGTACCTAAAATGTATCTACTTGACATGGACAAGATTACAAGTCGTGTAATAATGTTTTAAGAAACATTTATTATTTTATTTTAAACAATAAATCTTATTTATAATATGTAAGTACCAATCTCATATAATACACCAAATACTAACAAAACGCATGCTTATATCATGATATTAGTTCGCGACAATTTGCACGTTTACCAATAACCATATACGGGCATAATACGGCATAAATTATTTTTTAAATTTAAGCAAATTAATCAAAATTAAATTTCAGACACACTCGACCGGAATGCACTTCAAACCCAATATATTATTTTATGTTAATTAATCTGGTATATACATCATAATATACATTATACACGTTGTGTACATTTTTAAAATAATACTTGTTTGTCGTCCGAATCTCGCTGTAATTTATACATTTTCAAACTGATTGCATTAAAAGTATACCGTCAGGTACCAAACAAAGTGCAAACGCGCAAAGGTAAACATGCAAATTTGTCGTATAAATATTAATTGTTATCAAAAACAGTTTAAAAAAGTTTTTGCCCTTACATTACACACCAAACCATTGTACTCTCATCGATCGAAAAACAAACAATTGTGGTCAAACTTTTCGACCCTTGGGAATTTTTTCTCCTCGCCAATTGCTGTGAACTTTTAGATTAATCACATAACATAATGTATAGAACATAACAAAATCATATTTTAAATTTGTATTTATTTATTTTTTAATAAATTTAAATCAAACAACATCACTTGAACGCGACCTGTACAATGTCAAATAGGTAATTTCAGCGTATTCGAAACACATACATCCAGAAGCATGTCACCAATAAAAGCCGAGTAAAACTGTACCTCTACACAATATAAAGTGTATATAAGATGACACATTCGTGATTATTCATCCACGAACATTCTCCGCTTTGGCTTCTCTACTTCTAAGGTTTTGCTGAGAGTCAATTTAACGTATACGTATATACTAAAAGCAATATATGTTTCTAGCATCAATTCTGACGAGGTCTGCAGGAAACGTTTAATTACGTGCGCAATCCTATAAAAACAAGTGAATTGGGACATTTTTTTTGTCTATTTTTATACAAATATATTATATATACTTTCTATAAGTATATATATATATATATATTACTATCATCAATATTATTATTACAAAAATATATAAATATATATATATATATAATTTAGTATAATAAACCTCACGGAGCGTATGATTTATTTAGTCACAGAGAACTTGATAAACTGCGTCAATTTTCTAACTTTTAGACACATTGGTGGTTTATCGGATCAAACTAATGAGTATTCCGCATGTTATTTTTTGTGTCAAAATCATAATTATTTGTCCGCTTATCATGATTATAGACTTTCATAGAACATTTATTTTACCCCAGTTGTGATAAACATTGATGAGAATATATCTAAAACAAATTTAAAAAAAACAAACATTTATAATCATTTATCGTCACTTGAATGATAATCAGTGGCACCGAACTTTGAACCTATACGATTTAAAAATATTACATTTTGAATCTCTTCTACAATAAATAATAGTTTAAATAACAAGACTATTGAAATTAGTTTAATGTAATGAACAGTAGTAATAATACTTGTTTTCTATTCACCGTGTGTATCATTTATCGTTTTACACGGGCTCTTCACAAACCCGTAATAAGTTTGTTTAAAAATTAAGTTGTTACAGTCTATCCTATACAATTATTGGTACTTTTATAAGATTGATTAATAATGTGGGCCTTTTTGATTCACAATAACCATTATTATAATAAGTTCCAAGTATCCAATAAATTATTGAAAGTAATTTCATTTTAAAGCTAAGGCAGAGTTCGGCTCCACTGAAAATTATTATTTTACTAATAATATAATACACGATATAAAACATTTTCTAGTTATATAATAAAAACTAAACAATGCATGCCGGATGTATTATATGAGTTGGTTATACAATTGATTGAGTTTATAAGTAATAGTTAATATTTCAATAAATGGCGTATTTCAACATCCATTTTATTATTTTTATCAAATAAGTACTTTTATGAAAAAAAAACACTAATTACCTACACCTTATTTAATAGCTGATTCTTTTCATGTCTAAGATACAATACATTTAAATAGGTTCAATAACAGTGTACTATGATGTATTCTTATAACTTAACTAAAATAATTATAAGTAAATCAATAGTATTAGATTCAATTTATGCTTAATACAAAAATAAAAGAATACATTTATATATATTTATTACGCATTTTTACAAGATAAGACATAATATTAATCCTGGTATATAAATCCTATTTTATATTGTCGATACGTACATTAACCATAATACATGTGACAAAACACAAACATGTGTTTGGTGAAATTTTTTTAAATGTTTTAATTTAATGACTAGAATATATTTTTAGTGTACAACATGACTTAGGTGACAATTTTATTTTACATCACAAATAAAATTACAGAAGTGTAGTGAAATAAAAACATAACTTGTTTTGTAGTTATTTCCTCATAAATCACGACGATCAGTGTCTCCATTTTTATATCATTGTAATATTGACATCGTTTTTCAGTAAACTTAAGATATAATATAATATAAGTAAATTCTGAATAGTAAAAATACCTTCCTATTTTTTGTTTATCAGTGTAATAAAACAAATTCCCTTCGACATTAAAAATATAGCTTTTTTTGACCAAAAATAAAACATAGGGTTCCATTAAACTTAAAAACTTAAATTATTAAATTTAAACCTGTTATTTTTAGTATACATTTTTTTTTCATTTATATTTATGAAAATAAAATATTTAAAACTGACTATTTAGATAAAATTTACATTTTTTTTTCTCTTTTGTTCGCTTTAATATAAAATACTGTTACACAACTTGTTTTTGTATTTAATTTTTGAAAAAAACAATTTGAACATAGAATAATAATAATAATATTTAGTTCTAAAGAATAGTTCTTATATTATATTAATTAAGTCTTACATTATTAATTGAATTTCTATAGATCATAAATTAATTTTTCTACATATTATCATATAAGTAAAATGTTAATAGCAGAAATAAACAATAAATTCCATTTATACTTCAGTACGACTTACAGAAATCGTTTTATTAATAATTACATACTTCCTTACATTATTTTGATTTATTTGAGAAAAAGAAAATCCTCGTCAAATCAAAAATTGAAAATCATTACACCTAAATATTCGTTTTATTTTTTCAAGTTAAATTAATTAAAATATTGTACCTACCTACCTATTTTACCAGTTTTAGTTAAAAATATTATAAATTTATTTTAGTTGTAATTATAGTAACAGAAGAAACTCTAAATAGACTCTATATAGATCATAATTTCAATTAAAAATAGACTATTTAATATATGTTTTTTTTTTTTTTTGGTTACATGAGCAAAATTAGTCTTAGGTTATAACATTGTCTTTTGATTAAATAGACAATTTAAATATTTTTTAGATGCTGTCTATTTTTAAGATTAAAGCAGATATCGTTTTTATTCATAAAATACATTTTAATATAAGCATGTGTAGATTTGTTTTCTAAAATTATATTTCATTTATTAGTTTTGTTTTTTTATTTATTTATTAAAAAAAATTCATAAATTATATTTTTAATAAATTTGATCATAACATAGCTTATAATAATGAACCTACTACAAGAAATTGTTATTACTTCTTTTACATGGTATGTATTATTTCTTAAAATAATCTTAGACTATATTATTAATATTATAATCTATAATACTATCTATATTAATATTTAATACTAATAATATACATAATGTTTTTTCGATAATAATCATTATTAACACGGAAATATCTTATAATTAAAAGAAGCATCGTCTATTTAAGTTATAGTTAAGTTTATTTTCTACAAAACAATTATTTATTTAAACTCCTTCTTTTATTTTGAATTTGTACATTTTTATCATCAACACAAAAAGTATGTACGGTTTTTATTAAGTAAATCAGATTATAATATTATATAATATATATAATATATACGTGTACCTATATAAATATTATGTGGCCCATAGTAAATACAATAGTAAAACATTGATAACGAAGGATCATTTTCATATTTTTAGACATTTAATTTAGGCAAATAAAATAAATTTAAAAAAAATTGTTTGAATTTGATATACGAAAAAAGGTGATAAGTGTCAAAAAACTGATAATATATTATTAATATTATTCATTTTAACAGTACATATAACAAATAATATACTTAAAATGTAAGCTAATTTATTATCGTTAGGGCAAAAATCTATATATTTATAATTCACTATTTTTAATTTCACTAAATATTTAACACTTTTTACTATCACCTACTATACTATACCTTAATGTAATTTTATAATTAATAATTGTTGTTGTGTTTAACCATTTAAGGATATTAACTATATCATAATATCATACATATCTATAACACGGAACTACATCTTTACTAGTACAAGAGTGATTTTTATAAACGTTAACTCTAAACTTATAAATGTATAAAAGTATTACTTAGCTATCTGCAGTGATATTTTGTAAGATTGTTGTAAGATTGATATAAGATCGACCTATCCTTCTATAGAAAAAACCAAAATAATTATTATTATACTTGTATGAGTATACTCTGACCTTAATATTCAACTCATATCACGTTAATTTTTTTTTTATGTAATGTTTACATTTAAAATATATTTAAGTTGTATTAATTATACCACATCATCGAGTTTGTTCAGTATTTTTCATAAAAAATATCCATTTTGTAATTAAATAATAAAAATAATTTTTTTTTAAATTCAAGTTCAAATCGAGCACAACTTCATGATCTTATCAGATAACTAATTATAACCCTACTATTTTGAAAAATAATAAAATCAATTTTAATGTGTTGATTCTGTCATCCATAATTGTATAAAATGTATCCTACCAAATACTAGAAAATATTATTATCTTAAACAATTTAAATCGCATTAAAAATGGCATGTATTCAAATAAAAATACTAGTAAATTAAATAAACAATAAAATAAATTAACTAGTTTAAATTTATGAATTATAATTAATAAATGATTCGATTTCTATTTTTATATTTTTTCTATGTCATAGCAAATTTAAAAATCTTATGATAGAATTAACTTCAAACTCAAATCTATAAAGTTAAATCGCCGAGAGTCAAAAAGTAAAACGACAATACAGTACAATTATATTAGAACTTTTAGTATAAAATCCATGATAACCAAAACAATTGAATATAATTAAAAATATATAAATTATTTGAAAATTACACATTAGAT
Organism: Rhopalosiphum padi; assembly: GCF_020882245.1. NCBI lineage: Eukaryota > Metazoa > Arthropoda > Insecta > Hemiptera > Aphididae > Rhopalosiphum > Rhopalosiphum padi. The sequence continues at coordinate 35,561,887 of NC_083599.1, forward strand.
ACCTCTTTGGGCTACCTATACTTTCTATAAAAATTATGTAAGAAAAAATAAATTAAAAACATAAAATATCATAAAAATCTTAAAATTAAAGCTTATATTATGAAAAACTTTATAATAAACTATTTTATTATATTTCATATTTCTGCGTACTATTAAAATTAATTTTATAGAAGATTTTTTAATTAAATAATAATTATAATTGGCAGATTGTCAAAAATAACTTGCCAAGTTAATTAATATCATACATCATTATATTTTACAAGTTACGTATAAAACACATAATAATTAAATACACATAGTTATAGTACAGGGTATCGTATCCCTAGCAAAAAGCTACCTACATAAATAAAGGCCTTTTCAAATAACTATACTTGACAAAGTTTTCTCATTATACCACGTCTATTTTCCGGGTTAGCGATGTTTTTGTATTTGTTTAATGTTTGATATTTTAACTAATATGGCAATAATAAGCTTTATAAATATATCTTTTATCAAACAGTCTGGTATTAAAGACAAAAACACGTCATATTAATATTTTGTTTAACATACACATTTTATGACAATTAAATAAATTGCAAAAACAATTCTATCTGCTTTGATTTAATTTAAGACAGATAAATTACAAATACGAGTACTTATATATATAATCGGTCACTCATAATAATTGTGAAAATTATTTTCATCATTAATCAATTATACTTATATACACAATGTAAACAATATACATAAAAGAAGTCATATACCTATTTATTTTAACATATTATAATTAGATTAATATCTATTTTCTATGAGTTTTACCTTATTAACTTTTCTATATTATGCAACAATACAAAGTATCTAATATATTGTTATTTTTTATTGTATACGAATAATTAATTACATAAAAAAATACAAATAATAATATTAATAATTACTAGTGTTACCCACGTATTATAGTATTACCTTATGTTAACAGTTTTATTGACAGGCTATACATCGTTTATAGGTATATAATGTACTTACAATTATCTCGGTATACATAAATAGAGTAAGTATAAATTCTTCTCATACATCACAACTTTTAAAATGTTATCAAGTAACTACCTATTATGCAAAATTATTAAGTTATCTTAAACACGCTACAGTTTAAAAGGTATAATAATAATTACAGAGTAATAAATAGTTGAGAATAACTTATATAGGTACGAATTAAAAAACTATCCTTATTCATTATTAAGCAATACGAATAATATCTGACAAGACAAGTAATAACCTTCCTATACCACAAAACTTTAACTAGAAATAAATGTACACCTAAATTATTTATGAAATAATACATTGTAGTGCGTTGTATATAATTTGTATATTATTTACACACAAGCTTAAATTTAAATTATATTATTTTACTTTTTTTTACTATTATTATTATTATTATTTCTATCGATTTCATTTTTTTTCGGCAACATACCAAGTAATTTTCAGAAAAATTATCATTAAGTATAATACAATTTATCATATGCAACAAAACATAAACTAAACAACTATTTAACAAATATAATATAGCACATCGAGACGATCATTTACCAGTGAAATTATTTAAGCGGAAAAATACGAGTACATCGATAAGTTTGCTTTTTTAGAATCGATTTCAATAATGATTATTTTATGTATTTTTTTTTCTTTCTTAAAATGCAATTACTCGGCTAAGTAGGCGTAATGTGGTCGTCATTCGACGGTCACAAGACAAACGGCGGTCCATTAAAAGGAAAGCGACAATTATTATTTAATAATGACTGCGGCTGCTTAATTTATGGTTATTGTTTTACAGAGTCTTATCTCAGGTCACACGCGGTGAATAAAATAATAATTTTTGGTGGTTTTTAGATTCGATTTGGTTTAAGCAATACATGCGTGGTAATGCCATCATTTCAGGTGTTTAATTTATTAGACAAGATATGGTGAAACGCAACTGTCATGTGGTACACACGTTTAAAGTGCACAAAGATAAGAATACTAACACTACCAATACAGGCACAGATATATCAACTCGTGAATAAGTAACTCAAAACAATATTATTTTTTGTTAATACTTATTATTGGTATTAATTTTAAATCTTTTAACACGAATTTTATTTATTTTAACCGTTTATCCTCAATTATGTAAAAAATGATAAAATTATTAAATCCTTATTATTGCACCTATTAAAAATCATACAACATGAAATTGTAAATAAATATTACTTTACACTGTAGACTATTATTATACGACCGAGCTAAACTATAGTTATCCTTTAATCTTAAATATTACTATTTAAATCATATAAATATGTGCCATTAGTTTTTTAAAATTTTAAAGTCCTGTCAATTATATTTTACTATACCTACTCATTTTTTCTTTTATTAGCAATTATTAACTATCAATGGGAGAAGTAAAAGCCATCTATAAATTATTATTATTACTTAATTTTTGTTCCTGTTTTCCTATTTATTAGTGTTTAAATTGTTTTGAAAATATATATATATAATAAAACTTAAGTGTACCTTGTACATACTGCCAACAAATTGCACCAGATCGACATTGTTAAATATTTTGATAAAGTGTTACATAATTCATACTAATTCGTATAATGAAATATATATTTTCGTTAATTGACTTGATCCAGACAATATAAATATATTAGTACCCAATCAATACACATGGAACGTTAACCGATAAATATTATATTAAAAAAAAAAGTGAACGGTTATACTAAAGGTAAATGAATAACTAAAATAAGTTTATTTCTGTTAAAAGTCACTATAAACGCTTTGCTTACGTCATGATGACACACCGAAGAGGTGTTGAATAAATGTAAAAATATATTTCTACCCAAGATTTATCTTCCTTGAATGTTTCTTAATTTCGTTTAATTTAAATTCTCTCCAGATACGAGTATCTGTCAGGGTCACTATGTATGTGACGTTTTGGCGTAATAAAATACAGTTAATGTTAGAAAATACCTACCAGCATCTCATTACAACTACATGCAGCACTGACGAACAGTAAGCAGAGCATCGCATGTTAATATATATATTTTTTTTTTGTAATCCGTAAAAAGTTCAACAAAAAGTATTCGAAATCGTTACCCAAGTAATACTCATCCACTGCTAAACGCCAATATACAAGTGAGCAAAACCTCTTTAGCTACGTAATTCAAAGTTTTAAATCAAATTTGACCAACAACTAACGTTATATTGCTAAAATAGTTATATCAAAACCTCACAAATGACTCATAATAAAGTGTTAAAAAAACATAAATATAGTTTAATGTGGATAAAATAATGTAATTTATAGTATAGATTTATGAATGTAGACCAAAAATTATCGTCTGATAATATATTTTGATAAAACTGACTGCTTATTATTTTGCTGATATCAGGTTTATTTGTAACAACAAAAATCACAATATAGACGGATAGATACGACAGAGTTCACACAAATTAATAATCTCGGGTATATTTTTAATTAAGTCACAACCCATAACCCGAAAGACGACAGGAATTTTTAGAATTGAAAAATACCTAACCCCTAGAATTTTATCGTATACCTATATGAAACAAAATATCCATAAATAAAATAAGCTATAATAGGCTAAACATAAAAAAAATAATTTTAAAATAATAGTTTCAATGTCTTTGGGCTATTATAATTACCAGAATACGTTTCACCATCAAAATTAGTGTCAAAAAAATTTTAAAACTAACAAAAATAATAATAAAACATAACGCACCCTCTCTCATAGGTGTTCATAATTTACTGATATTATTTAAAAAAAAAACTACTCTGACTGAGCCAAATGAGTGAAGTAAATGTTTAACTCGTTACTTACAACATTTATCATCGTGTGTGATATTAAAATGAGCAACTACGCTGAATTAAATAAAAATTATTGAAATTTAATGAAAAAATTACTGAATAATAATATCTATTGCTAGATGTATTTCTAAAAACATGGTTTTCATTGAGTATCTTAACGCATGTAACTAATAAAAGCACTGGTGACTGTATATAGAAAGGAGTTTCTCTAAACTAAAACTAATTAAAACATTTATGTCGTCAATTATGTACAGAACTGTTCGACATACAGTTAAATATAATATATTCCACTATATCTATGGACAACGATCGATGAGAGTATGTTAATGCATCGACTGATTTCTCAACAGTTAAAAGACGCGTTTTTTTTTAAAAAAATAAAAGCGAAAGAATGTCTTAAAAAGTCTAAACACAAACTAAAAGAAAATTTAAAACTGCAACTTACATTTGCAGAGTAATTTAACATTTTAACATTCCGTGGGATGATTTAAATATACTGTTGAACACGATTAATGAGTAACGACGCAGTAAAAAGGTCGTACCAACCAACGATAATAATATACTATACGAATTGTAATAATTTGGATAACGCGTTAATCCTTAATGGAAAAACCCGATGAGACTGTGTTGTATGTATGGAAATGGAAGTAAAATCGCTTAAACAAATACAGTCTCATGACTGTCTTTATAAACACATCAAGTACGTATAACTTTTAACGTATCCTCAATACTAGGAAAGTACTATTTCAGAAACGAAATCCATAAACAACACACTAAAATTAATCCACGAATCCGACGTGTTTGAGCTTTTGTAAAAAGTAAAATTCTCAAATTCTATAAAATGTCAACTGTTTCCCTACATAAATATTACTTATATTAAATTATTATTATTATTGTTTAATATATTATGCCCAATCAAAACTTGAAACGTAATTATAACAACAGTGTAATTAATTTTCTTACAATATTACATCGTGTACGCGATTATACTTTAGATGATGTGTTTAGGTACGTATTATATTATTGTTTTGTTTTTTGTTTACGTGAAAAATAACCTCTTGTCGTAACATTATTGTAATATTATATTTTAAAAGACGTAAAATCTAAAAATTTGAAATATTGGCAGTCACATTTACACGTCACTCTATACACCTAGCAAGCACGCCAGTAACTCGGTTTCGTACAAGAAAAAACATACATTTTCTGAAAAATAAGCAACATACTATTAAAAATAGCGTTCACTTTAATAAGTTATAATGTAAGGGAAATATTCCAAATATTCTATTTGTGTCAGTCAAAAGTTTCAAAAACCAATTAACAATAAAACGACAACCTTAACATAATACCGGGTGGTCGTCACACGTCACGGTTTTAGCTTAAACTAATAAAATGATTCCATTGTAATATACCTACGACCTACCAACCAACGTTACACGCACGTTGCATGTACATTGGTCGTAAGCGGCAAATAAGTTACACAAATTAATCTTGGTGGAGTTTTAAGGTAATCGAATTGAACAAATAGCACGGATGTCGGTTGGCTAACCACTATTGGACCGTCTCCGGTTGTCTAAAACTAACCAAAACGACCCGTGCGAAGTCGACGTACCTACATAAACTGCGAGGCGAATTTCTCGGTAAATATACGCTATGCACATTGTACTGTGGTAAAAACTACCGATTATAACCTTAACTATCGTACGAGAATATTATTACGAAACTTTATATCAGTTATGACTTATGACACCCAAGCAAACTATAAATATTGTAATTTTTGTGGTGTATATAACAAAATATTGTACTTTATAATTACCTATACATAACATTTTTATACATACCACTAACTCCAATACTATCTAATTAAACACGAATTACACTTCTTCAAAAGAATTATTACAAACAATGAAACAACTACCATACAGCTGTAAACAAGAAGCATAATTTAGTACCTATAATACATTTTTATTTTATTTCACGTAATAATTCAATTTTAAACATAGATAGTACCTACCTATGCATACTTATTAAGTTCAAATATCTTATAATATTGTACGATTTTAAACATTCTCTTAAAATACTATATAGACACAAAATTATCAATCAATGAATACACACACACATATATATATAATAAACAATGAAGCATATAAGTTGGCATAATACAATTTTAGCATTGATTGCATAAAATACTTTAATCGATAACAGTACCACAAATTGAATAAATTTAAAGATTAAATTATCAAATAGGTAGATACTCAGGTGGGTACCTAGTTAATAGACACACTATAGTCATTATTAGGTATGTCTAAAATGTGTAACAGAATTATACCGAGACAATAAACAAAACCTATTAGTTTAATATGAAATAATACAATTAGTAAATAGTGCTAGTAATTAATAATGTCTTGCTTTCTTCAAGAAATTTGAATTGTTATAAAAAAAAATTACCAACATCAACAGACATGTTAATCACATTATACAAACAGTACCACTGGTGAGTTTACAAATATTAAGCCCATTCTATTTTTAGAGTCAATATTATTATTAAAATCAAAGGCGGAAACAGACATGATTAAGTAGGTATAAGTATTATTACTAATAGTATCTATATTTCAAAAAACTATTTAAGATCATCACTTCATTCATTTTTAGTGGTTCCTAGTTTCTTATTTAAATAATATTTTTCTCTTTCCCGCTTATTATTATACAAACATCGGATGTAATATGTTTCGAGATCCATAGAAAATATCCAACGCGCAATATTGTATTGTCTTAATTTATTTTAAAGATAAATATATAACATACAACAAAAACCTAGTATTATAATAATACTTATAAACATAATAACAACAATAACCTAACTCTTACAAGAGTTTACAGTTAAAATTCTTAACTATCAGAACATTTTAATTGAGCAAAATATTTAAATTAGTTAAATGCATTATTAATTAACAGTATATTGACTACAATTATTGATGTAGTAGAATCTTACCATTAAAATTATATTTGCCCATTTTTTCAATATTGATGATAATTTATTCATGAACTACATTTCCTAAATATAATGACATATTTTTTTACCAATTTACTAAACTATTAATTTACTATAATTTAATTAAAACTCAAATAGCTTGTCGTAATAATGTGCACCCAACAACAACGGTGTACAATATAATATAGTTAAGACTTATAACCACATTGGTTTAACTTTTTATTTTTCGTATACATACTACAAACTACCTACAAATGAATATTTTAGCATTAATCATTGTTCGCGTATAGTATTATGTGAGTTTGCAGGTACTTAATACGACAATAAACCTTACGTATATCTGATTAAATGCAAAACACGAATGTTGGTGAAATAGGTATTATACTATTACATTACGTACACATAATATTATTATAATCGTTCACATACCAGTATTAATAAATATATTATATATTAATGTATTTAAAGACTGTCATGCATAAACGCAATGCTAAGTGTAGATTAAACCCAATCGAGCAGATAATTTACTATATCAATATCACAATATTGTAAACAAATTAATGACAGGACGATGTCGCATACAATTAGTAACAATAACTATATTACAATAATTATTATGAACACTAAATTTACCGACAGGCGACAAAAGATTTTTATGAAAACCACAATTAGGTAAATACCTATTAATACTTTTCGATAGGCAAAAAAGACGAATTTAAATTAGTTGCATAACACGCAAATATAAATCGACTATAAAGTAACAATAATGTCAAACAATTCATGTGATTAAGTAAAATGTTTCCCGGATTAGGGAGGAAAACAAATTATTTTTACTTTATTGCTTTTTATTCACTCGATTTGGTAAAATTGTTAAAAATTGTTGATTCGGTGATAGTTTTTCAATATTTCATAAAGCTAGACAAACATGGTTCACCCGAATATAAAATATATAAAACGATACAAGCAACAAAACAGCGATTAGTTATATTTATAAAAGTACTCAACATCTTTTTTTTATAATTTTTTATTCACCAAATAAATATACTGTTTGACAGACAAATTTTCAGAGCAAATAACACTAAAATTCCAAAAAGTTACATTATTTTTTAAACAAAATTAATTAACCAAATTAAAACCTAGAACAAAACATATAAATACATCTTAGTACTACACATCAACATACCTACATATACATAAATAAATACAATAAATTTCCAAAAAGTGAGTAAAGGATGACTCGATTAAAATTGTATGCGATCTAATCATGACTTTAAACAATTTAAACTGATACAACCAGGCAGCTACGTTAACAATAATTCCCACATTGAAAATCATTAGCACAATAACATTATTGCAGTATTATTGAGGAAATTAACATCATATTATATTTTGATGGAACCGTTCTTCTGGTTTATGGTAAATTCTATATTCACCTGCTACATTATTGCCGTGTTTGGCTTAGGAAAACATTAATTTGCATTCGAATGGAAAGCAAGTAACTTGTTTCATCGGGTGTTATATAACAAAACATAGATTTTCATTTACGAAATGCATATTATATACCTACATAAATGAAGGGGAGTATGACTAATAAATATTGAATAACCCAGCCTATAAATCGCAAAATTACGAATCATTTGAAATCTAAATATTACATTATATTTATTTTAATTAATTAAAAAGACATTCTTTTAGTTATTCATTATTATTGAAATATTGCTGTCGATTTAAAAATGCAAAATTATTGATGCGTATAATATAAAATTTAACTATATAATCTTTATAAAAATTAAACAGATATAGATGATAAAGAAATTCAGTTTATTAAAAATCCATATATTTCGTTCTTATATTAATATCGTTAAGAAAATCTTAAAAGTTATAAATCTAAAAACATAATTATGAAAAGGATGAAATATACAGCGTATTACTGATTGAATATTTTTGTAGACAAAAATAAATTTGTTATTTCTTAATATATTTAGGTATATAGACTTTTTTATGATAATATTAAGTCACTCAATAGTATAAGAATATAAAAAAAAATAAAATATATTGATCACTGAATAATAATTTCAACATAAAAATTGTTTTAATACAAAAATGTGGTTGAATTTCAGAATAACAAAACTAATGAAAATAATAATGCGTTTTATTAATAAGTACGTTTATGTACACTATAGGTTAATTATCAATAATTGACAACATTTCTAAAAGTTGTAAGGAATTAATAAATATAAAACTATATTAAAACTTTGATGGTTTAAATAAAACGCAGTCTAATGTAATATTTACAAAGGAATTCGTTGAAGGAAAAATGCACATGACCCAATGTATTATTGTTATGATTCAGTATGTGATATTATATATTTGTAGGTACCTACTAAATAAATTTAAATAAAACGATAAAAAATAATAAGAACTTGTTTTTGCTGTATAATATGTTTTGAGAATACCTGGCCATTGAATAGACAGTCTACGGAACTAAGAAAATTCTGATATTTATATAAATATTTTATAACATGCACTATCCATGTGGAATAGTTTACAAGCCAATACTGAAATTCCGAAGAATGATATATAATATATATGAATAAATGTAGCTTTGTTATATGTTTTAATAATTTAACTATGTTTATAGAATAATTATACACGCGTAAATAATAGCAAAGTACTTACGACTTATATTTTTCAATTACAAAAATAAAGTTAAAATCATAAAAAGAGAACTCTTAATTTTGAATTATTATATATATATATATTTTTAATAAACAATCTATACAAAAATGTATAATAAGCTTTTATACTAAGAATAGTTATAGACATGAAAGGGGTTGGATAAGGAGATGCCCATTATAGTGACACTTAACTTGATTAGTTTTTTTTATTATCATTTCTTTTAAATTTGTTTTGTTATTATTATTACTTTGAACCTATTTAAATATAGAATTAAATATTATTATACTTATAACAAGTATCGCTACCTTTTTAACCTGCACCAAAAATTTTCAAAATTTCACGGTAGTGCTATGATAGAAATATGGTAGAAATTTGGTTTTAGACTGATACTATTATTTTTACATAAAAGAAAGTTAAGTATACGGACATTAAGTCTTTTAATTCAAATATGATTTTTCGTTTCAGTCATTTATATAGGTTAAACTTGGTTCTATTTGACGTAGAAATCGGGACATTATTTAATGTAAGAGCTGGACAAACACCTTGTTTGAATGTAAACGTTAAGTGAATTGATTTTCTTTGATTTATTGTAATTTACCATTTGATATACAACTCGGATATGAGATAGAAATACATTTTTTGGTTAGATAAAGCAATTAAAGAATTTTCACTAATTGACATGACGAATTTTTCGTCGATGTAATGTGCTACAATAGTTTGCTACATAGTGGGCTAGTCGGCAGAAAATATGTTGAAAAGCATAAAAAATATGGAAGATAAGAGACTATTTTGTGAGACACCATTTTTCATTTTATAAGTTACTGAAGTTGAAGAAAATGAACTCTTAAGTGTCGGTCAGTTATATAAAGTTTGATTAAGAGGAATAAAGGTAAAGGAAGACATTTTTTATGTTTGTTAAGTTGAAAAAGTAATCCTTCGTGCCAAATCCAGTCGAAGGCTTGAGGGACTTAAGTGCAGTAAAGTTTCTTTCAAATGACATAAAAATAGCTACGACAATTATTCTACTTATGATGTATTTCTTATTTAAATATCCAATTTTATCAACATTTTAACTTCACACTTCTGGAAAAATAATGTGCGTAAGTATTTTTAACTGAAAAAATAACATCAACATTTGAACTTCATATAAAAAAATAAATAATTTTTAATATCGAAATTACAAAATAAAAATCAAAAAAACTAGAAGAGAAGAACCTTGTATTAAATTTACAAACTTTATGAAGAAAAATCGTTATTTTATGAATACCTAATTAATCTAAATTTCGGTTTCAAACGATTTAAAAAAAAAAAAATTGTCGTACTTTCAATATTTTTTTTAAAAAAAAAAACCTTAGAAATTAAAATAGAAAATATTATGTGTTTTTAACTGAAAAAATAACATCAATACTTGAACTTCATGTAAAGAAAATAATATTTTTAATAAAAAAAATTACAAGATAAAAATCTAAAGAAAAAACCTTTTGTGTACTTGACAGCTGGCAGGTAATGTATGTGTGTATAAACGTAAGGTAAAACAACAACTACGTAAGGTGTGTATGTGTTCAAACACTTAGCAGAATAGTCAAAGACATCAAGTTGGTATACACGAAATATGCTCACAAGAAATTATAAGCTCTTAAGTTAATCAGTATAATTATTGTGTTCATTACGCGCCGAGTGGCATCAAGCACAAATGCACAATGCGTCAATAGAAATACATTATACATATAAAGACTTGTAAATAGCGTTTAGACTTCACGAAAAATGTAAAATTATTATATTTTATTACTTATTATTAAATACTGGAAGATATATTTTCCTCCTAATTTCGATCGGTATAGTCGGTTAGAGTTATTAGATTAAGCACCTACCTCGTATATTTTAAAATAGACCAAAGTAATGTATCCAATAATATGACGAACTTCAATAACAAGTTATATACATTTTTTTCCATCTAGACATCTAAAGATAAAATCCTAACGATGATAGATTATAATTTATTGGCGTGTAGGTAATAGGTATACTTAATTTCTAATTCTGTGTTTTCTATACTCAAATAATTTTCTTAACTTATATGCTTATATTTTTAAGCTACCAATTGCATATTATATTATTATCAATAACTCATGTGCATTTATACGATTTTGATAAGTTTTCACTCGATTAATATTTACAATACTACACATTATTTTATTTTAACGTAATAAATAAAATAAATAATAATAATAATACCTAACTATTAAAAAACTATACATATATGATTTAGTTTAAAATTAAATATTAGTTTATTTAATAAAAATATAATATGACCATATACCTACTTATATTTTTGTAGGAAATAAGTTTTTATAAATAACTATAAAACTATTTTTATAATGATTTTCCAATACATTTATGATTTAAGATCAATTCTTTACTTTGTAATATTACCTATTTAACAAAATAATACAAACTCATACTTTGATTTTTTTTATTTTTGGTACAGTAATATTAACGGGTATTCTAAATTAAAATTCTTCTTATCGTTAACAGTGTTTGAAGAACATTTAAAAATAAATAACTATTATCACTAGTATAATGTAGTCGAATGTCGATTATATGTCACTAAGTTTAACATGTTAACTTCATACAAGTATTATAACAATAACTTAACTATGATTATACTATGTATGTATCACTCAATCTAATATAATCTATACTCGAAATATTTTTTAAATAAAATAAATTCTTAAACTGCAAGTGTATCAATTTTAAAAAGCATTTTATAAAAATATTTATAACTATGTACTTATTTATTATTAACATTATTAGTATTTATTATTATTAAAATTATATGACTTATTGTAGTATAGTCCATTGTCAGTCATGTTTCTAAGTATAAATGGAACTAATTATTATTATTTTTTTATAATACAACAATATATACCTGTAATCCACACTAAGTAATAGACCTGATTTAGGTAGGTACACTAAATTAAAACAAAATCAGTAAGTATGCCAACACTAACGAAGAGGTGATTAATAAATTATAAAAAAAATAAAAATGCATAAATTAAGTATTGATTGGATATAGCTCACTTAAAATTGACTACTGCCAATATTACATACTAATTAGTGATGGGGCCCAGTATACTCATATAATATGTATGTATGAAATTAAAATAAATAAAAAAATAAATTAGTAATTACAATGATAACAATTAGTACTGATATCAAGATGAAACTAGATTATAATATATTAGTAGATTATGTAATAAATACATGGAATATTCAATATATGATACATGTGTGTGTTTTTAATAGTATAGAAATCAGCAATGCTTAAGTTTAACATAGATACGATACAAATCAAAGAAACACACTAATAATTATAATTTTATCACAAATCAATTAAAAAAATACATCAAATTATTAACAAATAACAATATTTTACCTATTAATTTAGTTTTAAGTAAGAAAAAATGTTAATTAAATTAAATTATTAACGTACCTAAAGCCAAAATTGCAGTCAATGGTACATTAAAAACCAAATGGTAAATTAATTTCCCTATTTCGGATTTTTAAAATATAATATTAGCAAATAGTTTAATAACCTTAATGCACTTAAATGTACACAACTTAAATAATAATGGCATTTATTTTTATTTTAAACTAAATATTACATGGTTTGTTATCCACACGATGAATGTAACATGACTAAGAAAAATAACAGAAAAAAATAGACACTTAGACTAATATGCATAGACACAACAAGGGAAACTTTACGAACACACACATTACAGTATTACTTAGGTATGCTGTTATTATTTTTAAATATAAAATATATTATATTCTATGAACTCGTTTACCTCTATCTTGGTTATGTAAGTTTTAGGTGTACCTAATATGTTTTAAACCAATACAAACTTAAAGAAGTTAAATTAAATAAATTTACATTACATTTAATAAAACATTAATGCAATTAATTTTTGTGTTAAAATTCATATCAACATCAAATACCTACACACTTTACAACTGAATGCAATTTATAAATACTATTTATTTTAATGATACTTTACACATCTATTTATTATATACTGAATGCAATAAGTGTTATTAAAACCTCAAATTGATTTTTTTTCTATATTAGACTAAAAAAATATTACGAATTCATCATATAATAGAGTATAAAACTATAATGATAATAAAGATTAAAAACTAAAACCAAGTTGTCATTAATTCATCATTACATTTATAACAATGCGACGAATACCAAACATATAGCTGTTTCTGTATATTTTAATTATTAACATTTAATCGAAACAGATAATCAAATTCAAAGATAAACTTAAAATCCTAAATTCGAAATAATAAAATTACTATTATAATTGTACATAGTTATCAAAACCATGATTTGTTTTGAATTTTCAAACATGAGTTCGGTAGATCAGTGAAAGTCATATAATTTATTGCTTTCGTTATAGATAAATTATATGATTTACTTTTTTCATTAATATTCAATATTCATATGTTATTTTAACATTCAATTTATACTACTCAAATACAAAATATCTAATGTTTATTACCACTACATCATAGGTACTTGTATGTACTGTTTACAAAGGTATGGGAGTGAATGAAGCCATAATCAAATGCATTATTTATGGATTCAATGTTTTGAGTTTGCGTTCTTTTGTTTTCCATCTTAAAATATACTCAGATATTTATTTTTCTTGTATCAATCAATTTTAAATTACATAAAATATAATTTTTAAATTATATTACAATTAAAATACATTTAAAGAATATTAACTTAAATTTATTCATTTAAAATTTGTTTATTATTTGTATTGAATTAATTTCCAATCGCGTACAAATATATTATCTTTATTCATACCTATAATGACTATATTGAGTGTTTAATGACTATTAATTTTTACCAACAATAAAAAGTTATATTAAATACTACCACATTGTATCTATTACATATACGATCTGTGACAAAGTCCTTGAAATAATAAATATATTACTGCAATCACTCATAATTGAATTAATCACTAACCGAATATTAAAAACAGTCCTAACAAATACATATTACACAAACATGACAAATAAGTCTTTTTATCCAAAATATTACACTTTTCTAACGAATAGATGAAAAATTTTATTAATGCACGTGAAAAAAACTCTGTAAGTTCTATTTATTAATTCAAATAAAAAATTACTGTTTTTCTGCCTCGATATTTTCGATATTTTTTTTTTAATAATTTAATAATACTCTATAGTATGGACTTTAACCATATTAACCTACCATTTTAATACGCTTTATACCTACTGATTTTACAATACCAAATAATGCATAGTTTTTAATAAATCATTCATTATTGAAAAAAGTTATCTTTTAATTAACTATAAATAACGTGAAAAAAACCTTACCACTTTTAAAACTATAACCTAAACCTTTATTATATTTCAAAGATAAATATTTTTAAACAAAACGCCATTTTTATAGAAAAATATAAATAACGTTGTTATTCAATTCAGTTACATAATATTGCTCGACGTAAAATATATGTATTTACTTTTAAACCTTAAACTCAACATACTTAACATAATTACTGATAGACAAACATACAATTAAACAGAACTTACAACAAAATAAATTAATCACCTAAATACAAGTTGCCCAATATAATTTTCAGAATAACCAATATTAATATTCACAATAAAATTGATTTCATTATGACCTAATATATCTATTGTAAATATTACCTATGCCTAAATATTAAATTAACAATATTATTCGTAATCTACGTTACCTAGACATAAAACCACAAATAAATCGTATTTCACATTTTATTGATAACAATTCAGAACCCAGATTTATAAATGTACGGATAAAAATATAATAAAAACATCAAAATTACAATTAATCAAATGTTATTAAATATCTATGTGTATACTATACATATAGAAAACTCGCTTAAGCTAATAAAATCAGACCAAATAATTCCTATCGACCATACGACTCGATTAGGTAAAGAGTAGCAGCGTTTTTCGTATTAATTAATGTCACGGTAAGTGAAAATAACCTAATAATAGATATAAATATTTTGACAAATAAATATCTTAAATCGTATCATAAGTCGATACCTAACCTAACCTAATCGACTCGGTATAATACTTATCGTGATAAACCGTCGAGTAACACCAATCTCAAGATAATATGATACATTTCTAAAATAATTAAAAAAACTGAGGAAAAAACCATATTAAAATATTAAATTTACTAAATACCTACGTTATGGTCAGTCAATATTTTCATTCACCAGCTAGTGTTA
This sequence comes from Rhopalosiphum padi, assembly GCF_020882245.1. Classification (NCBI taxonomy): domain Eukaryota; kingdom Metazoa; phylum Arthropoda; class Insecta; order Hemiptera; family Aphididae; genus Rhopalosiphum; species Rhopalosiphum padi. The sequence continues at coordinate 35,577,713 of NC_083599.1, forward strand.
TACCCTTTTTATATATTTTTTTGTGTTTAGTGGTACTTATATGGTTAGTGAAAAATACACTTTGCGCCAATAAATTATGAAGTACCTATACTGAGCCTAAATAGGATGATATATACTTATGACATATACTTAACTACCTAAGTGTATAGAGGATAAGCTAAACAAGTTAAAGTTATATTGCAAACTACAGGATTAAAAAAAATAATACATAAAACACAAACCGATACGTCAATTTAATACATTAATTTATTATAAACTAAATAAAACGCCTAATAATACTTCCATTTTTTGTTAATAATACTAATATGATTTAGATGACAGTTGAAAAACGTTTGATTTGATATATACAACCCATTTCTCTATCGGACAAAGGACAGAATAAATGTTCTGAATTAAAAACCAAAAAGTGCCTTCGCTAATATTACTCTTGAAGCTATTATAATATACTCGAAATTTTGTTTTCATTACCTCATTGTCAAAAAAGAAAAATTATCTGTGGATTGAAAAAAAATGTAATTTCAAAGCTTATTATTTTATAATGTAATACTCTGAATTGAAATCACACTCACAGATAAAATTGATCCATATGTAATCAATGTTAATGTTTCAGTTATTAACATTTTATTTAACTATCAAGATCATTTGACAAATTCGTTATATTAAGACCATTGAAAACCAAAATTAAAAATAATATAATATTCGCCTTACTTGAAATGTACATATTCGATATACGTCACCAATTCGCCATATTAATAATTTTTCAATAATGGTTGTAAATTTTTTAATTATATTATAAGAAAACTGTCACATGAAGTGATATAACAATACAACACGGGAAACCTAAATACAGACAAAGCCAAGGGTTGGTAAAACAAATCGATACGTAAAAAAACATGCGAGAACTTGGATATCTCAAAATAAGTCTTGATTTATTATCTGGTTTAATTCAATTTCAAAACAATAGATCACTTTATTCGCGTATATTTTATACCACTATCCCAAAACAATAAAAATAATTGTTATTTTTTAAATATAGTATGTATTTTTCTAATATTTTTTGTAAGTGCCTATTAATACATATTAAAGTATGTTTGGTTATAAAGTTGCAAGAGTTGGATTATCGACCGTAGAGGTTCCTCACAATGGACCTTCTAATTTTAATCAATTTTAATTTATATCCAGTTAATTTTCAAACAACCAAATAAACTTGAACTAGCAAGTAACTAATGCACAAAATCTAATTTAATTTAATATCATTAAATGTTATAATATGTAGATGTTTCTACTCGAAATTATGTTAAGTATTTTATACAACTAAACTTAAATAATGAAGACGAGTATTTTATACCAAGACACTCGTTAAGTACAACATTGGGTAATCAAACGAAAAGAGTCAAATAAATATCTTAAAATACACGAAAAAAAAATAAAAATTCGATTCAAATATTTGAGCACCTCCTGTGCAATAGAAATAACAGTCAGGACGTCTACTTCTGGTGTTGAGAAAGCTAGAAGATCTCTAGACAATTTATTAACAGTAATTAATGCAGTTGATGATGTACAAACTACTTATGTAGTATACAGTAAATAACATACTAAACACAAGTATATAGGAGGGACACAAATATTTCCATGCCAAGAGAAATTTGTTCCTTTGGAAAACTGTAATGCAACTAAGGATATTACATTTAAGAAGTTAGCAAAATGGTATAATTTCAACGCATTAATATAAAAATAATTATGTGCATATCTGTCAAATGAGAAATTATGCAACTCTAAATTCCCGATTCCGTAGTATATAACCTGACAAAATAAATAACCAACAATAATAAAGGCAAATTAATAATTTTAATAATAAATGTAGTTTAAAATTCAAGTTACATTGTTAACAATGTGAATAATATAAATCACCCTTCTCCTATTAATACCTGTGTGGTCGACTGAATAATTATTATTTACTTAAAATAATCATAACAACTTTTGTATAGCCACTTCTATCCCGACAGAACAATATATAAAGGCCCGTTGAAGTATCTCACCAAAAATGAACATTTACAAATATCTCAGATTGTGCTTCATCTATGGGAATAGCCCCAGACACTTTGAAGACAGGTCGACAAATCTTAAATATAATTTGTGGGTTGGTCATAATACGCTCAAAAATCTTAAACTATTTTAACTTTTAAAGGTCTATAAATCGTACAATTCTTTTTTTAAGTTTAATAAATAAATATGAATATTTACTATAAGATAGATTATTACTTACATATAAACCTGAATTATTTGAAAACTCATATTATTATAAATTATTATCTACCTAACATATGCATAAAAATCAATCTCTAAATTTTGAAATGTTTACACTTTTAATTATATCTATTGGTGATAAAAAACATTAAAAATAATTTAATGAATAGTTCGAGTACCTCTACATAAATGTATAATATTATACAATTATTATTACCTATTAATTATTATAATTAAAATATTTCAAAATAAGATTACCATAAATTATAATAATGGAATAAATTCATAGAATTCATGAACTTAATTGTAGCTGCAATATATTTGTATTATTAAAACTACCTAATAGAAACTTTAAAATAAATTAAGAACAGATTTATAGTCATATAAATTCGAAATAGAACCTAATATTATGCTAGAAAAATTTAAAAAGATATTATAATATATCCACTAACCTTGGTATTCATGTTAAATACAATAACTTGTTACCTAAATAACTTATATCATTAAATTATTTTTTATTTTTTTATTAAAAATAATAAACTTTAAGCCACATAAAGGTAAATTGAATGTAAAAATAATGTACCTACATGTTTAAAGTCTCTATAACAATATAAATAAATAACTACAAAAATATGATAACAAAATTATAGATACACTTAAATGCCGACAAAATAACCTAGTGATATTAAACTATCAACTACCAAGAATTAATATATATAAATCATAATTCAGAATACTATAAAATGGCTACAATAGAAAGATAACTGGACTACAAACGAAATTGCGGTCACTAGTTGACCACGAAAACTTGAACTTTCTTGAGTGACTAGCTTATTAAGTAAACAACATTATAACTAAATAAAATCCCTATAACCTATACACCAGCTCTATTTTTGTTTTTTTTATTCTACTTTATTTATTCATACAATGTAAATTGAATCCTTTATCAATATGTATAAGATGTATTTTACGTGTTTAATTTATATTTTACGCCTAATTTATTCGGTATTAATCTTAATATTAACTCGATGCCAAAATTGACAAGAGTACTGCTAAAAAAAACTATTTACTAAGTCAAATACTCTTTACTAGTATTATGTATTTTAAATAGGTACACTTGATATTTTTTTAAATATAATGTTTACTCAGGCATGGATTAACGTATAGGCAAAGTAGCCATTTGCCTAGCGCGCCGAAATTTTAGGGGCGCTCGAGACGAGCAATAATATAGGATGACATATTTATGGATAACATAGAAACTAACTTCACACACACAAAAAAATATGTAATTGAAAAATATTACAATATTATGAAATTACGTAGACATAATATTATTAATAAAATATATTAGTTATAGAAATACGTAATTCACTTCCAATTATTTAAAAATAAATGAGAAGATGTGGCCTGTGTAGCTATTTTGAGGCAGCAGTATGTTGTTTAACAGGATGGAGCTCACTAGACACATGTATAATGATTTGCACATGGAAATATAATATATTTATAATATAAATTTTATAAATAATATGTATATTCATATAAATATATATGTATATTCATTTAAAAATATATTGTAATATTTGTAACATTACTTTTGTGTATACATATTTATAAGTTGTATTAAAGAAATAAATACATAATATAAAATATGAGTAATGAGTATGAATAACGCCATAAAACTATTGAGATATCAAAGACCTGCTAACCTATGAATTATGAAGTGAAACAAATAACAATAAATTAGATATCTATAGTATTAAAAATAAAAAAATAAATTAAGAGTAACATGAATCTTTTAAGGGCGCCTAAATTGTTTTGCCTAGTGTATAATTTTAGCTTAATCCGGCCCTGTGTATACTTCTATAAATATTAGTTTATTTCTATCGTTTTACACTATTGTACAGAGTTTAGATATATCATCTGGTTTAAAAAAATAGATTAGTTGGTTTACACGTATTCATTGTTTGCTTTACAATTTTTATTTTTATAAACACTTATTAAATCAACTTTAAATCATACAGCTTATTAACATATTACGTCTATAAATCATAACGAAATTTTGATTATAATAGATATAAAAAAAAACCTGACTATACTATATCCTAATAGGCTAATACAAACCTAACAAAGCCTAACTAACTAACCAAGCATTTACAGCAAAATTACTCAAAATAATAAATTGAAATACCGATGGACAAAAAATATATTCTTTTAAATGGCAACCTTATTTATACGTGTTTCGTAGGCCTAGAAAATATAAATCAATAAAATAAATGACGAGTCATTTTTCAAAAGAAATACTTAAATCGAAGTATGTTGTATTAGCGTCATAAAATTGATATTAAGCTGAAAGACTACAAATATTTTGACCATAACGTCAAAATAAATATAATACTAATACTAATCTGCACTATTTAGAAAAACATTAAGGTTTATAGATGGGAATCCGATTGGTGCAATCTCTTGACACGTAATGCATTACAGTTTTTGGCATAGACCAGATTAATTTATAAATTACTTTGACAAACTTTAATAAATACTATTTCTAAGGTTTGAAAACTCAAAGTTTAACTGAATAGACTGTCAATTGCATGTGCTAAATAAGCGTTTCCCGACGTTCTAAGACGACAGTTACTTGAGTAAAGTACATCAAACTAGTACACACGCACGTATTACACAATCAAAACACCACCGTGGCACCATCTCGCAGACCGGGATTTAGGTTTTATAATAATATTATAATATAAAGTATAGACGTTAACTCACTACTATTGCGATTAAAAACATATTCGACGAATATTTTATCAGTTACATCGTTTTCTTGTGTAATCCCAAATGGATCCTGTAGATGAATATTTACATATAACCTGCATAGTACATAATATGACATTTATGAATACGATTTTTATTGCTGTAACTTTTAAAAACAAAGTGTAATACTTATACAATAAAAATAGACGACTACGCACTATCAGTTTGTAGAAAGTTATTAAGTAAAAAAAAGTATAAATCCACGACAAAAAGTTAAATTTATATATTCATTACATAGGTTTTACACAAACCAGAAGTGGAGTCATCCCATTTATAAAATTACAATTTTCATTTTTCAAATCATGTTCAAAATAATTTACCAAGATAGGTAGATATTACATATGACGATATACCAGAAGCGCATAAGACCAAATAATATTACCTATGTAGTGTTGTACGTGAGTACTTATTTATAATTTGTTCTTCGATATATGCGCTAGAAAATACGCAATTTTCTAAACTACAGCTACACTACATTATCAATAAAAAACGACGAAAAACAGTTGTTACAACATAATAGCACCTACTTATAACCCTATGACCTATCACAAGAATACCTACTTTTCAAAAATCTATGATTTTTTTTATATAGACAATAGGTACCAATATTAATATAACATTTACAATTATTGTTATTCACTTAAATTATAAACTAATAATATAAGCTCAGCTTTCACCATTAAAGCGAACAATAGTTCTGGTTACATATTATTATATTTTGAACCAATGTGAAATCTCGATGTACATTACCTAACCGAACTTCTTTAAGGTGCATATTAAAATTAAATTTATTTTAAGCCTAAAACTACGCCTAACCAATAGCGTAATAAAGATACTAAGCACAAGCATAATAAATATACTTCCAGAACAAATTTTTATATCTTGTATACCTAATAAAAATATTGATTTGATGAGGTAAAACAAAATAAAATATTAAAATGTTTCAAAAATCTTAAAATTAAGATTTTTAATATCTATAATTGGATTATATAGGCATAATATACATTATATTTTTATTAATATTAAATCAATAAATATATTTAAATATAATCCAAAATTATATAAGAGATGCATAAGAGCCAATTTGCCAATTTATAGTACTTTTGTTATAAAAAGATAAATTCAACGTGAATTTATTTTATTATGGTTCGTCAAGAATAACACAAAAATAAGATATACAATATTAAATATTTCATAAATTACTACAGCTTTCATATAAACTACATCCATTAACGTTTTCATTATTACAGATCAGTTAGGTACGTAAAATGTAAAAGTTTTTTATTTGTTAAACACTTATTTCTATATTCTATTTCATTCGACTACAGTGGCGGCGTGATACCTATTTTTTAGATCAAGTGTTCCATCTATAAATTGAATGTGTATGTAATATGTATGTGGGACATGGACCAAGGGTGGGTAAGTATACAAAAAAAGTTATGAAATATATTCTATGTTTACTTCAAGTCTTAAAGTCTAGTTAAAACGTATTATATTAAAATATGCTTATTGCTAACCATTTATTATATATTATAGATCATTTACATATGCGTAGTGCACCTTACAGTCGTGTAATCATATTTTAAGACCGCGAAGTTATCGATAGATATTTTCTCGTAGTCTGTGGACCACCCTACTATATAATATTATATAAACAGTTATAACTTGTCAGTATTTCTATTCTTGATATATAACATTCAACAAGTAGAAATTAGCTACATATTACTAAATTGGTATTTTGTATTATCTATTAAAACTGAAATAGTATTAATAATATAGTATTATCCATTAGGTAACTTATACATAGTCATAATGATTTAGAAGTTTATATGTTGTTTCTTTAAAATGATGGTTTGGTACTAAAACATAGTGATTCGTGAGATCAGAATGGTATTTTAACCTTAAACTTTGCATAATCAATAATATTAATTGTCCGTATAATTTTATAAAATGTCCAAAAATAAACCTCTGCGCCGCCAAATAGAGTTCTACTTATAAATATTCTTTTAATAATTCTTTTTAATTTCAGAAATATATCCTTTACATTAAATCAAATTTCCGTTTGTTTTGCCATTATAAAATGTATTTCATCTGCATGAGTTTATACACTCCACTATTCCAGCAATATTATGTCTATATTATGTTTATTAACATTTATATTTTAAAACATTTTAAATATTATACTAGTAGGTACATGTACGTATTTTATTTACATAGGTAGTAATAAATAATTGATTTTTTTTTTTTTTAATTTACAGTGCAAAAACTGAATTAATTAAGGAACAGACTCCTAACACACTTGACATAGATAAATTAGTGTTAAGTTACTATTTTTTCTAAGTATGAATATTTATGTGTATAACTATAATTGTATACATAAATAATGCTCCTCATTAATAATATGTTTTCCATTTCCCCTTTTTAACGTTCAACGTTATAAGTTAACTGTTTTCTAAACTATTTATACATTATATTTATGATCTACAATCAACAATGATCATAATATAATTTGATTATATAGATTTAAACTTATATCCTAATGATCCAGAAGTTATTACAAATGTAATGATCACTCATTTAATGCGGTATGAACCATGCCAGCCAACCTTAAAATATTGCCACAGTGTACTTAGAAAGTTCCATAAATCAAATTATTATAACATATTACTAATTGGGTCCTTAAAAAGTACTTAGTTGTCTTACTCAATATCAACGAACAAAGTATACTGTAATCTAAACAACCGTGCTCGCACCACCAAACATCTACAAGCAGCTGAGATAAACCGTGAGTTATTTTCCTAAATTATTAGAGTTGATTAAAAACTGCACCATTCTAAACAACAATAAATATCAAAAAACTGAAAAGTTCTTCGAGCTATTATTAAAATTTGGTATTTTCAGCTAAGCAAAATATTGCATTAAGAGGTTATGGACGAGGCATTTATGTCCCAAAATCAGGGTGATATTACGGTCAAAAACTTAAGTTTTAATTCTGAAATAACATAATGTGTCAATTGTTGAATTTTTAACTGGTAAAAATAATATTTTCAAGTTATTTTATAAAGACGTTAAAACTTGTTGAAGAATATTATATAAGAAAATTACGAGAAACCAAGTTCGAATATCAATAATTAAATAATTTAAAGAAAGTAGATTGTTTGCTGTTATAATTGATACCACTACTCAAAATTCTAATACATAGAGAAATTTACTTTTGTAGTGAGATATATTCATGAAGGTATCAAAAAATATGATTCCTTAAATTTTCACAGGAATAAACATAGGTATTTTATTTTTAAGGTAAACCATTTGAATGGTTATTGTGCTTAGAAACAGGTACTGATGAGTCTGAAAAAGGAATGTTTAATACTTTTTGTCGTATTACGGAGAACTACCAAATTTATTGGGAATGAGATCTTTGTGCGCAGTCATATGATAGAGCTGCTTCAAATCAGGGGGTGTTTTGTTTTGAAAAATGTATCTAAATATTAAAATCCAAGAGTCAGGATGTCTGGTGCTTTGCACAAATAACAAACTAGGTAATAGTTGACACTTAAGATTATACTATTGAAACTATCTAGTGAACAAGATAAGTAAATAGACATTGAAGATACAATTAATACTTTTGGAAATTCATCAAATCTTCTTAAAAAATTTCAAATATATTCTTAAATATTTCTTTTCGATAGACTTTAATTATAATATGTTACTTCTACCATTTTATGAGCATTTAGCTAATTTTCTTTGAATATTTATGTAATACTAATTATATAATACGTCCATTCCGATTTTTCTTATAAATAAAAATCTAACTCCTTCCAAATTATAACTGTACCTAGACCTAAAGATGTTTTGGGATGAAACTTCAAATGTGTTATTTTAATAAAACTTAATGGGTGGGTATAGGTCACAAGAACATGTTGCTGTCCTATTAATAAAAATATTTTGTTTCGCTACTGTTCGGTGACAAAAGGTTAATTTAAATTTTTAAACCTTTTTAATACATTAAAATATCAAAATAATTAAAAACGACTTTTAATTTTGTGATTTTAATGTTAATTTAATTTAATAATATAAATAAATCATTATAATTTAAAGTTTATGAAACAAAAGGTTAACAATATAACTTTAGTCAATAATATATAAAAAATAACTTCTATCGTACTTATATTATATACTACAAAAATAATTATAAATAAGGATATGCCATATTGTACTATAATTATATGATATTATTTATCTCGGATAACTTAAAACTATTATAATATATTTTAAGTACCTACATAAAAATGTTCAAAATAAGCGAATCAATTATTTGCATTTTTCACTAATGCCCGGATTTCAATGCAAATGCATAGTTTTGTATACTCAACCTAAACTAATTCTGATTAGAAACTTCGTCAACTCATAACGCGTAAATTCTTGTATTGAAAATGTATTTTGCATATTTTTGCACATATTTGAGTGAAAAATCATATTAATTACAAAAAGTTGCATATTTTTGACATATTGAATGAAATAGTTGAAATGTAATTAAAAGTTATTGTGTGATAGTGTATAACAACAATCACTTGATCCTAAATACGACTGCCTACTTAATACCATATAATGTTAATTATCTAAAAAATAAAATTATAATAAAAACGTAGGTATACCTAGGCATTTATAAAATACGAATGTATAGGTACCATTTTTAACAAGTCATAAATTTCGATTTGATAACACACAAACAAGTAAGTACTCTGTTCTAGTTATAAATTGTTGTTTTATGTTTTTTTTAAATATCTAACTATACTTGAACTTGTCACATATTTTTTTATACCACTCATTTTTTTTTTTAATGAAATTGTATTATTACCATTATATGTTAGGTGATGATTAATAAACAAATAAAACTACATTACATAATGATACCTTATTAAAGCATATTATTATAAAGTTTATATTTTCCAAAAATAGATGTCAGTACAAAATAAGAATTATATTAGAATAAATCCATTTCATTGCCAACATTCTCATAATCCCACCCCGTCCAAATATTATATAAAAATAATATGGATATATTAGTTTACTCTACCACCAAACACTGGTCGCCAATTTATCAAACATCATTTATATTCAACATCCTATGCATACACTTTTGCAGCGGGCAACGTGTAAATATCCTTAAAATATACGGCCTGAGATAAGATATTATATGTATAAAAATATAAAGATGCAAATACCTACAACAAATACATATAGGTACCTACGAACGTACACAGAACCCGCGTATTTATGAATCGGTTACGAACGCACACATACAATTATTATCAAAAAAAAAACAGTAATTATTTAATATTATTACGTATATCGTGTACTCTCACTGCGCTACGGTGAATTGAATGCACGCTCGTACGAGACGTCGTGGGCTATAAAACGTACCTATAAGCCCGATGCAAACCTGGCTCGAGCCGCTAACCTATTATACACGCAGCTGTATACCCATTATACCATCAAAGGATAGAAGTTGGCGGCAGGCCACCCCACGGCCTTTTGTCGCTTTTAATTAATCGATGGCGATAGATTGATGGATCGATCGATTAAACAGCATTATTATATTACATCAAAGAAAAACTATAATACGCACCGTCGCCGTTTGTACAAACATAATTAATTACGCATCCCAGACGCGCGCTCGTTGGCTGACAGGAAATCAAGAAACTTATATAAAAAAAAACTATAACACTTAGACCAAACCTTTAGACGATGAATTCCTATTCACCTGCTGCTTATTCATTTAACACGCCATGTCGCTATGTTATAAACTCTTATAGTGTTGTATTACGGTAAGTTAATATGCTAATTTTATCTGCGTTACCCCCTACACTCGTATAGCTATTTGGCAACTATAAATTACAAATCAAAGTCGACAGATAGGTATATGTATCCTAAGGAACAGGGGTGATGAAAATAATCATTGTTATTACAAGTCATCGCCATTAATTGTTATAAATATTTAAATACCATTATATGTATATTATATATTAATTGATCCTACCAGCGCTCTGCTCGCGAACTTTCGACATAGCATAACTATCATTTTTATAAATAGTAATTACATTTTTTTCGGTTGTTATAATATTTATCTTTACCCAAAAATGACAATGTTACAATACATGCTTTTTAATATAATAATATAAATATGATGTACTTATTATAAAAACTATTATTTTTAAATACCACATATTATTTTTTAAGCAGAAATTATTATTATTTTCTTACTAAATCAATGGTTTTATGATCATGATGATATAAGTTATACTATAACGTTCATCGTGTTAAGCCCGTTTTAAAATATATTTATAATCTAAATAACTGTATAGATAGATACATTTAATCTTATAAACTACAAATATCTTATTTTACATAAGTATTTAAAAAAAAAAATAGCGTACCTAAATATGAGTAGATTATAACCGTGAGTTGTGAAGACTAAATAAATTATAAAATATAATAACCTATATTATTATATTGACATTTTAAATATAAACAAAGTAATATAATATATTACATTATACCTATAGCTATTACCCATTTTATATAACTACTATTATGTGTCTCATGTAATCATATGTTAAAACTTAAATTAACCTGTCAATATAGTGATTACCTCAAAAAATATGTTTATTAATTATTTTATATACTAAGTAAAGTAAATAGTATATTTATTATTTAACAATGAATTGATCCATATTCACAGCCAAACCTATTTTTTTCTAATTATTATAAACCAATCCAAAAAACTGTTTCAAACTTACAAGTTTTTTAATATACATTCAAAATAGAAATAACGAATAAAATACACAAATTCGAAAATATGTTTTTATAGATTACCGGCCATATTCATTAATAAAAATAAGGTAGGTAATAAAAAATCAGATAAGTTTAAAAAGAGATACCAAAAACAAATACAGAAAAATTATTATACAAACATACGCTGATATAATACAATTACAATTAAATAATATACCTGCCTACAAAATAGGAAAAATTGTAACAAAAATCTTGAAAAAAAACTATTTGAAATTAAAATAACTACTTACAATATTGCATTATAAATGTTAATAAAAAATGTGAATTTTCAAATAAAATATTTGAAAATTAGCCATAGAAAGCTAGCACTTGATAAAGTACTAAGAAAACAATACCCAATATAACCTACTAACTAATCCTGGGACCACAAATTGAAACAAAATCAACTTTAAAAATTAATTTATATAAATTAATCTATACATAAGGAATAACTATTGACAACAAATATAAATTAATATATTAATTATAGCTAGTGTCATAACCACTGAAATTATGTGTAGAAGTTCAAACATAATAAATAAGTAGATCGTTAATAAATGTAATTAATAAATTAAAAACATTAAACTAATGGTTCTGGTGATCGAAACAAAAAAAAATCGGTTGTAGTTTAAGAACAGGATCGGTGTTGTACCTATGTTGTATAATATAGTATTATAGCATAAACTGTGAATTACAATAAATTATTACTAATAAATAATAATAATATGATATATTATACATTTAAATGTTTAATCAATAACCATATACCTATCATTGAATCGTTTTGATTGGAAAATATCATACAACCCTCAACACTTTCAAAAAGTATCACAAATAACAGAATAATATTATATATTTAACGATAAATTGTATTTGTTTAGTAAACATAAAATATGATTTAACTTTAAATTATTGTTGTATTAACTTATGTATATAATATTATGTTACGCTGGCAAGTTGAACGGAAATCAAAATGTATCGATTACCAGAAGTTTTTATGTCAAACGAATTTGTATCGATAACCTTTAGAATCTTAAATTTGAATGCCTTTATATTTTGGAATTTTAAAATGAAGAAAACATGGTCTCAAAAGCCATGAAAATACTACGCGTCTTTCACAAAAATGTAATGAATCAAATTATACAAAGAGATAAATATATAGGTACTATACCTTTCAAAAATCGTGATTTTATTTTCCATTATGAAAAATAAACACTAATATTTTCCCACTTATTTTGGGATAAATACATAAAAATCATAATAAAGTATCTTTGTTGACTCTTCGATATTAGCAAGAAGTAAGGGAAATATTTTTAAGGCAAGCATTTTTCGTTTCTTTTTAGAAAAGCGTACGTACTTCAAGTCAAATTCTATTTGTTACATATACACACACTATTTATATGTTAAAAACGAACCTCGGGCTTTTCCAACCACTTGAACAGACACAACACTATTTAGTATTTACATTACCACTTCGTTATACACGACCCATCAATTCAACTTGGTGTTTTCTTAATAAAAAGCTATAAATGAAATATCTTTATACTTCTTTATAAAAGTGGATGGAATTTTCGGTCCCTGAAATAACAATTTTATCGGTCGTTCAAGTTCACATATAAATTGAATTGTAGACGGAACTCGAAAAATAACTTTTTGTGTACAGTCGTCAGTGTATTTTACGCACACTAAATGCTTACAAAATAATATATCGATTCTGAACGAAATTTAGATTGTCATGAAAATGTAGAAAATGTATGGAAACTATATAAACAAAGTCACGTCGAACCTTATTCCAAATATTGCAGCCACAACACATGTTTCGGATGAGTGGTGATGATATCCACGGTAAGCGTGTATAATAATTATATTTATTCTTTTTTTCCAATTTGATACTTAGTATGATTTTGTATAGAGCGTAATTTATATAACAATTAATAGGAAACGTAAGAGTACCTATACACAATACAATATCTATAATTACCCATCAATATTACTTATTATTTTGACTGGGATTTCAGTGTGCTTTGCATTATTTTCTTAAACTAGTTAGGTATCCTATTCTCGTTTTATAGTATATATTATGTTTAATTTATTTTTGTTTCAAAATATTAAGTTTTTTATTTTTCATTTATGCACACTTTTGTATTTTTTGTAAATTTTCATTTTTAAGGTCATTTTTTCATTTTTTTAGTGAGAATTTTAGTTTTAGAGCAACTGACACTAAAATCAGGATTTTTTTATATTTTTATTCTAAAATTTTGACATAAATTCGAAAAATTGTTTACGATATAAATAATCGAGATCACAAGTGGCGATAGCGATAGAAAATTAAATAAAAATAATTATTTCTTCATATTAAAAGTCTACGTATAAGGATTGAAATTGTACAGTTTTACAAAACTTTTTTCAAATTTAATGCTCATAAAAATATTTATTGATTTAATGATGTTTTTAAATTTAAAAAAATGTAAGAGCATTTTATGGGTGCATAATTTTGAATTTTTAAGGTATTTCATATTCATTCCTTATAGCCCTACCTATTATCTAAATACGCAAATCCACCAATACTATAGGTTAGTCCAAGCGTTTAGTACTTGCCAATATGGCTACTTAATACTCAATATATCAATATATATGGAATCATAATGCGAAATCGCCAATAGTTAACGATAATTTTCAGTTAAATTTATTAAGCTAATTTTTATTTATTTAATTATTTTTTATTTATTCTTTTTTCTACCTAATGGACTTAAACATACCAAAACCATCTAATCGAAGGTCTACATTTTAAGTTTTACCGTAAATATTAAATAATATACCTATCCAATCTGATTTTCCTAACTAATTAATAAATATATAAAGATATTAATTGAGGAACTGTTCACTGACGTTAGAAAAAAAATAAAAACTGTTGGTGTTATGCACCGTCCTTAAAAATGTTATCATTTCATAACATAACTTGGGATAAACTTCAACGCTTCGTATGGAACTAGTAGGTATATAGGCAAAACGGATTCAACTAATGTAAAACTTAATCAAAACAAAATAGTATTATAAGTTTTTAGTACTATAAAATCTCCATATTATATACCTACAAGCAAGCTTTGTCTTAAACTGTTGTTGACCGATCCGAACTAAAACTCAATTAAAACCGCAACACAACCAATAGCTTCTGAAAACTAGTCAAACCAAAATGTCGGTATAATAGTTCTAAAAAGTTCAAATTAAGACTGAATCATCGAGTAGGATCCAGCATATTCGTTTTATAAGGACCAAAGGACCAACCCCAAATAGACAAAACCAGACCGAACTATTATTAAGTAAATTTAACAAAGATCATTTAAAACTGAAGAATAAGACAGAATGAACAATTTAATGTGTATTAGTTGGTAATGTGTATTAAACATGTATTTATTATTCCTAACAATAAAATATTTCTAGATATTCCTCTCAATAATTACTAACTTATATTATAATAATTTTAAAATACGAATCCGAGAGCTATAGAAATAATCGGTAAAGGTTTAATTAAAACCACATTGTATGGCAATTAAAATACTATGTGATAAAAATCAACACATTAATAACTACATATGCTATAAATATGAAATAAGTAGGAGACATACAATCGTTATACCTACCCGATTTTATACAAAAAACTGAGTATAGCTAGTTTTTTTTACATTTAAATTCAACTCGAGCTTTACTTTGAAAATTACGTTTACGATACCAAACAAATGTATCTGTATCATAAAACAGCCAACCAATAATTATTCAAGAAGATAAAAGGGGAAAACATTTGTTGACTGTGGATAATTCACTTTTTAGATAAAATGTAAAAATATTTATTTTAATTATTTTTTAAATAACCATCACATACAATTTAATCCTTTTTGCCTTAACATAAATTGACATGATCAACAATAGTGTGAATAGTTTTTAAAAAATTAAATAATTAGCACAGATATAAAACAATATATGTATTATCTTATTTATTATTATGTATGCATAATAGTAGTCACTTCAAACATTATTACAAAATATGGCAATTATTATTCGATAAAACTAATATGATTAACTATTAAAATAATTAATTTTAGGAAAAAATATAAAATAAAATTCTTATGGTGCTCTCAATAGACTTATTTAGCGGTAGTTTCAATACTACACCAATACGACAGAACAAGGAAAAAATTAATAAAACGATTGTTTCATTGTGATACCACTATGGCCGAAAGAGTAAAGGTTCAATATTATAATATTTTATGAACATAATAACATAATACTATTTTGATTAACTTTATATGAATACCTGTACCTACTCATCACCATTACAGATAACATAATATTGTATTTGTTTGCATACTTATAAGCAAGTACCTAAATAATTCAAATAACGGAGTAATACATTATCCTATGTACAAAACAGAAGATGTACTAGCAAGGTTTGAAGTGTTTCAGACCATGGAATATTATCATTGTGCTACACCTTTGCACCATTCGATACCTTTAAATTATTTTAATATTTTCTACATAAAACGATACGCACAACATAACAGTTCATCATTCAACTAGTCATTCAATGTCAAGATTTAAATAATTCTTAATTTTTTATTAACTTACACGTATTACCTACCTACTTATGTTAGTATTTCAAACAAAATAATATATCGATACTCATTAAGTATCGAATATCGATCATCCTACATGAGTAAAATTTCAAAAAATCTCTTTGTAAATAAATTATAACTGCGTATGATTTCGAACGTACCTAGTGGTTTTTTATACAGATACTTTTTAAAATCTCGCAGCCAACGATGTTTTGGTTATGCTGCAGCTTAACTTTAACGAAATAAACACATCAACACTTGGTTATGTCACTCGACACTTTTTTTATAACCTTAAACTCTACAATTAAAACAAAAAAATACTTAAATAAAAATCTATTGTTTAGATTTTAAACACCTAATCAAAATAAACTGAACTTAAAATAACTATTGTTATTTCGAATTCACAAATCTGAAACTCTATTAACACTTATTGACTCAATATTTAAATAAGCCATACCTAACTATTATACAATAACTTGTAATTAATTTCGTTAAGTAGCTACATATTATATAATATAATATACATATACATTTATCCATAAACATCGTAATATTTCAACCTAAGTTTACGATTTTTATTTTATTTAAAACGATTACTAAACTGTGGAGGAAGTTAATAAACGAACTGCGGAAAGTATTTGCATATTCATGAATTAGATATAGTCAAGCAAATACTAGAAACTCACTAAAGCACAGCATTTTTTACAAAATATAATTAATATTTTTATTCTTTTAACTATTTATAATATAGTACTAAATTCACCATGATAATTATCCCACTATGGCATTATGTTGCAACAAATTTATAAAATACTAGTTAGGTACCCCGTTTTAATATTTTCATTGATATACATTTTATCAAGTATTAGAAATATGTAATATTATTTTATACTAGATATTTTCTATTAATAAACAACTGATTGGGATAACTAGTAAGTATACATACCTAATTGAAACAAGACGTTTTTCAATAAGAAAAAAACTTATCAGAACCTGGTTAGGTATAAATTCTGTTTAGAAATTAAACCATTTTATTTAATAAATATTATCCAATAAAGAAAGATATAGTATCTTATTATATTAATGTATTCGTATAAACTTTAAAAATTGAGTATTGGTATTTGGCTCATAAAACTACTAAACAAACACAAATATATATATAATCTTAATTCCAATTTCAGACTGACCTTTCACGCATTTCCATATGTTTCCAAGTTAGTTGCAGCAAGCATAGTGTAATTTATACAGTCTAGATATACAATCCATTTTAAAGCATTAAGTAAAAACATTGAAAATAATTTATTTATGCTTGCTAACGCTTATAATAAGTGCATACGTATTACCTACGTGTATAAAAACAACAATATTCTTAATGTTATCGAAAAACACAAACACATGATTCTCCAAACTCCAAAATACCAAGTTGATAACAAATGTGAATATATTATTGTGATTTAATTAAATTGAAACCATGCAATATATTGTTATTTATTAACAGTAGTAACACACATTTTAATGATAACAATTAAATATTTCGTGTTGTTTACATAATTCAAAATTTCAAAATAATATAAATTCGATTTAAGTGCATTAACTATATAAAAAATTATACCTACCTACTTAATATATAAGATCTAATATAAAGTATTTTTAAACTTATTGCAGTACCCTATTTTAATGTTTACATACCTAATATAATATGCAAATACCTAATGCCTAGTATTATGAGAAAACAAAAAAATACAAGCATATATGATGCCAGCCTAATCTATATTTTAATAATATGTATTAAATACCATATAGGTAATCTGGTAATTTATAAGATTGGTTAAATGTATATTATTTTTAATAATAATGTAATAAATGTAATATTCCACGTTAACCTTATATTCACAATATAAGCCGTTACACACTAAGTGTGAATAGTCTTAACATTCGAAGAAATACATTTGATTTAAAATTCTTGTAAAAATTAGTCAATACTCAATGGTTACATAGACTGGTCAGAATTACTTAATTTTATAAATTTGTATATCCCTCAACGCCAAATTAGGTCTATTTATACTTTTTAATATTCAATTGCACAAAACCAATTATACCTTAAATGTAGGTACCTTTCATTAGAATCATGAGATTAAATAATAATATTAAATTGATACATTTAATTTTGACTCTATTAAAACTTTTTGTAATTATATTATTAGATACCTACCTATTATGTTTGAATTATGTTTATTATTATATTCATTAATATTTTTTTTTTATATGTTTTATCTTACTCTACTTCTCCTTATTATTACTAAATGTATGTTTTATAATTTATTGGGTATTAGCTCGTTTAAATTAACAAATGATATATTTAAGCTATGTTATCAACAAAGAACAGAATTAATATTGTATCTCAAAAATTAAAATCATACATAATATATGATGAACTAACATAAATATACCTAACCAAATAATTTTGTTTTTATATTATTATTTTTATTATTATTGTTATTAAAAATAAATTACAATGAATATGGGTTTATGTACAATAAATGATTTTTGTAATAAATGAAAGATGATTAAGCACCAAGATATGACCACATAGTGCCACCTGACAACTAAACGTTTAAATTGGAAATTAACAAAAACAAATAATTAATGTTTCTAATTTCAGATACCTATTTAACTTTTAAAAACTGTTTAACATTTCAAAATGTTTTATATACTAAATACTCAAAAGCACTAGTGATGTACAATAAATCAATAGATTGAGCGATAATGATAATATTAAAATATTTTTATAAAACATAATATGGAATATAAATATAGATAAACCAAAATATAACTGAGTATTAATATACTTAAATTTTATTATTGTTTGATAGAATACATATAACTACCTTTATAAACCATGTTATTTTAATGAAGAGTTGATATTTACATAACTTTAAACTAACTAATTCATTCTAAGTTTTCAGATCCTTTCTGTCATTATAAACAGTTTAAAAACTAATAATTGTATTACTAAATATGAAACAACTAATCCCTTTTTTGTCAAATAAATATAAAGTAAATACAAGACAACTCTAGGCTTCTGTTAAAATATTATATTATTTTAGTGAGTTTATTAAATTTAAATGCATCTCCTTAAACAAATATCTTTGTAAGCGTTTTATCTTTATGTGCATATTTCCTTGCCATTAAGTGCTAACCATTAAACGTCAAAGACATGTGAAAAGTTGAATAGTTATTAAAATATAATATTTAATATTATGAATGTATAAGCTATTACAAGTGTATTAGGGACTCGCAAAGTTTTGTAGATATACTAGGTTGGCTAATTCATAACAAAATTGTGCAATTAAATGATTATATTTTAAAATGTGTAACACCAGTTTATATTATATTACATTTTATACAACAAACTAGGTATATTTCTAACACAGCAAGCCACATCAGATGTGAAAATTAAAATAAGAATTAATAAAGAAAGTAGAAGCATTCCCATCTATATATAATACAAATACTCATTAAAGTCAGTAAATTCAAATCAAACCTTATGAGTTATGACGAAGATGATATTTTAGAGTAAACCACATACATGGAATATAATTACTAAGAATATTATTCAAATTGCATTATTATTTTAATATGTTTATAATCAATATGAATTTCAAACTTGAATTTAATGTCTATTGTACCTATATAATTTTAATGATATCTTATATTATTAAAATAAAAGTTATATTTATAAAAAGAGTACCAGCAATTTTAGTCACTAAGTATATGTTTTTAATTTTATAAATTGTTTATATTTTAATTTTTGTGGAATGAAAATTAAAATAAAATAATTTAATATTTTACAATAGCATGAAAAATAAATTAAATTGTCTTTTAATCTAATTGTCAATTTAAACAAGTCATATATATTGCTTAGCACAACAGGACAATTCAGTATTATACTATTATATACTATGCCTAACTTATATTTTAAACAACCATTCAACATATAAATATGTACAATAGCTTCAAATAAAATCAGAGAAGTTAAAACATTTCAATTAAATCATTCATAATACTAAAATTAATAAATTACATAAGTTTCTGATAACTTTATTAAGTTTTTTTAAATTAATTTTATTTAATAACTTCATACATAGCTATGAAAATGTTTATCAGATCTTTAATACCTATATAAAATTTTAGGAATATTACCAATTTGTCGTCAATAAATTAATATTAATTAATCAAATTTTATAAATTTACATTTTTTATAATAATCCATAAAAATACTAAAATAACACTGATAGTAATTTATTAGAAATGTGTTAATGAAGATAATTAATTAGTTAAGGCTTATATCAATATAACACATTTTGTTTCTTGCAAGTTATACCCAAAAATCAATTCCAAAAAGGAAAAATACAAATACACCAAATTAGAAAAAAATTTAAATTATTAATTTTTCAAATAATTTTAATTCTTTCTATGTCAATTTCTAAGATGAATATATCCCAAAATACTGAAAACCACCAGTCATGCAAAGACAAAAAAAACAATGAGTCTATATTTAAAATATTTGAATGATTTAGTATTATAAAATATTATAATAAGTGCATTTATCTGAAAATGTAAAACAATGCAAAACAAACGTTTAAACATTTTAACTGTCTTATGAATCAGACTTTATAATCAATAAGGTTCAACCCACAACAAGGGAGAAAAATACATTTTTTACACATATATAGTCTTAATATAGGTTTCTAAATTGTATGTTAGGGTGGGCCTTAAAATCTTATAACGACTCAAAAGTATTTTTCACCTAGTGACCAGAACACATACAAGCAATTGGTAATATTAGTATTTTTAAAAAAAAGTGGCATATTGTGGAACATAATATGTGTGTTAGTTTGATTATTAGTCTTATGTTAAATAAAGTAATATGGTATAATATGTACTAAAGTATGCTATGTTTAAAAACTGATAATTAACTTCTAAACCAGCTTTATTTTTTATTCACGTGATAAAATAAATTATAAATATACCTAAATATCATTTAAATATTTTACTAAACCTGATTAAGACTTAACCAAACAATAAAACAAAAATTGTAGAAAATAAAATAATTATTTAATCTTTTAACTGTATCAAGTTACAATAGTAATATAGTATACCTAGCATCCTAGCAACCTAACAAATAAATTATTTTGTTTCTAATCATTTTACTGTAATCCTGTATGTATAGAACTATTTATTTTAAAATAATAATTAATAATTAATTTTATGATGCAAGTACTAGTTATTATAACAATATATATTTTACCCTTTAAATATGTATTAAAAATAATATGCTCATCGCTTATATTTATTTATTATGATTTGTAAATGTTTGTTTCTAAGAAACCAAAAAGTAATGAGTTAATTATGTAAAAATAAAGTTCCTTAAATTAATAACTTAACACTAAAAATTTTGTGTTTACTAAATATAATTTAGATTAATAATTATGAATAAGTAACATTTATTGGTAACTAACAACTGCCCTTTTATATTATACAAAAATACTTCATACGAGCATAATATATAATGTATACTTTATAAATTATAATATTCAGTATATTAATCATTCATACGAGCAAAATTAGTACAGAAAATCAATGTACCTAAAAATATTCTTAACTGCCTAACATTTCTAAACAAACTGTTTTATGCAAACTACTAAAATTTGTGTCGTGCCGACTACCTACCTACAAGAATGAGGAATGACTAGATTATTATGCGAGTACAAGGTATATACTATACTATATACTATATTATATAAATAAATAGTTGTATCTTAAGAACTCAAAATAACCAAAGACTGAATGATAAAACACTTTATTGTAAGAGAAAACAAATAGCTTATTCAATACAACATTTAGTGTTACTATAACAGTATAGTTTAACCATGGTCAATTTTATATTTGTTTATTTTCTGTACAGCTTTTGGTGAGTAAAAGTAAAAATTTTGTGATTTAAATTAACAATGGTATTCCACATAGCAAATAATTTCAAAATATTCAAACACTTCAAATTAAAAGTTTATGAGAATTGAAGAATATTACACTCAGCTTCTATGCAAATGTTGTATACAAATTACATTATACTAATTATATACTCCATCCTACATTAATTTTTTTCAATTTCTCTTGAAACTGTTTAAATCAAACATGAATTAGTACTATCTGATTCAAGGAAATAACTTTAATCCTTTAATTTTGTCTTAGATGATTTTACTGTACAAAGAAACTATTTAAATAAAAAAAAATTATTTTATATTATTTTAATATAGCTGTGGTTTTATGAATTTATCCTTTTTATAAAATAACCTTTAATAATAACTGATTCACCATTAAAAAGTTAATTACCTTTCTGCAACAGACAAGACTATACAAGTAGATAACTAAATAAGAATATATTATAATAACTTGTGATGTATTTTTTTTTTTTTACAAAATATTTTACTAACATCACAAGAGAAGATAACAAAAATGTTAATACCATAAAAGCAATTCTCTCCTTAAAAATATGCATTTAGAATTTAAATTGAAATAATAATTTACTTAAACACTAAATACCATTCCCTAGCATAATTCAAAATTCAAACAGATAAGGATATAAAGTAGGCTGCATGTTATTTATACATTTTTAATTTTTATTTTGTGAAATATGTTGATGCCAGACAGTAGCAACTTTTGCGGTAAAGTTACTAAACAAACATAATAATCTACAAAACCAAATAAAGAATATATAATGCTATATAAGTATACCTACAAATTTAATTTTTAACTTATAAGTACTATTTAGTACTATTATTAACTATTTAGTTGGAAGTAACAAAATGATGGTTCAGGGAAATTATTCAACTATTTAATTAATTAAATCACTTCACCAAAGGTTCTCATGCTATTTATCATATCAAATGATGCCAATTATCATAAAATACTACTATACTAGATAGTAGATATTATATTAAAAAATTTCTCCTTTTTATGTTTTCTTTATAATTCAAACAGTTAAAATTCACATATTTTGTCCAAAACTTTTATACATTTTTTCAATCCATGTCCCTCAATATTTTTCAGATTAAAGTCCTACATTTTATTTATATAACCTCTTATGGGATTAAAGCATTCTCAATAAATAGAATATTTTCTAAATGTAATAAACCAACTTCATTTGTTTTTGTTAAACCAAATAAACCATCAATCTTAAAAAATAATATTCTATGATATTTACTTAAATTATTTATTATTACTTTTATCTTAAGTCTATATTTATTCTATATTGTATGTTATTTAAGTTAATTAGTTAATAAATAGGTATATATTTTATATTTTACTATAAACTACAAAGTTTACTTATATTCAAAAATAATGTGTTAATTCGCTATTCTCTTCAACAATAAAAAAAAATTCTACAATTTCAGTTTGAAGATTGTATAAAGAAAAGCAATTAATGGGTCTGATAAGATTATATCAGCCCCGAATGCTTACCACAAATCATTTAATTTCTTATAAGAAAAAAACTAGATACATACATTTAATACAAATAGTTATGTTGGTTAATGGTTATTAAAATTTTAATTTTTTTAAAAGTACTGTTTATTTAAAACCTTTTTATTGTCTATTTTTCTTAGTATAACCAAGTAAAATAGCATAAGAAAACCTAACTACCCATATATTCAAAACTTCAGATTAAAAAAAAAGTTTTGTAATGAACTTTAATTATTTATTTGAAGGCAACAATTTACATATATAACAATATGATTTCTTTATAAAACATAATTAGTTAATATTAATTCATCCAACAATTGTCTTTATTATAAATTATAATATACATATGTGCTTAACTCTAGGCCACTCGAGGTTATAATGACAGGTACCTAGTCTGGTAGTCTACCTACATAACATTTAATGCATGTGAGAAAATATAATTTTATTACCTAATTAATAAGCCTCAGTATACAAAACTAAGTGTAGGTATTTTAAAATTTAAAAATAGAATTTTATTGGAGTAAGTATACTAACATGACAAAAATAATTTAGTAATCAAAACAAAATAAAAAATGTAGTCTAAACATAAAGATTGTATTTGATCTGTTGTAAACCAATTAATACTTCTGAATTTTAATTAAGTTAAATAATGGAATTAAATAAGTAGCAATTAATATTTAATCAAATCAATTTTAATTAAATAAAAACCTACCATACTTTTAAGGTAATTCTAGTAAAATTTAGAAAATTATTTATTAATTATAAAAATATTTGAACATTTAATTGTTGGTAGTATCTATTTCTTTTATGAAATTCATACTATACAAACCATTTAATTTTATTTGAATACATAAATGTATTGATTTATATTTTATAGTTATATAACACCATTAAGGAAAATGTGTAGAACAAAAACCTATACTTAATGACAATTTACAATAGCGGCTGATTAAAGGAGGCGAGATGTCTACACCGAAAAGTTGGGTAGAAGCAATGAAGCAATTATTTTTAATCGTCTGATATTCATATGTTTATTGTGAATTGTAATATTTTTGGAATGTAGTACAATTTACTTTCAAAACGCAATAGACATATGATGGTATTATCAATCACTATTATATTTTGAATTTATTTTGTCATTAGAAGTAGCAATTGAAATACTGTTAATAACTTTACCTATAATCGATATCATATCATTTAAATGATCCTGGTTTTATAAACTTAACTAAATGTATTTATATGTTAAAATTATAAAAATTGTATTTTAGTTTGATTTTAAAAATAACAAAGGAAATTCTAATTTACTAAAAATATGTAAATGACAAGTTTACCTATCAGATATTTTAACCACACCAAGCACAAAAGAATGCTTAATACAATAACTAACACTGATCAACTTAAAAGCTCAATCTAAGGAGAATATTCCAGGATACGTATCTTTATAAACATCAAATTTTACAGAAACAAAACAAATTGAGAAGTAAATTAATTTATTATTATATATTATGTATTTATACAAATAAAATAATTTGAGACTCGATAGTCAATACTATACAATATTTCATTATTAGCGCTAAAATTATACAGTAGCAATTGTGCATTGTGCTATTGTGGCTATGGAATCATTTAGACACCAAAGATGAATATTTCCCAAACATATTTCAATTATATTACTAATTTTACCAAATAATTAGCAATATATAAAAGAAGATTTTATATTATCAAATTAAAATAATATTCATATTATTGAATCAAAATTATTATGACAGCAAGTGGCTATAACCCTCTATTAGATTTAATTTTAACGTATAAAACATCACGTCTAAGCGACTACACATTTTCTTAGTAAGAAATAGCTAATATGAAAATTAAGATTAATATAAAATAACCATTTTCATTCTATATATTGATGATTTTATAAGTAAACTAAAATAACGGTTTATTAATCAAAAATGAGTTTTTGAAGGTATTCGTAATATTATAAAAATCTATTAGATAGCTAAAAACTTCATGAAATGTTTTTACCAAGATTAAACAGTTTAATAGATAATTTTGATTTTGGATTTATATGCCTTTATAGTTCAGAAACTTATAAACTTTTTCCTGGAGAAACCGATTATAAAAACATAAGTTTATTGGCATAACTTATAAGCTTATTGAATTTTACACATCAAGATTGACAATAATGTGACATTGACAAAGTTAGAAA
This sequence comes from Rhopalosiphum padi, assembly GCF_020882245.1. Classification (NCBI taxonomy): domain Eukaryota; kingdom Metazoa; phylum Arthropoda; class Insecta; order Hemiptera; family Aphididae; genus Rhopalosiphum; species Rhopalosiphum padi. The sequence goes on from NC_083599.1 coordinate 35,603,945, forward strand.
AGTGGAAAAATAAATCAAGTAATAATTTTTATTTGAAGACTATGCTAGACGATTTTAGTTTTTGTGCAACAAAAATATATTTCCAAATACATTATATTTCCTTTTGAAGATATTGTATACACTATTTCTCTCGGCCACTTCAGAAAAAAATATTTTCCTGTTTATAACATATTAAAACTTATTTGTCCAATAATATGTCAGATGCTATAAATCAAAAATAATTTATTACAAATTCACAAGTTTTGTATTTTATTTCTTTCACAAGTTAAACTACTGAATTGTTAGCCATGTCAATAAATAGGCACATGAAAGTAGAAGAAATTATTTACACTCACAAAAACTAAGGAAACTAGAAAATACTATTATAAAACAGGGAGGAAGTAGATAATCACTCTGCTATATAATAGATAATAGGTATAAACTGTAAAATTAACTTTGTCATTGAAGAATAAGTCATTGTAATGTACATGTTGGATTTTAATTCAATGATACAATAATTGCATACAAAAAGATGGTCTTTCAGTCTTTATTAAAAAGATATTTATCTTAAGTGATTAGTTTTATAAATATTTATGAGTGTATTTCATGATACATTTATATTGTTATTAAAATAATTTATTTTATTATTAATAATACAGTAAATTATTTTTGTTGATAACATTGCATTTAAAAATGTCATTGTGTATATAAAATATAATAATATACATTGAAAGTTTCAAGTAGTCTCAAATAAACTTAAAACGTTCATCTCAATTTAAGCAACAAAAATGAAACTGTATCCAGTGTATCCCAGAATAAAATTAAATGGCTATTATACAGAACTAATTTAACTAGAATTATGTTATACAAATACTTGTATGGCCAAAGACTTTTTTAAGATACATTTAGAAAAAAAGAATTTTAGAAATTCCATTGACAAAAAAAAACTATACCACTACCAACAAGAAAAATTAAAGACCTGAAATCACTATTGCCATACCATACATTCTTCCTAACAGTAGTCAATACTCAATACTATAAAAGTCTTATAAATAATTTGGTTGGTGGAAATCCAGAAAACTTACACCAAGACTATATACTATTTTATTAATAATTTTTTATATAAATATGATGAATTCTATACTTTTTACTTTTAATTCGTACACTATGATAAATAAGTTTTTATTTTTACTAAACTTAAAAGGTTAAACTAAAGACTATAAATTGATTTACTGTTTTATCTTTAATGTAAGCAAGACTAAAAAATTTTAAAATTAATTTTTTTTAAAAAATTTTACTAAATATGAAACTTATTATTAAAAGAGTTTTTAAATATTATTGATTTCTAATATTTTATTTTGTTATTTACAACTTTAACAAAAGAACTAAAATTGATATTCTTTATTTAAATATCTAATTGTCTTAAAATAAAAATATCTTTGTCTAAAATTAAAATTAAAATATTTAAAAAAATCTGTGTTTATATTATATTTTTAAAATTTGTCGATGTATCTATGTATCTTTAATATTTTAATACCTATAAAAACAACTTATGAGAAAGAGAAACTTTGTATTAACATAAATAAACTAAAAAAATTAGAAATTTCAAATGTCAACAAATAGCTAAAAAAAAAAGCTTACAAAATACCATTTGTAAGAAATGCCCGTTAAAATATATGATAGAATTTTAAGCACCTGTGACAGTAATTTATTTTAGAATTACAACATATCGAAAACTCTATAAAGAAAATTGTATAGGTGAATATCAATGTTATCAAGAATTTGAACTTTAAAATTTAAATGCTCATAAATAATGTCTCATCAATTAAATTTTTACTTTAAAAAAAAGCTTATGAAGAATCTTGTACTAAATTTTCAAATCTCAGATATAAAAAGATTTAATTTCTTTTATTTTCTAATTACAAAATAATTTAGACAAAATTCTAACTTTTAAATGCATATACAAAAAAAAAATGTCATCAATCATTTTAATCGATACTAATAAGAAAAAAAAACAACAAATATTTCAACATTTCAAATGTCTACAAAAATAACTCAAAAGAAGGAAATATTTTGAAAATCACATGTATATAAAATTATAAATACACTTATCATGAAATGAATCAAATGAAACCTTTCCCAGAAGTTTGGAAAAATTCTAATATTATCCCTATTTTTAAAAATGGTAAAAATGACTCATAAACAATTATTGATTATTTTTAAAATATCTTTTCTAAAATTATAAGTACAAAGTTATCATCATATTTCTCCATTTTTATCCAATACATACTCAGCATGGATTTAGAATAGGTCATTCTACTATCACAAATGTATTATCATTCAAAAAAATTTACTTTACATTAATTTATATCCAAATCCAAAACGGATGTAATCTACGCAGAATTTGAAAGAAACATTTGATATTAAGGTAAACCATGATTTGTTAGTTGATAAACTTAAAAAAATACTATATACTATTATATTGATTATTAATCTAAATGAAATCATGATAAGAAACCATACAGAAACCAAATAGTTAACAACTATCAGAACCTTAAACAAAACCTAAGAGTCAAACAAATAAGAGCATTATAACAAATGTAATCAACTTCAGAATTCCACAAGGTAAATTACTTCTACTATTTATCTTTCTTCAATTCAGTAATAAACTAAATAAAAATATTACTCATCACTAACAACAATCTTAAATCATTAAAAAAATAATCAATGTAAATTGTGCCTCACAGAAATAAATATAAAAAATATTTTTAAACAGTGCATAAAATGGTATAAATTTAAACTTAAATAAACATAATACTAAAGTTGTATGTTCAATGAAATCTTTGTCTCTATTGTAAAAACCAGTACATAATACTCAATAACATTTTCTTCTTATTATCATAAAAATAGAATAAGATATTCTGATTTAAAGAAGATTATTAATTTTAATACTTTTATTTAAATTATTAAATAACATGATTATAATAATATTAATAAAACTAAATATTATTAAATATTGTAAAATATAAATTTCAAAAGAAAATTCTATTCAAACTAAAGAAAAAATCTATTTTATAAAAATCCAATTATATGTTACAATTGAGTCTTAAGTACCTATACTAATTCTGAATTTAAATGATATTGATTTCTTTAATAATATTATCATATTTTTAAATCAAAATTATAAACATATTTACATTACTATACCTATGTAATTTAAGTAATAATTGCTATTTGCTTGCCTATCAATTAAAAAATTAGTATTTTATGAGTAAAAACTTATTTAATTAAATAAAATTACAATATTATATTTATTTCATTGTCAATGTTAGATATATTTTTTTCAAATAGTAACCTAACTTGATTTTCTAACCTGTTGATAATCATATTTATTGTAATTGGACTATTAAGATAAAAATACTAATTGTGTAAATAAATAATTAAATACATATAATAAAAATATATTTTAGTACCTGTTTTTTTATTAGGATTTAACTTTCTTATTGAAATTTTATTGATATTTAATATGCAATGCCATCATAATAGCATACAAATTTGATTAATTATGTGTTACCTATAATAATGAAGAAAAATAAAGAATGTTTATAATGTTTGTATATGACGTGTGTGAACTCTAAATCGGAAACCACAACATCATTAAATTGTTGCAACTTTTTTGTTTTTAATAAGACATATTAAGCTAAATTCATACTTTTAGTAACCATTTATAATATAAAAACATTTTTTACCAAAACTAAACAGAAAAAGAAGATTCTAATGTTAATAAATGCCGAATGGTATCATACAAAAATTAAAAAATAATTGTTGTGTTGAAAATGTTAAGCATTTCAATTAAAATTTATAAATAAATTTAATAAATAGACGCCTACCATTGGAATCAGGTTGGTATTTATTGTATTTGTATACATTAATACACACTATTTATTTTTTGTTTAAAAGAAACGAGTTGATCCGATTTAAAGACTATTGTACCCAATAGTCTCTTCTAAAACTGGAGACTATAACTAATTAATGAAATGGTTTGGTTAAAATTGTTGTGATTGCTGTTTATTAGGTAATGAAGAGTTTAGGAACCTAATCAATTCTTAAATAAATCATATGGATATAAGCCAATTAACATTGTCAATTATAAAAAACTTTTCATAGTTTTCACAGTTTGAATTAGGTACCTATTACTTATATATTATTATTAATTTAATAATATTGATATGTTTTCTTTATAATATGTAAACAATATAATTATAATTTTTATATTTACGAATATTTAAAATATTTTCTTCAATCTGGCATATTATTATTTATTAACAGTGAATACATTTTTCGTAATTACTTTTATATACCTAAGTAATAAAATTGCATATTACCTACGTTAATTTCATAGAACATATTAATAACTAATAAGGTAATAATTTATAACTGAATATATATATATATATATATATATAGTATATACATAAATTATAATAAAACGAAAGTAAAGTTATTATCTAATATTTATACCTATTTATTTACCTAACCATAGTACCTAATATATAAGATAATACATACCTTATTTTAATACAATTTATATTTGTAAACAGTGTAAAATTATAGATAAATATTTTATTAAATAAGATTCAAAATTATTTAAATGCTAATAAGCAAATTAGAGTTTTAAATAGTACTTATATAATTTATATCATAATCAAAACACACATCATGGTCATTTAAACTTTAAAATACGTATAGTACCTACGTCAATTATAAGCCCTACCGCCCACGATGTACGCTAGCAATAAAGCCCTGCTTCTATAGTTCTATTGCCAACAGGCCACAATGAAAACACCTAATATGTATTTACGTATTAATATCTACCGAATTAACTGTGGTAGGGGGAGGATACGAGTTCACCACGGGGTCAAATAATTATTTTTACATACACACACTTACACGCATGTCGTAGGTACTGCAACTCCTTTTGTTCATCTTACGAGCCCTTTCCCCTTTCTATCGTCACAAAAGACTATTGTAGTATTGTAAAATAAACATCTAACATAGGTACAATACACAACCGCGGCTATTAAATTTCTTAAGAGATTGGATACGGTCCCGACCCCGTGAAAATCTGCCCGTGAGAATTAGCCTTCGGGGACACTTGTCTCGGTTTATAAAGAGTTCCACAACCAACCATATGCCATGAAAACGTGACGATTGAAAAAAAATTAAACAAATTTTGTATCTAACCAGATACATTTGAAACGCTAGATGGGTGTTTTAGACATTTAGTATTTAAGACATATACCTACTTATATAATAAGAAATAAAGCACTTCAGCGTGTTACACAAAGAACGTCAAACACCTACCCACCATATATATTTATAGATGCGTAAAATCGTTAGCAATAATAAAATATTTTGTAAATCAAATAAAAAAATAGCTTATCAAACAAATAGACCTATATATAATATATTATATATTATATATTAGTTCAGTAAAATATAAGCAATGTCAATATGTTAAATAACTTAAATCATGCTATCATACAAAATATTCACGAACTAGATAACTCCTGGAGTTAAACTCTGTTACAATTTATTTTAAATTCCTAACTAATTCTTAAAAACTATCAACAGAAAGTACCCGTTTGTCAGAAAAATTAAAAATTTTAAATCATATTTTAATGATTTTTTTTTTTGTTAAATAATATACCAATATGTTTAACACATTATTTACATGTAGAAATATGATTGAACATTGTAATATACAAACTGTAGTAGATAACTACTCATATCAACTTTTACAATACAGACTTCACATTACCTATGTATTCTTTTAAATTTATATATGAATATAGAAAACCTTACTATAGAAATTAAATTTAGGAACTATATATTTTATAAGACCGCTGTAGCACTGTATACCTATAAATAAGTAATACCATCGAATATAATATTCTAATCAATTTGGATAATCAGAATATCTATTACCTACATATTTACTTAAATTTAGTACACCAATAAATTCTACAAATCTCTAATATAATAAAATAACTAGGTATATATTTTTTTTATAGGTATTATAGTTTTTAAATATTTTATAATTCTGATATCTATATTCTATACCTATGATTTGTATTCTTCTAAAATATAACAAATATAATGTAATACAAGGATCTGATAAATCTAAATTGTATAAATGTATTTATATAATAATAGTTGATAAGTATACATTCAAATTTAAAGCTACTTATATGTTGCCTTTGCGTTAATGTCTAATGACTGGCCACAAAGCATAGTCATATTTAATTTTTATTATACTGTGAAATGTATAGATAAACTAGATATTCCAATAATCTAATTAAATTTAAAAACACAGTAAACAAATTATTAAGTATGTTTAATATATTTTACCTAGGTCTTTTATTTTTATAAAAAATAATGTATTAGATAAAGTGAATATTAATTCAAAACAATAGAGAGCAAAATTAATAATATACATTAATTATTGTTTAAAAATTTTAAATTAGTATTACATATCAAAAAATAAAAATATATTCCCTACATTTTATAATAGTAGATCCCTATGTCTAGTGACTAAGATGTTGTAAGTTGTAAAACTAAAATGGAATAAATGTTAATTAATTTTATAGGTTAATTAATAAATTATTTATTTAAATAGTAGTAAGACTAATGTAAATTGTATTTCAAGACCCTAATATGAAAAATATAAATAATTATCCTATGTGGCCTACCCAAGAATAATCTTGCATAAATTTAAAAAATATCTAATTGACATAAAAATAGATTCTAATAAACTACAAATAAAGCAATAAATGGTATACAGTATTTGTATAGTTCACTTTTTGCGACTCATTTCAATCATTCAAAAAAAAAAAAATGAAATAAACAACCCTTAACAATAAATAGGGATAAAATAAAACTTGTTTCTCAATTTCTCTTTTTGTCTAGAACAATGTACCAATTTTTCAAAACTATCTATTTTTAAACAACCTATGTATCCAGAAAATAAAAAGTAATGTTTTATAACTTTTCTGAATTTATACTTGTGATCCTACTTTAATGGAGGTCAAAACAATTCACACCCTTAAATAATATAATAACAACCAGATATAAATTAGAAAAAACTTTTAAGTTATATAAAACTATAATAATACACACTACACGTGGCCAAAAAGTTCTATTTCATAACAGAAAACACAATTTTAATCTTCATTAGTTTTATAAAACATTTTACTTATTTAAAAAAAAAATGATCTGCTATATACTACAATACTTCATTAGTTCTATCAAAGAATTTCTAAGTGAAAGCTAATAAATAGATATATTATTAGGTACTTTATATTCATATTCTGATAAAATAATAATTATTTAACAATTATTAAGAAAGTTCCAACTTAATAATATTTTGAAACGGTTAAACCTTAAACAGACTAATCCATAACTTTATTCTATTTTAGAATATTATTTATTTAAAGCAAACAATATAAACATCAGAGTAAAATTAATAAATTAACTAACTAAAATTGACTACCTATTAATCTAACTGAGACGGATTTATTAAAACTGGTTTAAACCTCACTTTTATTTTTATGTAAATGTATGAAATAACTATAAATTAAGATAATAGATACTTGATTTTTGAGTGATATATTTTTTTTATTTTATTATATTCCTAAACTCTTACATTGTTTGTAATTAATATTTAATTTTATATGCTTATTTTTCATGATTATGCTATCCTTTTTACAAGCCTAATACATCAAAAATGAATCACTAATTAATAAGCAATATAAAAAACATATTTTTTATTATATTTAAATACAATTGAATAAATACAATAATTGTACAATTATCCATACATAATAACAACATAAATATTTCAGTTTTTCCCCTAATTTGATTTAATTCTTTTTCAATCATTGTGATGACTAAAAATTTTACACCTAAATACCAACTGAATCCAATTTTCTACCAGAAACCACGCTCAAAGATAGAGATTAATTAATTTTTCCTACTCCAAAATTTGCTGAGTGATTACAACAATAAATAAATAAATAAAACACAACATGTAAAACCGATACATTCATTTCATGATCATAGTATAAAAATCAACACTTCTTAAGCGTAACAGTTTTAAACAAACTTATTTCTAAAAAATTCTTCAATGTCCATAACATTTTATGTTCATCTAGTTAATTAATAGTTATTTAATACAAGACCTGAGTATTCCAAATAATATCTACTAGTTATAAGTACCTTCCTTTTTTCAATTGTTAACAGATTTATACATTAAAATATTTTTTGAGTTGCATAATATTTTCAAAAAAAATAAATATAACTTCTAATAAAATACAAAGAATCATATATCACACATAATAATAATTATAATGAGTATTTATTTAGCAGTTTTGAAATTATTTACACAATATTAATACTTTATAGTTACATTGAAATGTCTATCACTAAAGATGTTTCCTAAACAGACATGAATCATAACTTATTTCTTTTTACTATATTTAATATCCCTTAAAATCATATATTAATTTTCACAATAATTATATACCAGTGAACTAAAAAAATGGACTGAAAAATTAGAATCAGTAAAATATAAATCAACAAAATAGTAGAGAAAATGCATTATGATAAATTTAATGGATAATGGATATCACATTTTATTTAAGTAGGTACAATTAATTATTTATTATTATTAATTTAGAAGTTTTTCCATAAATTTAATTTATTTACCTTACAACATCGTAAAATACAATTCAAAAACAAAATTTGTCTATAATAATACTTTATTTTTAATAAATTATAAATGCTACCATTATATTTACCACTCCAATAATACCACAGTTTATCATCGACTATACATAGAAATCACATATAAAATTTCAACAAATTTTTAGTTACCTAGGTATTTTGTAATAAATGTATTTTATTAAAAAAAAAAAGTAAAAAAATATATCTAATTAGTTTTTTAGAGAAATATATTAATATATTTTATAATCAAGAGTACAAATTATAATAAAATAAAATGGCATGTAAGCAATTTATTATACGCAATGTGCATATTATTGAAACAATCCATTGCAATCACAACAATCAAACAGTCCATTACAACTCAGAAACATCAAATAAAATCTATTTTATTATACAAGTATTATTATTTTTATTAATTTAATGTTTAATAAATTTAACTTAATGGTTGAATTAATAAAACTTTAGTGACATAATCTCATTGATATTCATTAACTAATTAAAGATGCAACATAAATATCATTTGAAAATTTGATAGGTACATAAAAATTTTTAATTGTCAAATTAATTAAATATAACATAATATACATATTGCATGTTTCAAATTTAAAAACAAAATATTAAATATATAACATTTAAAATGTAAAAATTCTATATTTAATAAATGAAAATCTTTTCCAGGTAGATACTCAACATTTTAGATTTGAATACAGAATAGGTAGGTATTACAAAAATAAATAAAATCGATTGTTAGAAATCCCATAAAAACCACTGTAATATGTATTTAATAACTTTAAATAACGAGATTTAAAAAAAAATTTGGCTTTATGAATTGTTTAAATGAATTAAATTAGTGAAAAATGATTTGTATATTTTTACAATTTTTCATCAAAAATACATTACATTAAGGAATGATTAGGTTAACCAACAATAATTTTTTATTTTGTTTGAGTGTTGTATAAAGTATAAACATTTTTATATTAATAAAAAAACTTATATTTGCTATAAAAATATATAAGTACCTATTTTTAGTTCTTTTAATATGTATTTCATAACAGAAGTATTACAACTTAAATCAAGATATTACTTAGTTTTTTGTATTAATTTATACTTATTTATAGCAAATCTTTGAATAATTAAATTTCAGCATAATTTTATTGAACTATAATATATTATATTTTATTATTAAACAAGAATTTAAATAGATGTATAATTTTTACAGTTAGAAAAAAGGTCATTATTTTTTTTTAAGTACTTATTATTATTAAAAACATAGAAGATCTTAAATCAAAAAAAAAAACCCTAATAAAAATAACAGATGAAAATCACCAAGCACTAACAAATTCCATAACAATAGGATATCACAAAATTTCTTTTCTAGCCCTAAATAAGTTATTTATTTTTCTTATCTATCTCAGAACAAAAGTTTAGATTATTTATTATAGTTTTTTACTTGGTATTTATTTTGTTTTTGTTACAGACATTATTTTTACTCAGCGCCTAAAGTTAAAAGTTACAAGATTTTTTCACACTCCTTACAAAGGTTTAATGGAACCAACTTCTGTACTTAATCTTATTTTTTTAGGATTCTAAATGTAGATAATAAAAGTTTATGATATATCTAAAGGTTTCTATCATAAATATAATTTTTCCTTTTATTATAACATAAGGTATTTCCTAAATTATATAAATTATAAATGATTAACATCAATGTTTAAATACATTTACAGAATAATTGATATTCATAAGATCATTGGGGAAAACTACAAGTATTTAAAAAAAAAATCAAAATTAAATTCTAAATAAAAGGAAGTTAAAAATATATTGGATCCCATTAAAATAAATTGAAATATGTTATTTATTTATTTTAAAATTCCATGTTAAAAAATAAAATTTGATGAATCTTAGCAGGGCTATACTCAGAGCTGGACAAGAAGGCATGGGCCAGAGGCACAAATCTTAGAGGAACACAAATTTTAATCTAGTTATGTAATAATTTTTTCATGTAATACTTGAAAAATGTAAATTTAATTTAACAACTTATTTCAGTAAAGTATTGCTCTATTTATATTGTACAAAAATTATTTATGTGAAGTGTTGGAGGCGTTGGAGCACAACATTTAAAATATTGACAATTCATTATGCATGTTTATTTTCATAAAATAGGAAGGTATGTAAGTATTTATAGCATAACTGCACCTATACGAAATGAATGTGGGTTGTCAAATGCAAATTTCCCATTTGGGGAAGGGTGCGCAAATGTAGTGGTTTGCCAGGGGCGCCACCACCAAGCCTCACAATACGATCCTAAGATTTCACTTTTAAATCACAATTATTTTTCAATAGAACATAAAAAGAAGTCAATAATAGAGTTTAAAATAGATACTTTATTGTAAAGTATCACTTATAAAATAATTACCAATGATAAGTCAAAATTTAAGTAGATGAATACTATACTATTATAATCAATTAGGTACCATAATTGTTAAATGTTTACAACTATGTATACGAGGTAGGTTCTAAGGCTAGTAGCTACAATATTGACTAATATTTAAATCTTAACTTAAACCATATATGATTTAAGTTCCGTTTTTCCTGCCTAAAAAAAAAGTCAATAAAAATAAGAGTGTTATAATTCTTTGTTTTGCAACATACTAATCAGTTTTCACTAGATTAGAATGTGTAAAACAATATACTTGCTACCTCATCAAAATAATATATTTGTACTAAACTATTAAGATGTAAAATGTATGTCATCTGTATATAAATAAGGACTTATCTTAGATTATCAAAAGGAACTCTCTACAAATTAACATATCTATTTTAAACTCAATAATCAACCTACATTAATTATTTACTGATAATGCTTTATGTAAAAAAAAACATAACGACAATTTATAAACGTGAAAATTAATCAAAATAGTAACCCTTGCGTAAGTTCTCATAATTTAAATTTAAAATAGAACATAAGTTATTATAGCATAGCCTTTAGTAGTCAAGTTAATAATGTGTGTTAGGTTATTTAAAGTTTGTCATGTATTGTTAATTATTTCTTTCATATATTAGACACCAGAGTAAATATTTACAATTCAAACAAATTTGATTAATAAGAGCTGCACTTGATCTACCGTAATCAACAACATTATTTCAATATACAATATAAACATAAGAAAACATCTACTATTCAAAAGACAAGACAAGACTAAAAGATCAATTTTATACCTTTAATAATAAACAACCTATTATAATCCTTTATTAAAATAAATTTATGTAATCGCTATATGACCAATAATTAGCTATCATAATCACTATACCTAAAAATTTGTATTATTTATACATATCGTCAATGGTAAATATTTTATAATTAATACCTAAATTTAATAACAAATGTTTATTTATATATTATCTTTCATTTTTAATTATATATTTATAAAAAAGAAACTTTAAAGATTTACAATTGAGATTTAGATGTAACTATTAAAATGTTAAAAAGAAAACACTTACTAATGATAATATATAAGTCAATATTAATAACTGTTCACTGTTTTAAAATACCTAGTACCTACTAAAACAAAAAAACATTAAATTACAAACCTAACGTCAAAACAGACAACTATAAAATATAATATATTTATCAAGATTAATTATTGCTCTCAAACCATCTCTTCACTATAGTTATTAATTGGCAATAAACTTTATATGCTCCCAAAATATTAATAATTAAAAATAGTTATAAATTAACTAAACAAATTGAACAAACATCTAAGCTATACAAGCATATGTTTTACAATAAACATGCATAATTTTCAAAATTCTTACTTATATACTTTAATAACTGAACATTTTATAGGGTAAGTTTTCTATTTCATTTATGAACACATATCTTAAAATGAGAGTTTATTTCATAACCAAATGTAATAACTCATGGTTATGTTAAATATACACTTTTCATACTTATAAATTACTGCCTTTGATAAAAATGTGTATTTTAATACAAGAAAAAATGTATTTTTATCTACTTATAATATAAAGTAGATGCCTTGGATAGCATGCTGCTAGTTAGTAGGTACATGGGATCCTAATTATCACCAATTAAATATGTTAAAATAAAAATACTTGATTTGTATGCATATAAAAGCATATTTATACATGTTAGATATTTTTAGTAGAATACAGTTTTTATTGTAAACCAAATCCTTCTCAAACATAAAATGAAATTTAATTGACACAAATATTATTTTTTAAATTGAGTATGTATGAATGATAATTTATAACCAATCCATAAATTAAAATTAAATATATTAGTACAAAAAAAATACCTGACATTAGTTTTAATTACCTGATAAAAATAGATTCAACTATTTTAATACTAGGCGATAATTGCTTTTTCTGTTCAGGCTAAACAATCAAACTTTAAATACAAATACTATTCAATAAATAGCATAGCTTTAAAGATTATATTACTCGTGGTTTTCTAAAATAATAAGGAAATAATTTTAAAGTATGAATTTTGAATAAGAAACATTTAATGTTAAAAATATATAGACAACTGTTTGTTTTTACCTTAAGTTTAAAAAAATATTAAAATATATTCAACCTATAAATAATTTAAACTTAAATTTATATAAAACAATTTATTATGTTTATGTAAAAAAAAATAAAGATGTAGGTATTAACATATGTATATAAAATACAAAGTTTACAATACAACTCCTCATATCAATAACTTCTAACTTCTATTAATACATCTATTTCAACAATGTAAATATATCATGGTATATATTATTATTTTAGAATTGAAGTCAGGTAGATAACAGAACTAAGGCATCATATTAATTATTCCTTTAGACAACATTATAGATATATTGATACATAAGATAGTATAAAGTCAAATAGTTGTATGTTTATTGATTACTTTCAAGTTATGTTAGTTTACAAATTATTTTCTATTATTTTCAAAATAAATACATTTTTGGGTTTGAAAAGAATACGGAGGCACTTGTGTTAAATAAACACTATGCAAACAGATTTAAAATTGTGTTGAAAATAAAATGTTACATAAAAAAAAAATTGACAACTTCAAGCCCATAGAGCTCTAGACTAAAGAGCCAAAATAATTTGTATGTAGTATAATTTGTTTTGCACTAGTTAACTTCATGTCTGAGTCTACAACAGCAACTTAGATGGGGTTGATTAGGGATTGATCACCAGTCACTCCACCAACCTCTTTGCTAATACAAAGTAATAGATACAAAAATATCCAGTCGTGTCTAAATGTTTATAACACATTTCCAATTTTAAACACTTCATCTTAAGGACCATCCATTAGATATATTAACTCCAACTTCTAATATATGAGGTTTGGAAAATCTAAAACACATTAGATGCACATAGAACTAAAAATAAAATTATTTTATAATGTTGCTTCAATAAAACAAAGTTGTTCGTTGATAAGAATACCTTAGAAATTGTTGACAAGCGAAGATTTAGTCAATATATAATTAGTTAAGCGTTGAAGTAGTATAATCTTCAACACTGGTCATGGCTAATAATTATAGCGATGAATAAACAATAACCTTCTAATAAACCCTAGAATTAACAACCTAACTCAGGGTTTAACTGTGGAGAAAGTTTTCCAACCTGTGTGTAATGATGGTTGAATAATAATAATGACGTGATGTTGGATTCACAATACTTATATACCAATCCAATTGGTAAAATAATTGTGTAATGAAAACCCACTCCTCTATCCTTACTGAAAATAGTGTATCTTATAAAATCCAAATTTTGTATAAAAATAAAGTAATGGTAGTACTTACCTTGAATTAAGCATAAAATCCTTACTTACAGCATGGCCATATTAAAGATTGTACCCACATAATCAAACTCTACCTGTGCAAAAAAATAATCTTAAATTAAAAAAATGAGGTTTACTTTTAACCAACAAAAAAAAATTAAATATGTAAATCAAAATAATAATAAATAACAATGAATAGTGAACATTTAACATATGTAATTAATGTAAATAAATGAATAAAGATCAAATCATTAAAAAAACCTTTAATTCATAATTTATTGTCCTTTCCTTAGAAAAAATCAATTTAATTGTGTCATACATAGTTTTATCAGCCGAAAATAACCACTACCTATTATTTGATAATGATACTTAATATTAGAAATCAATTTATGCAGAATTTCAAGAATATTAGTCGCTAATAAATGGCTGCTTAAACCATTCTTTAAATACATTTAATGAACGCTTTTACCCATTTAATCTTTCTATTGAATCATTTGGACTACACAAAGAGTTTAATAAAAAAGTATTAGTTTTAACATGATAACAATTAAATTTATGGTGAAGTTTTAAACTTATTACAAGACAAGTGATGACTACTCTTCAGCTGTTTTAATTTGAATATCAGTAAAAGTGCAGAGTGACAACGTGGTAACAAGTTTAATGAATGACTAAAATTTAGTGAGCTGAAATTAGATTATATGTTTAATTAATTGGTAACCAATAATTTAATGACTCATTAATGCTATTGAACATTTAGTGGATGAATAACTTTTTATTCATTCAACGATGTGGTATTAATTCCTAAAATATTTAATGAATAACCATACAACATGCCATATGCCTTACAAATATTGGCCCAAACACAACGTTTAAGATAACTTGTTATAATTTACGTATTTCACTTCGTTTAATTTTTGTACAACTAAAATATTTTACACATCTACATATAATAAAATGAATATTAATTAAGTTTTTTGTAAGATCTTTCATTAATTTAAAATAAATTAGAATTAATTTTTATTAACTTTCTTAAGTTGGTTTTTGTGGTTAAAACTTGATAAAATGATACTATGAAAATAAATATAAAAAATTACAAGTATATTATATCATTTTATTTTTCAAAAATATTACCTTGAGATGCATGTATTGTCTCTGACAACATTTTATATGGTCAAATGTTCAACATTATAGATCTCCAATCATTGTTGTAAGTTATGATATTAATATCTGTGGTTTCAATACCATTTGAAATTTCATACTGAAAGTAGAGGATAACTTAATTATATTGAGTATGTATTTATTTTATAATAGTAATAATAATTTAATGTCAACCCCCAATATCAAAATATTGATATGATATAAATCTACAATAGTAGCCATTCTCTAATTAAACTAACACATTCAAATTTTATGTAGTCTTTTATTAAATTTAATTTAATTGAAAATGTTAACTAAACGCATGTTGAATGTTTGTAAGTGTTTGGTTGAATTTATCTCCCTTACACTAGGGCATTTATTCATTTAATCAATTTTATAATAATTTTAAACTATATAATAATATTTTATTCTTTAAATAGTTTGAACATAAATAATAAATTTATTCAATTTCAGAGAACATTATACCCACATGTGATGTCTCCGTCTTACTAACGTACATCATAGCAAATTTGTGTTCAGCAGAACACATTTTGTGATGTTAGCTTTAATACTAGAGTAAATTTACCTATTATCAAATTTAAAGGTAAGAATATTGTCTAGAAAATTTCATATGCTTTTATTGATATTTTAATTTTAAAGCTAGTATTAGCTATGTAAAATATTACAACATTAAAATGTTCATAACTCATTTTAAAATGATAATAGCAATAAAAGCATAAGACATTTCTTAGATAATATCCTTACCTTTAAATTTGATACTAAGTAAATTTACTCCAATATTAATAATAACATCATAAAATGTGTTCTGCTAAACGCAAATTTGCTATAATGTACATTACTAAGACAGAGACAACACATGCAGGTATTACGTCCTCTTAACATTTAATTAATTTTATAAGGGAGTAATCAAAACTCGTCAACTTTTAGGCTAATATAATATTATATTATTATTATAGGGACATTACTACATTAGCTATGTTCACAAAAACAAATATTGTAACATTAAAAAAATTAATGAGAACAATTAAAAGTTGAGGGAGATAAATCAACATCAAATAAATTAAATATCAGTTAAATTTATGGTACCTATCGCAAATTTATAAATATTTTAAGAAGTAAAGAATTTTTTTT
The DNA here is from genome assembly GCF_020882245.1 of Rhopalosiphum padi. NCBI lineage: Eukaryota > Metazoa > Arthropoda > Insecta > Hemiptera > Aphididae > Rhopalosiphum > Rhopalosiphum padi. The sequence goes on from NC_083599.1 coordinate 35,620,791, forward strand.
TTTAATAAATACAAAATTTTAGGCCATTTAAATGAATTATCCTATAGAGGAAATTGGTATACCTAACCCATGTAGTTATAAAAATACAATTAAATATTGTCTCTTGTAGAGATTAACACCAAAAACAACTAGAGAAGTATAATTTAATGTGAAAAACAGCCTATAGGTTGACAAAACAATAAGAACCTACCTAAATTAATTTAAATACAGTTTGAAGGTAATATAATTTTTACTTAACGCGAGGAGAAAGTTATAATGGGTTATTTTATGTTTATTTCAAATTAAAAAAATATTTAAAAACTTTATTATTTTGAAATCAATTTAGTAAATTCTAGAATCTAAAGAAAAAAGTTTAAAAAATTATAATATATTTTTTAAATAATAAAATGCATAACTAGATCTTAAAGTAGAAGACATAGTACATGATAATGCAAATTAGGTTATTATGTTGGACCCCATTGTAATTATTTAATAATTTTTTGTTTAAGTTTTGAAGAAACATAATTTTCTTATGCATGCTCAAATTAATATTTATTCATACGATCATCGCCTAATGATGGGTACTAATCTGAGGAGCAAGGGAATTAACATTAGCTCAAGAAACAAGCTGAAAATAAGAAATTAGTGCAGTTCCATGCATTCTTTTGGTAATTGATAGTTATTTAATAGTATTATATGTGCTTAACATACATAATAGATAATAGTAAGTAGATTTAATAAAAAAATTATATAATATACTTCCAAAATTTCTTAGACTTTTAGTTATTGTATAGCAACAATAAATCTAAAGCAAATACTAAATAGGTAATTAAACAATAATCAAAATATTCTGACTAGATAATAAAAATTGTTCATCAGACAATATTATTATATTTAATTTTTGTTCATTATTAACAACTAACACCTATTAAGTTGATTTTATGTTGGCAAATAAAATGAAACAAAATACAAGGTCGACTAAAAATAAACAATGGTTTAGAATGGTGTTTTTATTTCGTTATGAGTCATGGCCTTGTTTTTTTTTATAGATTGTCTCGAGACCTTGTAAAATAATATTAAAAATCTTTATATAAAAAAAACTTAACTTAAAAGCGTGATATTGTGGTCGAAATAATGTGCGAGTGTACAACAATTATGTTCTAAAAAAGCATTAGGCGTGACTGATTTCACCATGTACATAGTGTATCGTGAAAATCGAACGTATTCAAATGTAAAAAAATATTGCCACTGTATTGACACCCTGTATTGACGCAAAAAAAAATCGGGTACCACGTAGTCATATTTCTGCAATGGCTGCTAGGCAACGGGTGGAGAGGAAGAGGGGAAATCGATTTCGAGTCAGCGTACAACGTTGCCACTTTAGACAAGAGGTAGAGGTGGGGCGGTAGGGCGGGGCAGATCCTTTGTGTGCGGCACAGCGGCTCAAGCGCAAACAACTCGAAAACACGAAATTCAGAGTAATCAATACTTATGAAAACCACCTCATTCAAGTAGGGATAGAACACGATGAATTATTAAATTGAAACAACAATATTATTATTACGTATGTAGGTACCGCCCATAATAATTGTACGTACTGAATTATATTATAATAGACTTATTATAATAAATTAGTAGTTTTTATAATAAAATACAATCAATTATACTTACGAGTGACGAAAATCAAGTCCGTTGGTCAGCTGCCGGGCGTGGAAAAGCAAAGGCTCCGACGCCAATGGCTTGCACCAGATGGTGGCTTGGCGGATGTCTTTTTCGGCTTTTGGGCGGCAATTTCTGTAAAAAAACTCTCTGTAAGATGTGTGCATAGTACGAATAATAAAACGTGTAAAATATATCGTTAAAATATCAATTGTGTAATAATATAATATTATAACACGATCGTAATGTAATATTATGTAAATTACGCTTACCGTCCGCCATTTTGTTCTCGGAGCACCGGCAGGAAAATCGTCGAACAGGGAACCGTCTGCTTGAGAGAGCGGAGCGCAAATGAAGTATAGAGTGACGGCTGACGGGTATGAGCAATAAGCGGTCCGTCGGAGGGGCGGCAGCATTCGTGAGTGTGCGCGAAGTGGAAAGGCCGCCGCCGTGTTTTATAGAATGTTCTAGAAGAACGTAGAACAATGACGTCAATAAAAAAACATCTTTTGTTGCTATGGTTCGCAACACTCGCGTATTATAATATTAATGTGTTTCAGCAGCTGCGCACGAAATAGTTTTTGCTCGTTAATTTCCAAACATGACGTGTACGGTGAAATAGTGCGCACTGCGCAAAACCGCCACCGCGAATCCATACCTCGACACGTCATTGTTATACCATACCTACCTTTAAGGCTATGTATTAATTTAATTCCCGTTATACAATGCCTTAACGTATAAACGTATAATTTATATATAAAAAAATAAATATAGATAATCATGGACTCGAATAGTCGACATTTTTTTGGAGACCGAAGTCTCCCATATTTGAAAAAATTAAAAAAACGTGAGACTATATCTGTTTTCATCAAAACAAAAACTAAAAAATATCTTATAGACTTATAATTCCTGAATATAATTTTATTTAATAAGCTACACCACAAGTTTTATATAACAAAATACAACAATTCGCAATTAATGACTAGGTATAGATATTATCATTTATCGTAACGCTGTTAATGCTATAATAGTCTTAACAGCTAATTTTTGCCACTTGGCACTTACTACTGTTCAGAACTGTTTTTGCTTGTTTTTGTACTGGAGAATAAAAACTAAAATTTCTATTAATTTAACACCAATATCATTGCTTGTATCAATAGGTACTAGGTAGGTAAGTAATAATTGATTCAAATATTTAAATATGCACGTCATAGCTAAACTTAACTATGACGTACTTAGATATTCTATAAATATTCTTATTTTTTATTATACAATTTTACTGTTAGTCTATTCTATTTCATTGATTAACACATTTAAATGATTTTTTCATGTTAAATAGATACCTAAGTAATACCTACTATGATCATTAATTTATTATTATTTCCAAGGCTCATGAGCATTGAGCAAGTTAACTAATTATTTTAACTCTTTAAGTTAAGTTAATACGGAAAAATGTATAAGTTAATTTTAAAAAAAATTAACTTAGTTAACAAAAGTTACTTTTCTTACTTTTTCTAACTTGGTTAAGAGTAAGAGTAACTTAAATTTAACTTTTTAACTCGTTATTCGTTAATACCCAGCTTTGATTATTGCTATTGCTATCTATAAAAGTATAAAACTATTATTATTCGATAATATACGTTATTTTGAATAAACTGTTAATTTCCATGTAGTAATTATAATTATTGGAATTAAAGGGTTAAAAAATAATAGATACTTAAGTTCATCCTTATAGAAATTTATATAAATGCCTATCCTATCAATAAATATTATAATTATGGATAATTTTATAACTGCAATTTTTATTAAGTTATGCTTTTGCATTACCTGTAGAATTGTTGGTTATTAACAAATGTATTTTCAAAATATCTGAGTTGCCGGTTAAAATGTTCATCGAAGTCATAAAAATTGATATAAATAATAAATTGCTAATATAGAAGCTATTGGAAATGTAAATATGTAATCATGCAGTACATGAATTTAAATCTACTTAATTATAGTTGAACTAGTTGAAGTATGAAAAACTTCATATATTAAATTTTACTAATCTCTGTAGTGGATGTTTTTGCTATCATCGCATGATTAATGAAGCGTTCCCTACAATCTACAATGTAGATTCTACGTGGCACATAAATTTTCCCCAGATCCCCACTTTGGGACGTCTCTGTATGACGTATGCTCTATTTAGCCTATAAAAAGGTTAGGTTTATGATGTATATATAATATATTATATAGTAATATAGTATCACAAAAATAAAATTTAAAAAATAATGTTGATTTTAAAAACTATATTACCACCAATTGTCTTATTTTTGGATAACAGGATTACAAAAATGTAATAAATCCTATATCTGGATACTATATTAGGTACCAAAAGTCTTCTTGATGAAAAATTACGTATATACCCATCCCATATAGGCGCCGCCAGGAATTTTGTAAGAGAGGTGCATCGTGCATAGTATAAACGCTGATTTCTAAATAATGCTTAAATTATTTAAGTTAAATAGGTAGAAATATTTTTTCAAATTATATAACGATAAAAAGTAATTTTATTTTTTTTCAATGGCTACAAATTAATGCAGGCTAGCGTGGCTATGATTAGAAAAATATATAAAATAAGTATTATACCTATAAATTATAATAGATATAATATAGATAATTATACAAAATTAAATATTTTCTATACCATTCAATTTTTTTTTTTTTTGAAAGGCCAGGGGGGTGCAAGTGCATTCCCTTGCCCCCTTGCGGCGTCCATGCGTATACCTGATTTACCTAAGTATACCTACCTAAATATATATTATAATATCATATTATATCTATCAAAATGACAATATAGATTAGATTGTAGGTGTGTATAATATTTACTTTAATACCCATAATATTATTGTAAAATATTTTTGCGCAGTGTCATACATGACTTGCGTAAAACAATATAAATATTGCCTAATATTAGTACATTTTATTATTGTCTGTTGTCTATTGTTGACGCACGTGTTTTAATTATCGACCTATACTGATTATTTATGTTATTTGTAAGTAGTAAGAATAATATTGATTTTGATGATTTACTATTAACTGTTTGAAATATTATAATAACCATGGTTATTAGGTATTTATTTTGAAACATATAATTCTTCAAAATTTCGCATTACAATACCTACATATAGTCACATAAATCACATTAAAGATACAAAAGATATTAAATGTACCTATATGTATGAATAAAGAAATTGGTATGGCTATCATTTTCATATTTGAATCATTGAATCACCCGAATCTGGCCTTCTAATACTTAGGAACTAAGATACATTATTATACCTACACGTTATTACATGATACATTATGTTATATATCTACCACCATCAGACGTTTTAAAAAATATAATTTTATGAAACTTAATTTATCATTGTAATAGATGGTGGGGTGTACTTACCTATTAATGAAAATAGATATGCCGTATTATGCACTGTGACTGTATAATATTATGCATAATAATATGCATATAGGTACATAATATAGGTAAGGTACAATTTATTATATACCTTAACTACCTATATAAAATATACCTGTATAATATAGGCTATATTATATGTCATATAAATACTGGCTATAGGTATTAACTATAATTATAGCAGTATATAATTGTATAATATAGGAATATAATTCAGTGGTGGTGCAAAATCACTCCGATCAAAAAATCTAGAACATAAATATGTATATATACGTGTGATGTATATACATAGTATATACTTAATATTTTTGATCAATAATATTTTCAAGTTCAGGTCACTTATATTTTTGTATGAAATTTAACAATATTTAAAGAGACAACATGATGATACAACTTTTTTTCAAATGAAAACTAACTTTTTTACTACAGATAATTATTTTTTTTTTTTTAATTAATTGAATTAATTACTTTTATCATTTACATCATTACTAATATTAAAAAATTAATCCCTACTACTTTGTCGTATCTCGGTATATGATGGAGGTATTACGTTAATGCTGTTCGGTTGGTTGGTTCGATAAGAGGACGCTATACCCGCATGTGTTGTTCTTGTCTCTGTCTTATACACGCGTAACATGGTTAAAAACTGTTTTTCGCGGTCAATTTTACTCCCTTGATATTTATATCAAAATTTTAAATCGCATTGAGAAGAACTTTACCTGTGTCGTAGCGTTTTAATTTTTTTGATAGTGGTAAACTGGTAACCAATAATTTTTAATAATTAAATGAAAAAACCTAAAGTTCTCAAACCGGTAACTTTAATTGCATTCATATTATCAAAAAAAATTAAAACGCTACGACACAGTCAAGTTCTTCTCAATGCGATTTAGAATTTTTAATAATTTTGATATAAATATCAGGGGAGTAAAATTGTCCTGCGCAAAATAGTTTTTAACTATGTTACGCGTGTATAAGACAGAGACAACACATGCGGGTATAGCGTACTCTTAAGTATCTATAAGTATCATATAATATACATATGAATTGAAATTTGAGCCAGCAGTTTTGAATTATTTAGCGTCACCTATGTCCACGGAGTATATTGTATATGTTAATAGGTTATTAAGTTTGTCAATTTTGAAGTTGTAGGTTAAGATGATATAGATAAGTATATAAGTACATTAAATATTAACCTATAGGTACTAAATTTTAATATAGTATGTATGACTAAATACTGACTATATTTGCATTTAACATATTACAATTATTACATATACCTAAGTAATATTATTACAAACGAAAAAATAATAATTCATAATAATTAAAAAATATATAACTAACATATTTGATTACAGATAATTATTATTTAGTTCGAAATATTGGATGGTAATTAAGTTCTTGTAGTTCAATATTATTATTATCAATTTTTATTGCTTTCCGCTGATTAGTTGTTTCGAAATGCACTTGTATAGTTTCATGCTTTTTCCAATTATTAGCATTACGGAAATGTCGCGAAAACGATCTAAACATCTGAAAGAAATGTAAAAAGAATTATAGTTGTGTCTTTGTACTATAATATATATCTGTGTCCTTCATTTTGAACACATTATTGTCTAATAATTAATATTAATAAGAATGAGAATCGATGTATTAAGTATATTTTTAGTACCTACCTATATTATTATATGAATTTCATTATTGAATAGTAATTAACATATAATGACTTAATTTAATTACAAATATAAATTGAAAAAAAACATGGTACCTACATTATAATTTATAATCATAAACTAATTACGAATACACTAATTAAGTAAGTAACTAAGTACTAAAGCCGTTTTTTTCAACCGCGGTGTGCCTCGGCACATTGGTGTGCCGTGAGCACCACTCTTGAAGAGTGCCTCGAAAAATTTATTAATAGTTGTATTATTATGTATTTGTATATGTATATATAGGTATATATATATCAAATATGCTTCACATATTATATGGATTGGTGTGCTGCGAAAATTTTGTAGGAGATGAAGTGTGCCGCATGGTTAAAAAAGTTGAAAACTACTGTACTAAAGCGTATTACCAACTATACTAATAAAGGCTGTACTAGGAAAAAAAATTTTGTTGGGGAGGAGATAATGAAATATTATTAAATAAAAACTGATTTTAAATTAATATTAAATTACATAATTTGATTCAAGGATTTTAACCCTTAACCCACATCCCCATTAGTTACCAACTTGCCGACTAGTGAAGTGTGTAATAATAACATTGTTATTATAAATTTGAAAGCATAATAAAATAAATAATCAACTCTTATATTGCACTTTAAAAAATAATTCGCTGTATGTATGCTATATACACCCATGAATCACTATAATAGTTATAACTCTTTATTAACTATTATATCCAACATAAAAATTCAAATTCTTATTTCAATTGTATATCTATCTGACTATGTGTATCTAAATGTATAATAAATAATATTAATAATAAGAAAAGAATATAATAGGCAATTTATATTAATAAAAATAGGTTTTAAAAATCGTTGTTTTTAGTACGATCTATTTTAAAAATATTTCATAGATTTTTGTAGTTTTATAAAAAAAAAAAAATTAAAAAAATACTTTTCATAAACTATTAACCATGTTAAATTATTATCTATAAAAACCTTTACTTTTTTCAAAATTTCAAAAATCAATTAATTTAGGTACCTACTAATATATATTTCAAATTAAATATGTAGTAGCTCGTATTTACTATCGTTACAAAAATTAAGTTATGTAGATATTAAAATTATATTAATCCTACTACTTACGCATAACTAATTTTTCATATATGTTTTCAGAAAATCATAAAGTTTATTTTGGATTAAATTTTAAACCATATTATCATGATATTATAATATTATTACTTATTAGTATTAAATACTTAGTAATACAATAATGTATTTATCATGACAAAAATATTAGTTAGATAAAATTTAGACCTAATCAACAATAGAATAATAATATCATTATAAATAATTATACCAAATTATCCTTCAATGATTAATGACATTTCCAACTGACTGCATGTTAGCTGTATGTACCTTTGAACAACAACCAAATGTTGCAAAGCATAAAATCATGATGTGTGGAAAAGCTAACATCATCCAATAAATAAAAAAATTTATCGGTCGTGAAAAATCGCCAAATATGTATTTAAATAAATTGCTAACTGGAAGCAAAAGTATTATAATGGCCAACCCTTGAAAAAGTAAAAATGTAAAACCAATCCATGTTACTTTTTCACAGTGTTCCAGTATTTCCTAAAATAACAATTATTATAATTAATATTTACCTAACTTTTGTTTTGTTTTTAATGATATTTAAATTTAATACCTTTTAATTAAACCTTTCAAAAAATTTATATAAACTTCTATAGGTAGGTATTAATAGTTCACTACATAATAGCTATAATATAGTTATAAGAATTTTTTAAGTGTCTATGCCTATTATATTTGATAGTTTCTACTTTTTTAGACTCAAACTAAGTCTTAACTTATTAAAAAAAAAGATATATTAAAATATGTACCTTTTAAACATAGGATATATTTTTTAAAATCAAAAAATTCAAAAAATAGTAATAATATTATATTATGCTCCCTATAGTGACTATTTAGTATTAAGTAATAATTTAGCAATTGTTTTTTAATGTTATTATAAAACTCTTACAGTCTCACACTTAAAAATCAATTAATCTACAAAAAGTAATAAATATCTACATATCAGCAAGTTACCAGATTTTCAACATTATATCTATTTTACATAATCAAGGTGATATATTTTACGTAAGACCCTTATGATAAGTGTTTCACATTAAATGGATCACTCTGTATACATATATTTTATAAGTTGTTAATCTATAACCTATAACCTTATTTACAATAAAATAATCTTAAACAAATATTTTTTTTTTTTTTTGAAAAATTGTTATAACTATCTCTATAGGTATTAAATACATTACCTACATTTTATAAAAATGCGCTCATAAAATATTTACTATATAAAAAATAAAATAAAAAATAATTCAAACTGTAAAATAATGTTATTTTGATAATTTATATTATATTAAATTATTATCTTGACACGACAAATATTATGTTTAATACCTAAATTATAATTTGAATGCATAAATAAATTTTGCACACTTACCACTTGCACGTACAAACATTTAATGATTGTAATAATCATAATAACGGGGAGCGTAGAAATTACTTCCACTATCCAAGCACACGTGAAATACCATGGGTCTAAGAAACTGTCACCCAAAATGACGATACACACAAAATATTGAAATGTTCCAAGTAACAGCCAACCAAGTGGTATTCCAATTAAATACGACAAAGGCATAGTGAATTGTTTGCTATACCACACGCTAAATTGCTATACAGTAGAAATCCATGTAATAGTATAATTATTTATTTTTCAGTAATATTATACATATAGTAAGATAAGATTATATGAAAATATTAATATAATCAGTAAGCTGTATTAAATAAACTATTATATATATATGTAGATGTTACGGCGAGCAAATTGGGAATTTCGGGCATTATTTACAATATTCAATTAATTTGGCAAAAATAAAAATGATAATTATTTTATTGACATTATTTTTTACAATGTTTGGAATATATGGAAGTATGCGGAGTATATGCCCAGAATCATGTGGACAATGCAAATTGAATATTCGAATCAATTTATATATTTTTTATAAAAATCTCCTAATATTATGGAAATTTTCCAATTTGCATGGCCAATGACAGCTGCACGTATATGATTTGACTATGTGTGTAAAACAAGGAAGTGTATTTGAAAAAATTATGTGATTAATAATAACGATTAGGTATAAGAATAAATAAAAATAAATAATTAATGGTTATTTTGTCTATTAGGTAGGTATAAGTATTGTATGTGTAATCAAATTTAATATTTTAAGTTCATTGCTTATTTTAATAGTCATAAGCATAATGCATATTATATAACACTAAGAGTGATACATATAAAAATAAAACTAGGCATGCTAATAATAATATTTTTAATTTGTTTTATGTATTGCCATAAAATACTGTTCTATTTTATTTATGTTTTTGAAATTTCGTTAAAATAATTTAAATATCTTCATTTTATCTATTCTTGTCATTTTTATTATGATATTTTGTATTATTTTTGGTCGATGTAGACTTTTTACTATAGGTACGTATGAACACTAAATTCGGGCGTAGTACACAGTTGTTCAAGTTTTCTAGAAACATAATTTATAGGTATACCATGTATGAGTAATATTATATTATTACCTATTCAATTATTGAATACTGATTTCTCCTCAAACGATTTTTTTCGATATTTTATTGTAATTCAAAAACAAATAACCGTGAATACTTGAACATTTCATATTTATTTTTTCTATACATCATGATAAAATTTTCAAAATATTTTTACTCTTTTTAACTTATTAATATTTAATAGGCATACGCATAAGCAATACTTAATTTTTTCAATTATATTTTCAATAAAATATAATAAATGCAATATACTTTCCGTAAAAATGTAATCAACCTAAAATAGTCGAATAAATTACTTTTTAATAGCTGCAATATCAAAAAACATAATTTGGTGATATATTAGACTGAAGATCTATATCTCCGCCCAGAATCGATTTTCGTTTACAATGATAGGCATAGGTACCTACATTGAATTCAAATATAATACGTCCATAGCAATGATCTATTCACATCATGTACTGTTCAGCAGAGCAGTACTTACATTTCCAGCTAACCTAACCATTTTTTTTTTAGTTTTTGTTCTATAAAAGTTAATAAAAACAATTATGCTTAATCAAAATCCTGAAAAATGTAATACAAAATTATTTTGTATTTAAAAATGTATAAAATTATTAGTACTCAAACTTCAAGTTTGAAAATTTAATACGAGGTTTCATATTTAAGTTTTCATTATAAAAATTGTAACTTATAAATATATTGTTATAGCATAAATATTGTTTATAAGCATCTGTAATTTAAATTTCGACAAACTAGCTATATTCATATGTAAAATAACGATTATTTTCAAACGGTTTTAGATTTTTTAATGTAATTTAAAGAGTATCAACTATCAATACTAGAAAATTGAAATAAACCGCTATAACTTAAATTATTAAATCCAGTGAAGTTTTAAAAATATTTAGACTTAATTTAAATTATTTATATTTTTTTAGGCATTTACGAGTTTTGATTAAAAAATTTTTTTATAAGATATTGATAAAAAATTCTAGGTTTGGCTAAAAACTTGAAAATGTGTTACAAAATCCCACATAAGTGAAAATAAAAGAATACTTAATACTTTTAGACTTTATTTTAATTCAAGAATATATTTATAAAAATATTAAAATCATTTTTATATAAATGTTAGAACTTCAAATTCATTAAAATCACAACAATTTGCAAATTATTTTATACTTGAAAATATAAAAAATATTCAATATTTATAACTTAGATTTGATAAGATTTATTACAAGAATTCTTTAGGTGGTTTATACTGAAACCAAAAAATCTTAAAAATATATAAATACACTTAATACAGTTTTTTTTATTTTTATAAACTGGATTATTAAACTACTATACTACCAGTAGTCAGTACTACCTAATAGTAAAATGAATCACAATGAATGATTATACATTTATAATATTATAATTAATAATAATTTATCTTTTAATTCTAATTTAACATATTTATATAGCTATTAGCCAATTCAGTAATTTACTTAATACTCATCATTACTCAATATTCATTCAATAAGTCAACTTCAATTATATAGGCGAACAGAAGTTTGGTTCCCTTCTATTAATCCAAATTTTTTTACTCAAATAATATCCATTCTTTTGTATGATTGTATTAAAAAATCCCAACATAATAAATAATAACTAAAAAATAAAATAAAATAATAATTTACACATTAATATTTACTAGTTATTTATTTTATTAATTTAAAAGCTATATTGCTTTAAAATCTAAACTATACAATTAAAATTATAAGTTATCTAGAAACATTTAAATTAAATTAGTTTTAATATTTATTTTATACACAAATATACTTTAACTTTTAAGTAATTATAATCATCACAATAATTCAGTACAAATTTAGTATTGAAGTATATATCATTAAAAATGTAAATACGATTTATGGTTTGTGTGAATACTCTATTATAATAATTATGGTAGGTATTATATGTTTTTAGTACTTAACTTAATGTTGAGTGTATAAGTAATAAGTATACATAATGTAGGTACCTTAATTTTTAAAACGCTTTTATTTATTAGATACATCAGTTAAAAACCTTGGCATGGTATTTATTTTATTACTTTGCAAATTTTTACATAATCATATTTTTGTATTAGTATTTATTTTAGTAACCATTATCCATTAACTAGAAAAATATATCTGCAATATTACGATATCACTTACGTATATCATTCCTCGATTGGCCGTCATGCTTCTCAATAAAACATTTTCTTCTATTCGTAGAGGAACTGATGGACATTCACTCATTTCCACATCTGTAGCTACGGGGTCACCCTCTCTATATGTCGTGGTACTACGACATCGGTTAACATTTATTGTCGATGGTTTTGGTTTACCGGTCGTCGACAAATCATCTTTTAAGTGATTTTTGATTACTGACATTTTAAATTGAACACATTTTTGGAAACAAATGATTGATAGTTGCCAATACCTATAAATACATAATATTATATGTATTTATATTAATATTTAAATACATTATACCAATTATTATATAATATATTTTGTTTAATGCATTTATTTTTGCAATATTTTGTATTTTTATTATACGATATATATTATAAAAATATTTACCACGTCTTAAATTTTTAATTTACACATATACCTACAAAATATTATTTGTTACATTTTTTTTAGGTATACCTATAATAATAACTATATGTCTATATTATTTTGTTTTCACAAGTAAAATGAAAATACGCATTTTACTTGAATAAAAATGAATTATAGAAATAGTTAAAGATGATTCTTGTTTGTTTAACCATGATGCCATGATAGTATATATTCTTTTTACGATTTAATCACGAGTACAATTTAAAACAAAATGTCTAAATACATTTAATAAGTAAGTATAATATTTAGGTATATTTTAAATACTTATATAATATATAATATACAAACATTATTAAATTAAACTAATTATGAAATTATAATCTATTAACAAACAAAATTTCATTCATCAGTACGAATTGATCATTATACCTACTAAAGTTTTAGCTGTTCAGTAATTACCTGAGTATAATTTGAAACTGCTATTGTACGGATTGAGGTTTGTGTACAAAACAGATTACAGACCATTGAAAATATATAATAGTGTGACTGGACCAACAATTGACATCTACATCAACTGCAATATATCTACATAGTGACAGCATATTGTCCATTAAGCTGTATAATACGTGACACCAAAATATCAAAATACCTATATTATTATTATGACATTTTGAATAATCTATTTATTGTTTTTATACATTAAGCAATCTGATTAAAACTTGCTTATATAATTATAAATTTTTGTATCTAAAATAAACAATACGAGAACTATAATAGGTAATAATATACTAATGTTTTACTAGTAGATGTCAACTTTATCTAACTATTATACAATAGCACTTATACACAATACAAAGGTCCCTTATAAATTATTATATGATACTTAAATAATGCATTCATTAATTTTAACTTACTATTACCTATATCAAACTCTATTATGTGTTTATATATATTATATGTACCTATATATTTTATTTTTTTTAACGTTCATTATCGCATTATCAATAGCGCAAATCGCAAAGATGCTAAAGGTGAAGTCACAAAAAAAAATATAAATATTTCATATTATATAAACGAGAAAAAAAATATATTAAGTAGGAGGGGTTTTAGTATCCAAACTCCCTCCAACTTGGCTATATACACAACTTAAAATATTAGTAATATTCATAAATTATTCTAAGGTCTAAGATTATTATAGGACAGTCAACATTACAATATTATATAGTATATTACATTATATTATGATCTGATATATTATATTCTTTTAATATCGTGAATACTATAACATTTTTGAGTATTTTCTTTTTGAAAAATTTAAGTCACTACATAGTTACGTCTACGTAAATATTTTATTATATTACTTCATCATATTACTATCATTATTTAGATTATTGATTTTATAATAAAATGGTTTCTCTTATTCGTTTTAAATTTTATTATTTTAGTGTCAACTATCAGTCATTGTTTTTTGAATCTGTAAAAATGTATTTCGATGTTCATAACTTCAAGGATGGTCTCTGGAAGCAAATAATATCTAGTTAATATTTTTGGTATTAGTGGGTATCTATAGGCGGAAGAAAAAAATAATTTTGTAATATATGTGTAAATTTGAATAATTTTGAATTTTTTTAGTTTAATTCATAGAAATTTAAGATATTCCAGTATTTTTTTATTTTTATTTAGAATCAAGAACAAAATATCTTATAGTATAATAGGTACTTACAAGGTTTTCGTATAAATTATTTAATATTAATCTATAATAGAGGTATTTAATTAATATAATATAATATATTTTAAGTTTGTTCGTGTGGTGCAGTTTTGCCCTGCAAGTTTTGCTTGTTACATACATATATAAATATATAATAGCAAATAGAAAATTAATCACCTTTATATTATATATTTATATTTATAGACGATTTGTAATAATGAGAATTCTTAATTAAAATTATTTAAAAATAATTCTTAGTTATTTTGGAGTGTATGTTAAAATGTAAAAAAATTGAAATTTCAATCAAAAATAATAATAGCCCAATCTTCGGTTGTTTTTTCACTTCGACATTTTATACACGCATATTCTACCTGGTTATTTTCATTTTTCACTGGTGGCGTCTGGTGCAAGATATTTCTCACGATCATGATGCTTTCAGATAGATATGAAAATAATCATATCTGTTACGACTTTGTATCTATATACAGATTGATTAGTGCCGCAACTATTAACTCTGAGGCCCGTGTGCAAAATTTATTTGGAGGCCCCAAATTAATATTATTGTTTTTATATTATTACGGCAATTAATCAGTACTTTTTTAGTATTTTAACTTGTATGGAATAATTTCTGTTATTATACGTACATTATACTTATTAGACAAGAAGTTTACCCTACATTATATAATTTGATTATATTACTATATTATTAATTTGAAACTTTTTTTGAACCAGAACCAATTTAAATAATGTTATGTCTAGATTAAGCACATGCACGATATTTTGTAGACTTTATAATATATAGTATTTATAATTAATAATTAAACAAAATAAATTAACTAATAATATAAAAAAAACATTCCTATTTAATTTTCATTTAGTCATTTTAGCAAAATATAATAGGTAATTAATAAATCACAAGTAGTTTCATAAAATATAAGTTAGTAGTTAAAAATTAAAACATTATAAACAAAAGTAGTTATTAGATTATATTAAATTTAAATTATTTCAAAATTTTTTTTTTCTGGCTTTTACGTTTGAAAAGTCTGTTATTATTTTATCAATATTGAGTTCGGCGTTCCGTTTACTTTCAATATTCAAAACACTTATATTTTTTAGTCGATCTTAACTAGAAGAATTTCGAAGATAATTTTTTATTAATTTTGGCTTTGAAAAGCTGCGTTCTGCAGACGCGAATGTTATTGGTAGAGTTAAAAATATAAGACATGCTGATAATATTATATCTGGATAACTTAAAGACAAATCCATTTCAATAATAAATACACATAGATCTTTAATAGTTTTTAGATTTTGAGATAGAATTCTTGTTTTTATGCACACAATTTGCCGCGTGAAATCTGAATTTATATCATCTTTATAAAATTGAATGAAATCATAAGAAGATTTAATTAGGGAAGACTTATCATTGTAAAAAATTGATTTTGGGCTTAAAAATGTAAAACGATCAGAAACACATTTCATTCCATTAAACGGTTCTTTGAATTTAAATATTATACAATATTATACCAGCATTTTCACTTTGATTTATAATATGAGGTATTTGTCCTTGTATTGATCCACAATTTTCAGATTTCAGAAACATCACAACCTAAAATAAGTTCTTAAAATTCTAAACTGTGATTTATCTTGTGAATTAAAACCCATATTATTTTTTTAAAATTCAATCAAATAATATACATGTTTACGCATATAATATACTAATATCTAGGGCTGGGATAGTGGGATTTATATGTAATAAAAAATCAAGAATTTGTACATATATATACAGTTAAAATTGCCAAAATATGTAATAAGAAAAATTAAAAATTATATTAACGTGTACAATTAAAATAAAATTCTAAATAATTTTTAAAATATATAATAAATTATTTTTATTTCTAATCAATTTAGTTTTAAAAATATAAAATATAAAGATATTTTCATAACCACGCAAACGCAAGTATACTGACACTGTTGAAAATTCGTAAATATATTTTGTCATTAATGTATAGTTATCGAACAGAAACAAATAAGATAAACTATAATCAAGTTATTAATATTTAACTAATACTTTCATATAGTTATTTCACATATTCATTATACACTTTACGGACTTATTAAAAAATGCATGATCTCTCATTAAATGATTTTCTTTTTTTTTGTAACCAAACTGAATAACAGTAGACACTTAAAATTTCACCAAATGTTTATATTATCATTTCTTACAATGTGCTATATTTTTTTTTTTTAAATATTTTGACTCTACCAACTTTTTTTAGTTATATCTAATCTATATAATATACAAATGTGAAAATGGAAATCTTAGTCAATTATCTGCGTTTTCTAAAAACTACTCATCCGATATCTTGATTTTTTTTTTTTTTGATAAATAAAGAGAACAATAGAACATTATGGAGCTAGTTTCAAGCCTATTTCTAATTTAATAAGTGAATAAAAAATCGAGTTATTAATTATTTAAATAATCGACAAATACGCACATAAAGATATTTTTTCCATCCTTATTACTAATTATTAGAAATTAGTTTTTTTAGTGAATAGTTGATGTACCTACCTAGTATTATACTAGTAGTATAATAGTACAAAACTTTTTTGTTGTTTCGGGTTCACACTATTGAAACTTTTTAAGTCGTTGGTTTTTAGTCCAGAATAAAAAAGAAATCAAATTTGTGTCGTTTAACAAAAAATAAATAAAATAAAAATAATTTTAAAAAAATGATGCTGTTAAATGGTCAAAAATACCAAATCAGAAAACTAAAAATATTATTTATCCACACGCGTTACGCTAAATGTTAACATTAGGTTACCAAATTTAACACGAATGCATTTTGTACGGCCGTACGGGCAACATACAAAGTCAAAGTGTATAGCCGTATAGTTACAGCATAGACTTATAATATAGTTGAATATGAAATACCGGCCCTATGAGGTACAGCCGTACAGGGATAGCTAGTTTTTCTATAAATGTCGATAAGACGATAACACATTTTTCACCAGGTCAAAAAGCTTGAGTATTTAATACAAGGTTACTCATAACTTCATAAGTCATAAGTTGTTATTATATATAACTATTTAAAAGTATTTAAGACGCATCGGCAAGATTTTTTTTCTATATAACCATTTTAAGTTTATTTGTTCACAAAACATTATCAAAACATTCAAAACCACGAAAATTTGCAAATTATTTAAAAAGTATAGATATTAGATAGTAAAAAAATTATAAATTGTTCGATTCTTATTATAGTCGCCACTAAATTTGCTTCTTTAGATAACTGATACAACAAATAGGTAACTTATCTGTGTATTATACTATTATGAAATAATTGAAATATAAAGGCTGGAAAAATTTCAAAATATCACTTCAACTTGTTTTTGGTATTGGACATTTTCGATTTTTATAATATTAGGTGGCTACTTATATTAATATATTTTCAAAAATAAAATTTTAAAATAATATTGCTTATACTAAAAATTATGGATCTTGTGAAAATATAAATATTTGCCTGCTAAAAATCAATTATAATCACGATTTGAAGACAAATATTGAAATATGTAACAGATACCTACCTATTATACGAACACGACCTTTGACACAGTGGTGTTAACCATAATAAAACCTCTGATACAAAATTACTTATATAGTTAAGTATATTATATTATCATATATTCATTTTTTACTCTAAGGTGAATATATATATCCAACTTGTTTTACTCCGATCTATTGAACTTAATATAGAGTTTAATGCTCCGATCTCGCTATCACGACCGGCTGATAGTGTTATCATTTTATTCGCAAAAGATAAAAACAGTTTGAAAAATATATATAAGATTTAAGAACAACTGAGTCTGACAAGCAACAAGCAAGCAACAATCGCCACTGAATTGTTGTTTGTAGGTAAAGGCAATAGTATAAGCTACACACTACCTCGATCAATTGTCGATTCATTATGTGTGGAAAGTGGTCCATTCAGCTCCTCTAAAACATCACTATGTGTACCTTCAGTAGCATTACATTTATACTTTTTTTTGCCATTCTCAAATTTGATGGATTACACTCCACCGACACAACAATTTGGGGACCTGGTCTCAATCCATTAATTGTTTTGCCAGCTCGTTACTTTTACGTTCAGTATGATCAGGAAATGTAAGTCATATTGCACAAAATCTTATTTAAGTTTAATACCAACCTACATCTAGTCATAACACAACAAATTAAATATTTATCAAATTCTGTAATTATATTGGCTGTACAATGCAAAAGGGAAATAATTAACAAAAATTGGATTAGGTACTTTAGAGGAATGGTTTCCTCACAAAACTATACTAATTTATCTCAAATTATATTTTTATCATATACATATCATATCTATAATTTTGTCTAAAACTTAAATAGTAAGCTCAAAACATATATGAATCTGTTTAATATTATGAATTAATTTGCAGAAAAAGTATCCCTTGTTTTATTAAATTAAATATATAATATTATGATTTAAAATATAACGATTTTTGATTTTGAATTATTTTTTTCTCTCAATATTATTGAGATTATCATCAACATTTAAGCTATATATGCCTTTGAGGTAGATTTTAATCAAATTAAATTTTTAGTATTGAAATATTTGATTGTAGTTTCGAGAGCAACTATACTAAGGATATGTTCATTCATTATATAATTTCAAATAATATTTCATGCTTAAAATATAGTATATACCTATATAATATAATATTATTGCTATTAAAAATGTTTCAGATTTAATATTGCAGACTTTAATGTTTTAATAAGTGGTAAAACAAAAAATGGTAATAATTGTCGCATTTGGACAAATATCTTAGATAGAAAAGACGCATCATTTATAGTCCGATATAAATTGTATGAAGTTTGCTATGAATTCAGAATATTAGTGGAAAATAAAAAAACATTAAAAAAGTACTGGAATCATTTTGAACAAGGTAATTTAAATTTAATATTGTATACCGATATCTAACTTGAGTTTTTTTATATCAAATATTGATGTGTATCTACTGGTTTATTAGTTAGGTTATATACAGTGACTGATTTAAGGGTTCAAATAAAGTCGGGGAAGCCATAACAAGGGCCTTATAAAAAAATAATCAGTAATAAAATTACACTCATTTTACAAAATCGCTTGCTTCAATCACGAGAAATAATGAATAACCAATATTCATTTAAAAAACAGTCATATAAAAAATTTATAAAATTAAGTTATTTTATTATTACAGATTACGGATTACATTCAAATCAGTCAAAAAAATGTCATAAAATTATTTTATTATAAATATTAAATTATGTTTGGCAATACACTTTTTGTACATCACTTAAAATGTTTAATAAAATTGTATCTTGCCTGTTAATAGATCGGTACCATGTCTCAATTAAATGACGTGGCGACATTTCAGTTGATGTTCCATGCATTTTTCATAGGATTTTAGTTATTAATACTCCCCATGAATATGTGATACATCGTATAGTGCAGATTTCTCGAATTTCACCTGTAGCCAATCTTTTTTTCCTAATGTAAACATCTTTGTTTCACCATGACATTTGTGGCACAAATTTGCAGTGGTGTATATAGAAATTAATTTTAGGGGGGATTAAAAAAAAATTTCCATTCTTAAATTCCAATTAATCATACTATCAAAATCAATGCCCGTCTATATATTCCAGGGGGGGGGGGGTTGAACCCCTAAAATCTCCTTATATACGCCACTGTAAATTAGTTTCGTTATTTTGTGGTTATAGTTTTGGTAGGTCACATACTAAACGAATACCAAAAATTATAGTTGAGAACCTCTACGAGCTTAAGCCTTGGAAAACATGTTAATGAGATCGTTCATATCAATGTGTTATGCTGCTTCAAACAACATTGAAAGTAAGGCTAATTTTTTAATCTTCTTAGTACACTCATAGCTCTTTCAGTACTCACACTTTCAATAGGTAATGTTGATAATATTTTTAAAGAGTTTCCATTAGGGGCAACACATTAGACAATAAATGTTAAATAACTCAATAGAATATCTGTACTTTCTGATTCTTTTGAATCTAAGAGATTAGTACACTGTAGCGTTGATTATATTATAATTATTATAAATAATATTGTTTGATCAATCGTAGTGGGTAGAATATATAATAACTGTGATTTACATATATAAGTTATTACTTTATTAGTTCAATTTTTTCTACTTTTGAAGAATTCCTATATATTTAAATTATTTTATTATTAAAACAATGGAAAATTAAATTCTTGTTTGCAATATACATTTTCAGTCAAAATTTAAAATCAACTTTATAATTTAGGTGGGCCTCAGTACACAATTTAGGAGGGGGCCCAGTCAGCATTTTCCGATTAAATAACTGTTAAATCCACCACTAGTTAGCTAATTATTGGCAAGTACCTTTATGAATAAAGTAAATTATAAAATGTAATACAACTTATTTTCTTGGAATTTAAGAATTCAAAAAATTATAAGTATAATTTAAAAATCATTATTATACAGGTAAACGAAAATTTATAAAGATGTCACTGGACTTTTATCATGACACAATTTTTATTTTAATCCCACAAGGCCACAACAAACCCATTTTTTTTAATTTTAAAAATTGTAAATTTTCTTTTTAATAAAAATGATTTATTTATTTAAAATATATTTTAATTAAATACTGTAATGTTCAAACGTATAGTATCTTAAATTTTGAAAACATAAATACTTCTAATAATATTGTGATATAATGCAGGACCAATTTATCCAGACGAATGTGACTGCTCAAAAGTATCAATTGATACATGGCTATCAAATACTAAATGCAGAACTAATATTGAACAAATTAATAATGATCTCAATCAATTTAAGAATGTAAATTTTAAAACTGTATTTGGGAAAATGGCTAAATTTTATAGTCAACACCCACATAGCACAAGTGTTTGTCATTATGTTGTCAAGAATAATTTAGTAAGTATTTTTTAGAATGTAGAATTAATGAAATTAAATTATAAGATAAAATAAAATAAATGTATTAGGTGCCTATTTATACCTTTATAAATTTAATTTTCAGATATTCCGAAAATGCTATGGAGAATATACAGGATTTAAGATGTTCATGGATAATTTATTACTGTCATTAAATCGAAAGGTAAAATTATTTTCTTTATTTAAATAAATGTGTTTTATAATTTCAAATAAATATTAATCATGGTAATAAACTTATTCTTAATTAATTTAAAGCATATTATAATGTATACATTTGTCGTTTAGCTACATATAGCAAGTAATAGTATTACATTATTTTTATAACTCAAAAGTAACTATTTAATATGATTATACTTTTAAAATTTTTAAATATACAAAACTATAAATAACATTAAATTACAACATTTAAAACAGATAAATTATACATATAAACATTTTTGTTTGTCATACATAGTAATTTGTGTTCAAAATTGTCATTTATTCATTGGTGCGAATATCCTCACTCATATTAAAAGGTATTGTAATAAAGCACTTAAAAGAAGCTCTGTATTAAATTTTAGAAACATTAGTTTTATCATTGGTAAACTATTTAATCATTTTAAACTGCCTTATTAAAGATTATCGTAAAAATGCTAAATGTCAGTTTATTTATGCATTGTCTACAAGGCTACAATCATTGTGGACAATTTAATTAAAAATGATTTTTTGTTTACAGAATTGATAGAAATGTAATTTGTATTTGTTTAACTATGTTTTTTTATAAAATAATTAACATAGTTACTTTTGTGTTTTTTCAATAAATAAATAACAAAGTTACCTTGATATCACTTGAAAAAGTAATCATATTACTACCCAACACTGTATTCAAGATAACTTAGTACTATTATATATAGATGCTTTCAAATTTTCCCCAAAATAAATAATAATTTAAATATTTTATAGTTGCCTTTCTAGTTGAAATTAATTATCTTTTGAAATAAATTATTTATAGGTATTTTTACCAGATCTGGAGTTTTTTGTGAATTTGGGAGACTGGCCTTTATCATCACCTAAAGAACTATTTCCTTTATTTTCTTGGTGTGGATCAAATTATTCTGTTGATATTGTGATGCCTACATATGATATTACAGAATCAGCACTTGAAAATATGGGAAGGTAACCTTGTTTTTAATCTTTCTTTTTTTTTTTACATTTTTTTATTAATTTATTTGTTAACACTTAAATGTATGTTTTGTTCTTTCTAGGGTAACCTTAGATATGTTGTCAGTACAAGGCAACATCGAAAAACCATGGTCACAAAAAATTGAAAAAGGTTTTTGGATGGGCCGTGATTCTAGCAAACATCGGTTGAATCTCATTGAACTCAGTAAAAGCAATCCAGACATTCTCAATGCTTCGATAACAAACTTTTTCTTTTACAAAGAATTGAAAGAAAAATATGGTCCAGGAAAGAAGCCTATTTCTTTCTTTAAATTCTTCGATGTATTATTACAATTACTTATATTATATTTAACTATTTAAAAATTCTAATTATATCATTGATTTATTTTATTTTTTTTTAGTACAAATACCTATTAAATATTGATGGTACTGTAGCTGCTTATCGGTTTCCATATCTATTAGTGGGTGATTCATTGGTTTTCAAACAAGAATCTGAGTACTATGAACATTTTTATAGTGAACTGATACCATGGGTTCATTATGTGCCAATAAAAAGACATTTAGATGATTTGCTAGGTCTGATAGATATTATGATGAGCGATGATAAGACTGCAAGAAAAATATCATTAAACGGCCAAAAATATGCAAGAGAACACTTAGCACCTCATAACATATTGGGATATTACTTACTATTATTTCAAGTAAGTTTAAAATAACATGTTATCAAACATGACTAACAAATTGACATTCAGCAAAACCAATGATGTATGTATTTAGTTTAAATATTAGAGTGAATTGATTTATTATCAAACTCTAGGGTAAGAAAAAAAGACACGTAAACACAGATAATGTTCATACCTTTAATTTTAGTTATAAACCAACACACAATACATCATTAGTTCCGCTAGTAAATTACTGTCATATGGTTGTAAAAAAAAAACATCTTTTAAGGGTCTAATGTCTTCTTTTACATTTGGAATAATAATTTTGAGTGAGTATACTTTCTAATCCTTGTCAATGTTAATCCAACAGTACAATGGTCCCTTAAGTGTTGTATTAACAAGACTACTTTATTTGGTATATTATGGCAACATAGTAATCACACAAATTATACTGAACATTGTGATAGTGTAATATTAATCAAGAAATATATCAACATAACTATCTAAGAATTTTACATTGCATTATATTTTGTTATTTAAGTTTAAATTGAACATTATTTTAGTTAATTATGAAATAATTATATTAATAATTTTTTTGATTAGAAATAATATTATTATTTTATCAATTATAATTATATTTTGCATGGATTTTAGTTATAAATATATTCTTTTTTACTTTCTAGAATTATAGCAAATTTTTGACCTCAGTAGAAGTTCGCCCCAATATGGATGAAGTGATAAGTACTCCCAACAGTCATAACCAAATACCCTGTCAATGTGAACCTGAACCTTCCATGATAAATATTAAGACAGAACTTTAATAACCATAATTGACGATTAATTCCTTTACAGTAAAAAATAATTAATGTTTAAATATTTAATTTTATTTTAAAATAACATTTGGAAATAAATTTAATTTTCCTTAACATATTACTAAATCTATACCAGATAACCATATAAGTAATTTAAATGTTTGTTAATACTTAATTGATACTGAGTGTATGTAATACAATTTATAATTTTAATATTTATCTCAATTTATTAATAACCAGACTCCTATTTTTTATTGTATTGAATCTCATTAAGTGTTTTTTTTATTCTTGCCTACTTGTTGAGTCAGTTTATTATAGTTTATAAGGAATTATTAAAGATTTATTATTTTTTTATTTTTATTTTATATTGTGTATTATATTATACTAAACTATACAGCATTAAGTATTATGTTTTTTGTTAATTTATGAACCTATACTTATTTAAAAACTACAATTTTAATTTCATTGTTTACAATTAATGATTTAATTTTATATTCTTGCCAACTTCATTAGTTAATTTATAAAAAAAATGATGGTACTTTACTTTTATTAATTCTATACATGACTATTTTTTACCATATTATACTATATTATTATTGTATTACCAAGACTGGGCATTAAAGAGTTAAAAAATTAGTTGAGTTATTTTTAATTAGATTGCCTAATGAGTTACCATTTCTGTTTTAATTAATAACAACCTTTTGAGTTAATTTTTTCTTAAAAAGTTAATAATTAATTAAAAAATTGTATAGCTATGTCAAGTTATTTTTTTCTCAAAATATACCTATATATTTTGTTTTATAAAAAGGAATATTATATTATTTATTTAATGTAAATAAAAATGTTTAGTGTTAAATGTGAATATAAATATAATGTCATACTATTAACTTCCATAGAAAATAACAGTATCTCACACGACACATATTAATTAATGTGTTATTAATTTTAAATTTTTTATCAATTGTATAACTAGATAACCCAGTTTGACTTTATATTATTTATATGAAAATAAACAGCCTTAAATTTAAATGTACCAATTGGCAATACTGATTCTATGTGTATTATGTGTTGACCCGTATTATGATCTTATGCCTGTGCTGCCTATCCAAAGGTTATTTCCCAGTGACTACGGTGAACTAATGTGGCACTAGGTGTACTTGACCTGATTTTGGTTAAAACTCTATAGTTTTCAATTTATATTTTGGAAATAGGTACACACTACATATTTTACGAACAATTAATTGTACATAGCTAAATAATAAATCGAAACATTTTTGATATTATCAATTGATTATAACTATCCTGACTAAATTTGAATTAAACCATTAGCCATCAACATCAGCATATCAGACAATAAAAAAACCGCATAATAATAAATAAATAAATTAAATGCATACCAGTAGACACACAACACACATAATATTAAGTAAAGAGTTAATAATATGGAAGTCGAAAATACATAAAAGTGTAAAAAAATAAATTAATTCTATTTAATTCTAAAAGTGTTTATAATTTAACTAGCAGCCTGTGTAACTCGCTCTAAGTGAGTACCCTAGGTTAAAGATATAACTATTAACTTGGGAGACACTCTAGTAAAAAATCTAGTAATCTCAAGTTTAATTTTGTGATAAGTTGGGTGATGACAATGTTTGCGACGTTGGTATCACTGATTTGGTGCCTTAATACCTTAGTGGTATTGTTTTGAATATGTAAAATTTCTATGAAAGCCTAGTTTTTACAAGCTTATATAAAGTTTAAATTTTAAATTTTGAAAATTATTTTGTAGTTAAATTCATAAAAAAAATCCTTTTTATATCCAAAATTTAAAAATGTAATACAAGATTCTACATGTATAAATGTTTTATTATCTACAATAAAAAAAAAAATATTCCGGAAATTTTTAATGAACATTTTAAGTTTAAGTTTTTCATCATTGGATATTTACTCGTAAATTAATTATTTCTCATCAAACAATTGTTGATATTTTGTTAAAATTCAAACAAAAAATAATAATAAATGACTTGACTTTATGCAAAATATTTATATATCATTTTCTATACACAGTAAAATTTTAAAAGTATTTCAAGAATAATTCTTAAAAAAGAAAAAGTACACAAACGCATACAATCAATCAATAAAAAAAAATATTAAATTTATTTTGTAGTTTACATTGTGATTGACAATTTAGATTATTTTGAATAATAACTAAAGTTGTTAACAATATAAGTTTAAAAACAATATTTATAAAATAAAAAATAAATAATGAATATTAAACTAATAGTCAAAGCTTTCAATAATTATTATAATTGCGCAAACAACAATTTTGCATGAAATCCTCTACTTAATATTTATATTTTGTATGCTTATAAGTTTAAAACTATTTATTTATTTATATATATATTAATGTGCTTGGTGTCCCATAAAACAGCTAATAGTTTATGTATCAAAATAAGAATTGATTTAAAAAATGTTGTATGATGTATTATTATTTTTTTTTTTTGAATCACAAAACTTAACTAATAAAATTTGTGAATTTAAATAAGAATTTGACATGAATAATTTTATTATAGGACAAAGTAAAATATTTAAAACAGAATTTAGTAAATTTTCTAACACATTATATTACTACTCCAAGTAGGGAAGACATATTTCACTGATCAATGTGTCATCAATCAAACAAGTAGTCTTAATTCTTGTCAATGAATAGATTTCCATCATCAATTTAGTATAATTGTAACATACGTTTCATCAAATTAATCAAGTATATACAATAAAAATATGGTAAGAATTTAATGTTATATCAGCATTGAAATTGTATTATAATATTAGTTAATCTTCTATTAAACTTGTGATTAAAAACAAACATTAAAAAAAAACCATACATTTTAAATTAGTTTAACAAATATTCAATGAATGAATTAGTTGTAGCTGACATACTAGCTCGGCCAGAGATATTTTTATCATTGTTAATACCAAACACATTTGATCCAATTATTTCAATATCATGTTTTGGCTTACAAGTGTATTCAAATGGCACATATTCTATATTCCCGTTCGACCAACCCTAAAAATTTATAAATATATTAAGATAATTATAGACTTAAAATATAATATTTTATATTCATACATACAATTGTTAATAAAGACCCTTTTTCGTAAGTTGGTTGGAATGCGATTGTAGAAGGTTCTTCATCAAGCCGCCCTTGAATAATACAACTAAAACATCGATGATCAACGATTTATTCACAATATGTAATAACACCAAAATTAGAGACTTACAATGGAATACAATCTACAACAGCTTCACTTATAGCAGTTTGGAATACAACTAGAGTCCCACTATTTTTAAAAGTTATTGCTAAACGTTGAGCATTCTGATCCCAGCACATGTCAGAAAGTGTTCCACCAATTCTATAGAATAAGCAAACATAGGAAGTAAAGTTATTATTAAGTTACAAGCATATTTTGAACAAAAAGCTAATGTCTCTATTATATATAATTCTTAATTAACAGTATGTCCTACTGATATATATATATATATATATATATATACATAAGCAATAATTTTTATAAAATATTCACTATTTCATATTCAATAAAATAATTGTTATTAAATTAATGACACAACATCTAGCTAATAAATATTTTTTGATTGAATTAAAACAGTAACCTAATGAGCCAAAATCAAACATTGTCAGATAATCGAGTAGGTGACTACTGACTATAATATAGGTGTTAAACTAGATCTCATTACCCAATGATTGATCATTACATAACAAAAACTATTCTGAGCGGAGACCTAACCTTTAAATAGTATAATTTATTTATATTAACATAATTATTAATTTTCTATTATATTCTAAGATATTTTTAACCCGTCAGTAGGCGTGTTAGTTTTTGTAACACGCGCTCACTCCTCTAATTTTTACTATTAAATGTGGTTATTCTAACTGTAAATGAGAATTTCGGTATAATTAGGATCACTATGATTATTTATAATAAAAAATTCATATACATAGGCACATAACAGTTACAGTAATTTATTCCAAATCTGATTTTGCTTCTGAACCCTATTGATGGGATTTACATAATATAGTACATATAGCATGGCACTCACTTTGAGCATTTTAATCGATTGTCATTTCAACACAAGACTTTGGATTGGGTTATATTATTTATAGAAAAATTCACTGGTATGATAACATAAGGTATAAATAGATATCAACAATAAAAGAATTAAATTAAAGCCAATAGTGGCGAAAATAGAAATCGAGTGAGCACAGCACTCATACGCGACTACTGACGGGTTAAAATGTTGTTAGAACAACTTATGAAGAACATTAGATTACATTTTCAAGTTTTATAATTAGAAAAAATTTTACCAGAATAAATCAAAAAATCAAAGAGTAATAAAATTTTAAATGTTTATGAATAGCTTAAAAAGAGGCAAAGTATTATTAAAATGATATTGTGTCTTCTAGAAAATACTAACATCAAAATATGACAATATTCACTAAAGTATGGTTCAAAAACCAATGATAATATTCCTATTCTACCAAATGGTATATTCTTTTTATTAACATGTATATTATATCATACATTATTAAACTTGAACATACTCTATATATATATATTAAATTGCCATTATCAATTGTTTACTCATATTTTTAGAAAAACACTGTTTAGTAAAATAGCATAACAAATTGGAGAATATGGCTATTTTAGATTGATCCCTTTAATAATGTTATAAATAATTTATACTATAATAAAACATAATAAAAACTCTAGTTTTACATGTATTATATTAATTGAAATATTAAACAAATAATTAATTTATTACTCACACTTTATCATTTATACATTCACTTTTGATATCAATTATAGGCCATGCAACTTTTTTGTAATTCCTTGATCCATTGAACACATCTGATTTTCGAAAGTCAATAGCATTTATAATAGAGCATGAATCAGTTGCAAATAATAAAACTGAACTGCAAGGTGACCAACATGCACATTGTACTCTAGATCGGCTATTCAAAGACCACTTATCTGAAGTCCAGTTATCAGTGGACCAAATTCTTTAAAAAAAAATAAAAATTTTAATGGAAAAATTTTAATTAAATTAACCAGCATTACCTAAATGTTTCATTAGTTGAACAGGAAAAAACTTTAGTATTATCAGGCGACCAATGTACAAAGTTTAATGTGTCAGAACTAATTCTACGTAATGGTACACAGGTTTCTAAAGGATAGTTCCAAATATACATTGTCTTAGAAGTCACTGCGCTGGATATTAAAAGATCACCCTAAATAAAAATGTAAAATTATATGTTTTTCCACTACTTTTTTAAAAGAACTATACAAATATGCAATGACTAGAACTATGTAACAAAACTTTTAAATAAATATAAAATTTATTTATTGTTTATCAAAACATTTCGCTAATCTAAAACGCAGATGAATAGTTCCTAATGGTTACATTATGGTATATAATAGTTTATGTAGAAATTACCATTTTATTCCATGATAATCCAGTAATATATCTATGATCATCTCTGATAAATTTGCAAACATTATTTACTGTTGGTCTTACGTGTATGTTGCTAAACTCAATTGTCCAGATGAAAATTCCCTTTTCACATCCAACTGCTAAAGTACCAATACTTAGCGGTCTAAAATAAAAAAAGTCAACAATTAAATGCTAATAAATAAATAAAAAATGTTCATAAATACCTCCAAGCTAATGATAAAATGGCTCTTTGAGATTTACATTTTATTTTTGCTTCAGAACCTTTTCGATTGTATACATAAATAATATCATGGGAAGAAACAATAGCAAGTTTAGTTATCTGTGGGTGCCATGACATACAACGCACTACACTAGATGACCATAATTTTGTTCTACTTATATCTGTTAACACCAAATTTTCAGGGCCCTAAAATAATTATACAGAATTTAAAAATAACTAAATTAATGTTTAAGTTACAAAATAATAAGATTTCACATATTTATTAAAAAAAAAACCTTAATAACAAAGAAATTGTAATTTTATTTATATCTTAAAGTAAAAAAAAAAAATCAGTATTCATTTTGTAATTTTTTTTCTTAGATATTTAATGATAATAGTATCTGAATATTTATATTATATTCTGCGATAATTACAATTATTTTGAAAAATATTTATGCATTTATGTTTATATATTTATTTCAATAAAAGTTTCTATAAAATTAGGGAAGAATTAGGAACTACTTATATTTTATATAATTTATTTAATTGTTGTATTAGTTGTAATAATAATTATAATTATCAAATAAATTTTAAAAATGTGATAAGACTTAAAAGGAAGTTTTTCAGTATTTGTAGAATAAAAGTTTAGTATTTATATAATATGTTACCTTCAAACTTGCACGAGGAGAAAATTTCATAAATAGTCCTAACGGATATAAAAGAACTGATAGATTACTTGAATTTCTTTTAAAATATTTTGTTAGTTCATCACAAGCAGTCCAGAAATTTTCCTCGGCACTACACAAAACAACAAATCAGATATTAAAAATACATCATATTTTCTATTATCAAAAATAGCTAATAAAATACTTGAAAACTTAAAATGTGTTAATAATATTATACTTACAATTTACTTAAAATTTGTTGTAATGTTGTTAGTCCTGAAGTTGGTAAAAATAAAGGTTCAGGATTTTGATCTCCTTTCAATTGCACCACAATATTTGGGTAACCAATTGTCTATAATATAGAAGTTGATTAATGTTTATCAAACGTAAATTGAATAAATAATAACTTATTCAATTTTCCTTTTTTTTTTCAGTACTTTGGCTTTCAACAAGGATGTCATTAGCAGTACAATTCAAGAAAAACAATACCAACTTTCATCAGAAATGGTTAAATTTATAAAACAACTTAAAACTATAAAAAAAAAAAATGAATTAATATACCAACCTCAGGTTTTACTTTTTTAATAACAAATGGCACGGAAGCGTTCTTATCCGTGAGACTGTAATCCCGTAGTTCAGGAAAATCTCTTAGAGAACACATATTAATTGTACCTTTTTACCACGTCAAATTAATTATAAAGATTTTTATATTAAATCCACGGACTAAGATACCGGCTATTAACCGTTAACTAATAACGCGCACTGACAAACTTACAGTATAATATAATATGATTTTCGTTATCAAAATTCAAAACACCGGAAAATTATTTTGTACACCGAACGCTATGAATAACAATAAAAATGCAAATAAAAATTATTTGTAATAGCCAAAAATTTGAGTTAACCACGGCGTTATGTTTTCTATGACTACAGCAGTTGTGGTTAAAACATTTTCTACTGTGCGTCAGTTGTAGTCTATACTGTTTAAACTCGTCAAGTCGTAACGATCATGATATTACAAACGAGGTATGTTAGCGGCTTATCACAAGAATACGAATTGTATCATTTGTGTGCACGTGATAAGATAGTACTATCGTTGCACGATTGTCTCGTTTTAACGCATCGGCGTCAGTGCCCGCGAAACGATAGCTATATTAATAATTAATACATGGGTCATCAAATGGCGGCCCGCGAACACATTTTATCCGGCCCGACCGGCCCGCAGACAAAGAATAAATAGCATAAATTACGATTTACGGCAACATTAAATGTGTTATTGTTGTAAATTATTATTTTTGTATAATATTATTGGCTTTTAAATAATGTAAACTATTAAAAAATGGTGTTAGAATTTTAATGGCCGCGAACAATTTTCAGATTTCTAATATGGCTCTTCAAAAATATTAATTGGTGTGATTTGGTGACCTCTGTTATAATATGTACCTACATAGTACATGGCGCCATTTACCAACCAACAATTTTTTGTGTTTGAGTAGGTACACGATAAATTGTCAATAAAGTGGTTTGAATTTCAACTTCGGTGGTGGTTTTGGAAAGGAAGATATTAAGATTATTAAGATATATAATTTTTACTTTCGAGAAGTCAACATTCCCAGTACTTTTTTTGTAATCCAGTAAAGTAAACAAATGAAGGAAAAACGGTATACATTTTACGCTAAGTCAGATTTTGTCTAAACTATTGTCACTTTATTTTGTTATAAATCAAAAGCAGCTATGGAAATTTGAAATATTTACCAAGTAGGTATTAACATTATATATTATTTTCAAAATATATTGACTTTTTTTTGTTGATATTATTGGGTAAATAAAACCCTGAAAAAATTACGGAAAAACGGGAATTTTTACGCATAAACACTTTTTGACAAAATCGATTTTTTGATTTTGCTGTAACTTAAAAACGAATCATTGTAAACACTTGAAATTTTCACCAAATGTTTATATTAGCGTTATATATTTACGATTAAATTTTCAAAATATTTAGAATTTTTTTAAGCTACTTATAGATAATTGTAATTTTTGACTTTTTTAAGTTTTTTTTCTTAAAATACCGATAAAAAAAATTTGGCTATCCAAATTTAATACAAGGTTTATTATAAGTTGAAAAAAAATCAAAAATCGTTAATCACAATTTTTGTTTATAAGCATTTAAAGTTCAAATGTTTACGAAATATATCAAAATCACGAAAATTTGCAAGGAATTTTGAAGTTGAAAATTCATAAAATTTTTGTGATTAATACTTAAAGTTCAAAAATCCAATACAATTTTATCCATAAGTTTTCCTTCAAGTAACTGTAATAAAAAATTCCCGCGTCAACATAGAAAACATTTTATAAGCGTATGAAATTTAATTTTTTACGAAATCGCGTAAAGTAACGATATTTTACAATTTAAATATAGGTAATAATATAATATATCCAACTAATTATCATTGACTGACAAATCATTTCCGTTCAGAATCGTTTTTCGTATACAATGATACCTGTCATTGCATTCAAATTTAACACATCGATTATGGTGATCAGTGACCTACTCTCCATCTCTACTATACAGCAGAGCGATACCCACTTGCCTACTTTTTTTACTTACATTTCATAAATATAAATTAAAGTAATAGTGTTTAGACGTTTAGACGTTTAGTAATGAACAGCATAGGCGGATATCTAGTCACATCCATGGGGGGGCTTAAAATTTTTTACTATATCCATTAGCGTTAACATATTATTAGACACATCAACCTGCAAGTTAGTGGCTCTCTTACTTTATTCTAGCTGAGGCGCCAAATATGTATAGGTTATATGAACATAAAAAAATAAATATTTAAAGCTATTTAAATTTGTTTTTATTTTAATGTTATTAATCTATTTTTTTTTGCAAATATATCAATAACAGTATCGGTATTAATACATTTAGTTATGTTTTTTTCAATATACAATATTGATGTGTTGTTGAACCGTTCTTGCAACATAGAAGTTCGAAGCCAAGTTTTAATTCAAATTTAATTTAAACTTAATTTACTAATATTTATACTTACTGTTAAAATTGGTCGCACAGGGCCTGTTATTAAAGTTCCTAAGTCAGAAATCACATTATTTTCGTCTACAATATTTTCAATACTTTTTTGTGCAGTTATATCAATTTCTATACCAATATCTAATTGTTCATTTTGAGATTCTTGTGTTGTCGTTGATGAGGAATTAGTAACAATTAATTTCTGTTTTTTGATATTAAAAATGTCAAACACTTTGGCCATTATAAATTAATTCGTGTTGTGTGAAGCAACACGCATAAATCATATAAAATAAAAATGATTAACATGTACAATTACAAAATATAAATAAATTATTTTGAAGTCGGAGTGTAGTCAGAACGTAATAATATCGATTTAATAATAAGTGATGTGGGAATAACGGACGAGGTAGGCCGTATCGCCACAGTGATATTGATTAATGATTAGGATAACATATTAACCATGGCTAAATTCTAAATATAGCCATTATATTAACGTTCATACACAGATAACATGGTTTGCGGGCGGCATTCATAGATAATATATATATACAGGACATAACAGTTTTATCAGCATTCAGTGGTAATGGGGACAGTTTGAAAATAAATTCTTACAAAATAATATTTTTTTTTTTAAATTTTTATTATTTTCTAAAATTGTATCAATATTGTATGTTGTAATTGAAGTAGAGATATTACTGATACTAGAACCTTTCAAGGGGATTTATTACGTTATGGGGGGGCTTAAGCCCCCCCAAGTCCCCCCCAATATCCGCCTATGATGAACAGATGAATTTATTTGACTCTACTTTAATGCAATGATTTGTGATACATTTGTTTGTTTATCTTCATCCGACATCCAGTAATTAGTACTCAATAAAAGTAATAATAAAAAAATAAAAGATTTTTTCGTATTTTCAAATTTCAAAAGATATTTTATTGAAATTGTAGTAATTTTTTTCCTTATTAGACAATACTAGTAGGTTAATCCATAATAAAAAGACCAAAGATGTTATTTGTTCAAACTTCATTAATTCAATTATTATAATTTATTATAAATTTAATTTAATATTTATAATATTCTATGACTTAATTATATCGTACATATTTTTCAATGGGAGGGGGGCTAGAGTCCCACCTTGCACCCTCTTGGCGCAGTGCCTGGCAAGATTCCTAGGTTCATTTACCTGAATTACTGAAAATTTATATTGTCACAATAATTTTTTATATGCATTTAAATTATTTAGAATTTTAACTTAAGTCGTGAATATTTTATAACAGTACAAGTAGAGCAGGCCTGGAGCAAATCGTATTTTTTTATTTTGTTTATTTTCGCTAGAAAAATATAGTACCTATACAATAATGTATAATTTCATGAATACGAGACCCAAAACTTCGTACCAAACTACCAAAGCGCTAGGCCTCTGGTAACCGGCACTGGTCCGTGGTACCTACTATTTATACTTAAATAATACCATAATAGCATAATTAGTGGTCCCATGAATCATGTCTTATCACTTAATACTGGATTGCTTTAATTATTAAAGGCTAACTAAATTTTAATGAACTATATCAGGACATTATGGGCCACACTATGATTGCCACTCAATGACTCAATCAATTTAGTTCACTCCCAGCACGGATGACTCCCAGTAACGGACCACTAGCTCTCTATTGATTCATTATCGTTTATTGATATATAATCCAACATTAGTATCGATTATGGTTCATGGATATGTTAATAGTACGTAGATTTAACTGATTTCAGTCTGTTTTTTTATAATATCAAAATTATAGTAAAAAGTTGTATACATTTAAAATTACGCGGGTTTCAAAGAAACTAGTTAAAATATAACACTGAATACGCGAGTAGCGCTAGTGGTCAGGGTTTGTGATGCGTTTCTAAGGTTCCCCGCGGTCTTAGGTTTTCTTATCAGTCCTATCTCTAGTATCTTATTTGTTATTTTATTTTAATATTGTTTACAAACTTTACTGATATTAAATTATTATTTATTAACTTCAGTTTAAAAAGTGTTTCATCATTTCGGTTTTGTATTTAATTTTAATATTTTATTGACAATAATCAAAATCAGAATCACTCTGTTCAGTATAAATCGGACATGCATGTTTCTAACCGACATTGATCTATTATGATGTAATGATATTTCAATATGAGCTACATTTTTTGAAGTTAGTGTTTAGGTATGTATTTATTTAGATTATAAGTAATTTACTAAAATATTTCATTAATAATTATTAATAAGCCAAATTACCCAAATATATGTCACTCATTGATGAAGTAAAATATATTAATTAACTCTATCAATATATTTTTAATAAATAATATAAAGATTATCAATTATCCATTTCAAAAATATTTTGACATTAATTATAAATTACAATATTCAATAATAGAAAAATATTTTATTATTCTTGTATAAGTGATGAAATATAATTATTAACAGTATAATAAATTAATAGTACACATAGGTATTGACAGACCCGGATCCAGAAAATTTTAACAAGGTGTGCTCGAAAAAAAAACCTTTCTACTTTATACTTAATTTATTAAAGTTAACTTTTTTTTCAAACATCAATATTTATTAAATATTAAATAAAAATATAAAAATTCATTGCAAATAGCGATCTAATAAAAATAATTATCAAATATCGATAAACAACTAACAATAGTTGTTATTGTCGTAAGATAGCAGAAAGCACCGATATTATTATTTTTATTTTAAAAAATAAATAATATAATTTATAGTATAACTTTATTTTATTGGTGGTTTATATCAGGGGTGGCCAACCAGTCGATCGCGATCGACCGGTCGATCGTGACTCCCTTTTGTATTTTCTTGAATTTTTGAATTTTTTCTGTAAATTTGTATATCTTTATATCAACGAATATAAAAATTATACTTAGAAAATGCAATAAATAACTATGAAAAATGAGATTATACACAGATATCGAATAAAAGAAGTGTAACACGCATGTACATATATAATATACATTTTTTTTTTTTTTTATGGTCGATCGCGACAACCTAGAAAATCTCCTAGAAAGTTGGCCACCCCTGGTTTATATGACAGGAGGTGCAAAGCACCCATAGCCCCCCCCCCCCCCCTGAATCCGCGCCTGAGTATTGAGCGGGCATGTTTTTGGAGGTTCAACCACGCTTCCTAAATTTTTTGTGTTTTTGCATCACATTAAGTAAATAGCAACACCGCATTACTGCCAAAATCTGAAATTTAACTAATTTAAAGTGACAAATTATAAACCATATAAAACCATCACTGGATCAGTTTTTTTTCAATTTTAATATAATTATATAACTGATTAAGTATACATAATAGTATAATACTAATGCAATTTTTAGTGTTTTTTATTATTATTATTTTTTTATTTTACTTCAAGTTTTTGAAGTATGATTTGAACCCATATTTTTTATGTTTAACATTGTAAACTTCTTTATTATAATATTCTATAATTCTATTAAAACATAATATATATAAATACTTAATTTTTAAATAAAAATAACTATTTTACTTAATATATTAATTTATGTATATTTATATTTTGTGTTGTTTTACATTGAATATAATTAACTAATAGTATTACATTATATACAATTATAGATGAAGAAGAAGATTATTATTTAATTACAATACAATTAATGTAAATAATGTTAGTGTTTCTTCTACTGTACAGCACACTGTGTATAAGTTTCAATAAAAATTTAGATATTGTATATTTACAATATAAAAATTTTATTTGCTAATACATATATTATATTTTGTTAAAAATTTAAGCTATCAAATTTAAATTATATTATACATTTTAGTTTCTGAGGGGAGCTATGAATATATTGATTTTACAATGATGTGTATTTTTTTATTATTTTGTTCTAGAAACCTTTTTTTATAATATAAAAATTTCAATTTATAACGTCTTATCTTTTCTAATAGGTAACAGGAAATTAAATTTAGTTATTATTTTGAAGGATTAAAACCAAAAAATGTATTGTACTTGTTTTACTTAATAGTTGGAAAATATTAAGGAAAAACCATAATTTTTACATATACCAATTTTCGTTATTTTTTGTTTTGTAAATATTAATAAAAAAATTTTTTCTATTATCAAATACAGTAATATTATACAATTTAATACTGCAAGGTTATTCATAAATATAATGTAATTGAAAAGAAAAGTTGAATGTGAATCAATAATTTTTTTTTTAGGAAATCGATCGCGATGGGTAAAAAAAATTGCAAAAATATTATTCCGGTACCGGGAATCGAACCCGAGCCTCCTGGGTGAAAGCCAGGTATCCTAGCCACTAGACCATACCGGAGTTGTGTTTATTGGTGCTCAACAAAAGCCAAATGAATTAACTATGCGTTCATGAAAATGCCGAGCCCAGTAACATTGATGGTGCCAGGGTTTTATAATCTGTAGAGCCAATATAATATCTATAATAAAATGGCCTGAATCTTAATGATATAATATACAAGCAATGAAAATTCAGCATTTCTTTCAGTTAGAATAATATATAATATAATATGACTTATTGTATTTTAGAATTTTACACTCATACTTAATATATTATGTTTTTTGAATTAGGTACAAGACAATTACTGTATGAGGCAATATTTGAGTGAATAATGAAAATCAGATTTGTTACTTTGAATATACAGACAAGTGTGTTCAAAGAACTCATTAATAAAGATCAAGCATGTCTTTGAAATTTAACATAACTAAGGAGAAAAAATTGACAAATATTTAAATATAATTTATAATCTACAAACATAACAAGGAACTAGGAAGATAAAGAGACAAAAATGTTGAAGAATTTGTTTTGTAATTTGTTTTTGTAATATTTAATAATAGTTTTTATTTGCGTTTATCATAGCTTTTACTAATTACATTTTTATGTTCTAGGATGTACACAATATGTTTTAGTAAAAGCCCAAAAAATTTTAGTTTTCATAATTTACTGAATATAAACAGTAAATACTAGTATTTACTAGTAAAATCAAGCTTTACTTATTAATTGGACTTTTATGGTAATATATACATGTTTATATTTTTAATATTTTAGTATAGAGGGAAAGAGACATTCATATAATTTAATAAACTATAAAATTAAAACCGTAATAAATAAAATATACTGAGACAAAATCAAGTTAATGGTATTCATATTTCTGCTAAATTAAGTGGAATAATTAATTTATGATAATATATTATATTAATATAAAAAAAAATTCATGAGTGCTAAGTAAATAGAATTAAAATAAAAATATTAATCTATATTTTTATATTTTACAGTGAAAGTCAATAACCATCGACTTCAAAATGGTCTTTTTTGGAAGCTTTAGCTCATGATTTCATTATGAAATGTGAAAATTTGGTCAAATTTGGACTAAAAACACCTAACAATGGTATGTTATTTCAAATGGCTTTTTGCCATTATTGTATTATACATTATACTGTGATAATTGATAAT
This sequence comes from Rhopalosiphum padi, assembly GCF_020882245.1. NCBI lineage: Eukaryota > Metazoa > Arthropoda > Insecta > Hemiptera > Aphididae > Rhopalosiphum > Rhopalosiphum padi. The sequence continues at coordinate 35,660,050 of NC_083599.1, forward strand.
ATGGTCAAATATTAAGTCGAGATAAAGGTATTAATATAGTTACTGTAACTATGTAGTTTTTGTTATTTCATCAAATTAAATAATATTTTTTAACAATTTTTACTATGAAATAATTTTTCTTGTCAAAAATAATTTCTTACACACACTGTAGTAGTTGAATAATGAATATTTTCTTATATTTGATATTTTAATTTATTTATTGTGTCCTATTTAACAAGTTTGTAGTAATAGGTTAACCACACAATCAGATATCTCTTAAGATATTTTTATTTTTATGTTAAATCTTAGATATGTTTTATTGTTTATGAATTTATTATGATGTACATTATTTTTAAATCATAATTCAAATACTTAAATTTAGTAGTAAGTGAAATTAAGATCTAAATACTAGAGTTTAACTATTCAGTAGTTTTATTTATTTCTAACTTTTAAATGTCACTATTATCATTGATAATTATTAAATAATATTTATCATTCATGTATATGTTACGGCTAAAGTCCGAATTAAGCTAATGTGCACTTATCTGGATAATGTGCATATTATCCAATTTCAGATTTTAGCCGTGAATAAAAACTATTAGGAAATGGATTATGTATACATTACCCGGCTAAAGTAACTTTAGCCATCATGTTATGGCTAATGTAAAATATTATTAATAAATTCATAATATACAATATTTTATTTCAATAAAATTAATTAATATAAGTTAACAATTAAATATTAAACTACATTTGATGCAATATTAACTTTATTTCTATTTATTAGATAACATTATTTTTATTATTTATTTAAACATGGTAAACTTTGATGACATTTAGAATTGCATACAATCAGTGAGTGGCGTCATTTCAATTTTTTTTTTAATATTACGCATGGCATATATATAGCAGGCCATTTAAGTGCAAGCCACTATCAACTATACAGACCAATTAATTTATAATCATGGGCCAAATTACTACAATATTTGATTTTAAATACGCATATGTATACCCTACATGTGCGGTCCAAACAACGCCACTGCATAAAATGCCAGATGTTTTGCATTTGCATTTATTTGTTTTGCAATTTGATTTATATGCACAACGTTGATAACCCTGATCACCTATATATTTTTTGCAATTTCTCTTAACAATTTTTTTGTATTTGACACCTCGTCTACTGTAATAAATGGCTAAGGACAAACATCAAATTGAGACCTAGTGTAATGTTTTTCTATCGTTCCTTCGTTATTACCTAGTTCATAGTATTTATTTTTAGTATTACATTTAGTACTGTTGAAAATATAATTATATAATAATATATTTTTTTGTACATTTTTTCTATCTAGTTACTTCATCCATCAATCAATGCTAATGTACAAAATATCCGGTTAATATACGAAACTATGATTCTAAATGTTAAGTGTTTACTTTATCCATCTAATATGGATTATGTGCTCATTATCCGGATAATGTTCACTTTAGCCATGTTTCGAACTTTAGCCGTAACATATATATGAAGTATGAAGATTCAAGAAAAATATGATAGTCGACTTAATTTTAAACAAAACAAGTAACAAATATATTGTTATTTAATTATATAAAATATCCTGTCGTTATTCAAATTGGGTTATGATCTACTAGTGGTTCCCAAATCATAGTTTAGTAGGTCATGAGAAGTTCATGTTTTTTAACTCTTAACTACACAGACTGGTATATTTTGTACACTAAACTTTTCTTTTACATTGTTTCATTTTGGTTCATAATTGTTTTCAGTTATTATACTAATCTAATTTTTCCTTATGATACGTAATTATATGATATTTATAAATCTATTTTAGTCATCTTTTGATGTTTGTTGTACCATAAACATGCTTGGATAAAATTATTTTTGTATTGATATAAACCATGTGTGTAATACTTTTATCAATTATAACCGGTGCATTCGAATTGCGTCCCTAAACAATATTTTGTCCTAGTTGCGTCCGCGGTTTTGTCACGGCACATCCGAGTTGCGTCCGCGGTTTTCTCACGATATATACTAGACACTAGTTGCGTCCATGGGTTTTTCAGCAACTGAGAATAATGTTAGGTGATAAACTCGTAGATAATCTCGATTATCGATATCTTATCTATAAATACCACCTTACAATTTATTGTTGGAAATTAATTTTGTTCATGTCAGCATTAGTCATACTTTGACATTCCATTTGTTCGACAATTCATCATAGTTTTATGTATTTTTATTTAATTTTGCAATGGAAAATCTCGAAATAATTCTTCGGTCTTTCATTTTTAAAACCCGATGATGTTAATAACTGTTTTTATGAAGACCTAATGGCTATAAAACCTAACGATGAAAGAGTAGATAATTTTTTGAATTATTTTGAAAAAAATTATATTTCCCTTGGAAGTAAATTTCAACCATCAGTATGGGCCGAGTTCTCAAACTCGTTAATACATACCTACCACCAACGGCACCAACCCATGTGAATCGTTTCACTGATGTTTTATTCGTCGTATCCTAACATTTTTCAATTTGTTGAAGTATTGAAAAATATTCAAACTGACGTTTATATTAAAATGCGAAGTTCTAATTTATGAAGCAAACGAAGAAAGGATGTGGAAAAAGAAGAATTTATTAAAAAAACCATGACTGAGTTTGAAAACAAAGATATAACACGTCTTGACTTCGTACAAAAATTGACAAATAAAAATTTACTAATACATAAATGATATATATATAATTACATTTTTTAACCATACAATTTTATAAAATAAACCTTATATATTTAAAATAATTTAGAATATGTAATTACATTATAACATAGGAATTGCATCATTTTTTCTTTTATATTTTGTTATAATTAAACTTAAAACAAAATTAAGTAGTACTTTGTTTTTTTATAAGTAAATAAAGCCATAAAGGCAATTATGAATGCAATACCACAATGATTTTTGAAGTAAATCAAATTGGTGTCTTTCATACACTGTATGTGTGATTATTGATAAATAAAAATAGTGGTTATACTCTATAAACTATAATGTATTATGTATCCCAAAAACCATCATATTATTTCTATTATAAAATTGGTTCAAACACTTCAAACAACGGGTTTGCAATATTATGGTGATATGATGATTAAATATTTTCAACTTTCATTAATTAGTTTTTCCTAGCACACGTGGTTACTCTTATTAAGACAGAATATATATTACATTATTACTTTTACTCATACGCGCAATTTGAGTTTTATATTTGGGGGGGGGCTGTTATAATTTGAATGTATGTATGCTCCCTGAGATATATAAAGGTGGAAGGAGATATATAAAAGCTCCCCCAAGCCCCCTTAAATTGTGCTTATGCTTTTACTTAGATGTATTATTTTTATATTTAAATATTTTAAATGTAAATTTTAATTAAACTTTTATAATATGTCTATTTCCTTGCAGTGACAAGACTATTAGAAATTAAAAAGTGCATAAAATCCAATGTTAGTCAAACCTGTTGCCAAAATTGCAGACTAGATAACAAAAGTTCTACTAATTTTAAGATATTGCAGTTCATAATTTTGTAAGTAATTATTTGTAAAATTTACTCCAAGATCCATTTTCTTACATAACTCAATAATATTTTGTATTATCAGTTAACATATTTTCTAAAATTAAACCCTGTAGACTTATTGGGCTACTATTTCATAGTATACTGTACCCAAATAATAATTTCCTAAAACTTATTTATGTATCAGACATTACTAAACTTAAATATGCATCATGATAACACCATAATAACATTTAGTACATGTAAATAAAAATGCATTTAAAAATATACTGCCATAATTATAATAAATTTCTCAAAACAAACATTAAATGCTGTACATTTTCTTATAAAATTTTTTATTTTTTAATAGGGGGATTTTTTAATTCTGGATAGTTTCACATTGTAAATCATCTTATAGAAGAAACTATTTGTTTGTTGTATCTTACTTAAATTTTGAAAATACTGAATTGATCGTTATGTATAAAAATATTTTTACTAAAACATAACGCTGAAACTTTTTTTTCGTTAGTAAAATGTCCTTGATGTTCCTTAATTATCAATTTATCTACATATTTTGTATTACAATTTATAAACTTTTGATAATGTTTAATTGTTTTGTTTGAAATTAATTTTGAATAGTACAATAAAAAGTTGACACATACCATAATTTTAGATTAATACAAAAATTACACTGTTAAATAGTATGTTTAAAATACACCCAGAGCGCTAGTAATTCATTATGTTCTTTGGTGGTTTGTCAGTCAGGATAAAGTTTGACAAGTAACGGAATGTGATCCAGTAGCCAGTACTAGTACTCAGTAGTATATTATTAAATTTCAGGGGTTTATACTAAACATATTAATCATATTGACCATATTTTATTAGTATAAAATGTCCATGAGTATATGAAAATCTTTTTATAATTTATTGAGAAAATATTCTTATCTATAAAATACTAAACAATTAAATGTTTTGTTTTTTATATTATTAATATAATTAATATATTTGGTACTTAAACAGTATTGTAAACTTTTATTTGTGCATTTGACATGGACAACTCAAGGTAAGATTTTTAAATATTAATAAATCATAATGGGAATTATTTATCTTATAAGTGTTGCTAAAAATGAAAGCCTGTCAAGTATGTTATTCTATGATATTTATCAAATATAAATAGTATAATCATTTTTAGGTGAACATGTTTTTTGTTAATATTAAAAAACTGCAATACTATAGTGAATTCTACCGCAAATTAAAATCTAAGTCTGTTTTTTTTGCTTAAAATAATCACTAGCATAGGCGTGAGCAGACCTGAATTTCGCGTGGGTGCCTACAATTTAGTTAGATAGTTGGATCTAAAATCTATTTTTAAGATAATTGCAATATATTTTATTTATTATTTTTACTTTTGTAGTCAATAACATCTAGCTGCTATAATCATAATAAATTTTACCACACAAATTTAAAATATTTTAAGTTGTATTATTTTTTTTTATCCCAAAACATAATTTTTTACAACATATTTTAGAAAAAATATAATTTTTATTCTAGTAACATTAGTTAAAATACGGACCAATATAAATGCTATTGGACTTAAATTTCAGGGCCCCAATTACATGTCGTGGGGTGGGGGGGGGGTGCCCAGGCACACCCGGAACCCCACATGCGCACGCTTATGATCACTAGTTGCTTAAAAACACAATTTATTAGAATACTACAAAATGGTTTTTAACATTTTATTTGTAGGCTTTCCATTTTTAATAATGCCATTGTAAAATAATTATTTTTAGATTAAAACTGACTAAAAAAATGCATAAATTCTGTTCATGTTACATTTGTACTAATTGTTATATTTTTTGAATGTGGTTTTAACTATTCTTAACTATCCTGATACAATCTCTAAGATTTTTTTTCAAAATCTGTTGAGTAATTTTTGAGTCTATGAGCAGTATAAGCTACAATTATAAGGATATTGCCTTTTGTTATATATTTTAATAATAAAAAATTATTTTTAAATTAAAAAAACCCCATACCAATCCTTGGGGTTGGTCATATAGTCTATAACTTATAAATTTTTTTATTTCTTAAATCAATAGCAACTCTGTAGATAATTATATAAGCAAAACATTTATTTTTTATGAGCTAAACCAAAATTCACATACATCTGTAGGCTGTAGGCACATGAACCACCCTATAGCAACCTATAAGAGTTGATAAAAGAAGCTAAAAGCACCCATTGAGTCTCAAACTCTCAAACATAACATTTGATATAACTTTTATGAAAATCAGTCAAATAGTTTCTGAGATCGCATAGGTACAAAACTACAAACTTCAGATAACATATGTTATTATTTGAGTAAAGTAATAAAAGTTTTACTGAATATTGTATAATAAATATTATTTTAAATTTAAACGAGTTATGACTAACGTCACTAACGGATATTATTTATTACAGTTAGGTCATCAACCCTAAAAAGTGAAAATTAATGATATGACTATATGAGCAATGAGTAAGCTCTTGTAATCTCGAATTCAACATATTTTTTTGTATCTTGCAAATTCCATACATTAAATAAAATATAAAATATCTAAAAATTAGGTACTTATATTTTATTTAACTAATCAGAAAATTACAAGAAATTCAAGTACATAAATCGAGGAATTCATTTTGCTGTATTATAGACTAAAGTAGATTATTAAACTTGCCATGGAAGTAATGCGAAAGCAGTTCCTACAGAGCCGTCAGTTTCAAACATGAAAAAAAAAAAGATAATTAAACTTAGTTATTGATTTGGTGTAAAATGAATTGATAAACTTGAATTCAATGATAAATCATTGAATAAAATATTCTATGCGGAGATAGTTCATATATTTCTTAGGATATAATTATATATTTATACCTACAATTGTCATCAGTTTTACCATTAGTACCTAATACGGCAAATTGAAGTAATTAGTAACGACAGATAATCTTAATCGCATATATTATAATTTAGTTATTCTTATGTAATTATTATTGTTAATATTTATAAGTCAATACTAACTTATTATAGCAGTATGAATAGATTCGTAGTCGGTAAAAATATAATAGGCATCTTAAAATTAATTTAAATATTTTGAAAATGTTATGACGTAAAGTAAATAATAAGTAAGTATATGGAAAGTAGGTGCTGACGAACAATTCCCTACGAATATTTTTTAAATTACAACATAATATTCGTAACACTAAAGAAAAAAATTGTCTATATAAAAATGTTCGATGTTCTAAGTACTTATACAAATATACTGTTAGAGTAATTAAGAGATTTATTTATGAAAAACCAATTTTCCAAAAATAAAAATTGTTAAACCATTACATTCTTCGTTTCACTTAAATCTAAAATATCGCATACCTATAGCATAATCCATCCGTTGCTTAATAAATTAAAAAAATTGTGTAATCTCGTTGTTTTTAAATAAACAGTTATAAACTGTGTATAAATAATTCTAATATTAATGGGCAGATTCAAAATACATCTTACTCGGTTTGACAATATTATACTGTCTAGTGTATATAATATGTACTGCAAGATCACTATTGCAGTTACATTTATAAAAATACGAGCAGTTTTACGGGAGAGCAATGAACTGAATATGTCTGTAACGAAATGGAAATACATATTATATTTAATTAATATCTATTGTGCACACGATATTAAGTACCTATTTAGTATATTATTCATACGTCTTATTCGTCATTATCATCATCACTGTAATTATTGGATATCGAATATTGTATCGGCGTACAGTGTAAATGTTATTTATATACATTAGTTTTTCCAGGAACTGTAATCGCTAAAACGCGAACCATTCCCAATTACAATTAAATTTATTACATAATTGATATTATCTATATTATAATATTATTATCGTCGTTGCATATTGTGGATACCCGTATTATTTGCGTCGTTCGCGATGAGTAGACACAACATCCTGTTTTGTGAACTCGAGAGTCGAGAGCGTTATTCTGTGCTTGGGAAGATATTATAGAATATTATAGAAACCGTACAAGGGAAGTGCTGATTAGCTGTGCACAGTTTATAAATATAAATCAAATTCAGATAAATTATAAATAAATGTATAGTATGCCTTGGCACAACAAATAGTGGGATCGGGTTTAGCTCGCCCGGTTTTTTGTCCATAAATTGTAAAAATGTGAATGAATACTTTATGTCTGAAATAATTTCACGGCATCCTATGATGCCCTACTTAGAATATAATACTATATAGTATATTCCATTCAAATCATAATATATTTGCGCAGTGCAACACATAAGTAATGTTCTTGCATGTCCACTATTCAGAGTTGTTCAGTAAGACCATTTGAAAATTTATTATCCCATTTACTCCTATAGAAAATAATTAACGAAATTTATGGTTACTCCGAAGATAAGAATCGGATTTGTATAACTATTGTTGTACCTGTATAAAGATATTTCTTTCATAAAACCGTTTCTACGGATAGTCACTTTTGACAAAAAGTGGACAATGGACATACCAGGTTGTTGCACTGGACCCTCCAGTTTTTGTCGGAGACAATGGGACAGTACTCGTCCGCCCCCCCCGCAAAACACTTGCTGGGTAGTGAAGCCACGCCCCCGCACAAGAATTTCAACAGAGTATTGAGTATTTAGTGTTTCTATTATTTATCTGAATTCTAAAAGAAATTAGTTCTTATAAAAAAATAAAAAAATTGTAATAGGTATTAGGTAAATTTTAAAATCTATCATCAATAATTACGCAACACCTCAAATATCTGAGTAATAAAATACATAATTATTAATAACGTTTGGTATCATTATCATAGGTACCATAGGTGGTAGAGACTAGAGACTACTTTTATAATTTTTAAGTTCAATTTAAATGTGTTGAACATATGTATTCTAAGAGGTACGGTTGTAAAGGGTATTATATTTTGACAATTTTCACATTTTATTATTTTCTAGTAGGTAACATTATTGGTAGCCACTAGCCGGTAAGTAGGTATTCGTATTTTATTATATTCGATAGGTAAACTGTATCGATATTGTATTACTATTATAGTATTATACCGGTATGATCAGTATATATATATATATATGGGTTTTATAAACTTAAGTGATATTACGGTACATATGTCAGAGATTACTTACACACTTTGCATAGGTAACTTATCTTCTGCATTGTAAATCAAACAGTTTTTATAATTCAATTATTATTAAAATTATTTGTCGTCCTCATTTTACAAAGCATAATAAAACTTTTTAAAATTTTTACAGAACAATTACAATTGGTAAAAAAAAAAATGGTCATAGAAGTAATGTTATGCAAGTAGATAAAATATTAGGAGTGTTACAGACAGCAAATGGCGGACTCCAGTACTTAATTAAATGGAAAACAGATAACACGGAACCAAACGATTTTATTGATTCATATATCATGAAAAAAATATATCCTCAGATGGTCATTGAGTTCTACGAGCGCATAATTACGTGGCAATAAATAAAATTTATTTGGAACAGGACTATATATTTATTTTCAATATTGAATTATATCTAGTGATTTTTGTATAAGTACATTTTTGTATTAATGTTTTGTATTATTATTTTAATTTTTTATTCTTATTTTATAACCATTTATGTTGAATTGTAATGTTCTAATTTTTTTTCAAAAATTTTTTGTTTAACATTTTGCTTTATAATGCATAATTGAATATGATGTTTTAATATATTTCATTGTGTAATAGTAAAATTTGCTTTTTTTTGATTTGTTACAGAGTAAATGAGAAATTGATTGCAATCAAGGTTAATAAAACCCTGATTTAACATAACTATTCTATTGTTAGAGTTAATTTAAATAAAATTTTCTCAGAAGCTTTATAGAATAAAACTAGTCTAAAATAACGAGTGCTAATATTATTACCACTAAAAAATTGTGAAATTTGCTGTTAGTACCTTTATTAAAATTATAGTTTCATCAATTGTTTACAGTCAGTCACAGATACAAGGTAGGGGATATGGGGCTGAAGCCCCTCCCTTAGACCTAAGGTACTTACTTAAAATATTTCAAAACAAACTTAATGCCTATGATTTTATGTGCTTGAAATAAATTTTTTTATTTAACACCCCCCTTATTTAGTTTCTAGATCCGCGCCTGTTTACAGTAGAAAGTTAAGGGCTGAAAATAAATTTGCCATGTTGTATGTATATCATGCACATTAAACATATATACAAATGTTTGTTCTTAATCAAAGTAGATATAGGTACATTTTTTTTAAAACTGGTTATTAAAAAAATATTTAATTTATTGGTTTTCAATGTAGCTTAAAAATGAATCATATTATAATGAAAGAAATCAATCAACAAAAATACACTAAATTATAAGACATAAAATATTTCAAATAACTTATAATACAAGATAAATAATTCTATACAGTTAATACTCATAGATTAGTATCCATATTACTTACAAAAAAACATACATTAATTCTAACATCGTTTATAATTAATCAATTAGAATCAATTCGGGTTTGGATTTTTTATTGACATGTTTTTCAGATTTTGTAATTGTCAGACTATTACCGAGGTGCTGAAGCTGTTCAAAATTAAAATTCTTTGTAGTTGTTGGGATGTTTTGAACATGACGTGATACCAGTGGTATTTCATTTGCTTTCCGGTGATCATTTGTATTCACAACTGGCGTTATGCTTAAACCCGGGCAAGATGATAGTAACAAGGCTGGACTCAATGGGACACTAGCGGTCTTCTTCATTTCAGGGCCTTTGTTATGGAGGATTGTAGACTTTAAACGAGCCTGTTCAGCTGCAGAATCCAGGTCTATGTAAACTGACTTTGGATTACGTGAGGTTGTTGTCTTAGTCATCATAGTCGGTTTTGCCTTGCCCATAGCTACAAGTGTTGCAGCCATTGAATGTTTGATAGCATTTGGTTTGTCTGAAGACGAAATGTTGGGTTTTTGCTTTTGTGATTGAACTATGGTATTAGGTAGTTTGTTGATTTCTAAAATTGAATTCAAATTGTGTGATGACTTTAATTCATTTGGTATATTATGTGCAGTATTTAAGGATTTACTTAGTTCCAAACGATTAGCTTTTGGTCGCTTGGGTTTATTGATGGATAACTTAGGATTTCGTACAACTTTTGCATCAGTACTGATTTTGATACCAGTACTTTTTTTTTGTTTACCATTTGGCAGTCGATGAGCATCTGATTTGTCAGTTTTAGAACTGGCTGACCGTTTTGTTTCCGTTTTTGGCTTACTAATGTTTCTTTTTAGTTTCTGTTTTGTTGCTTGCAATTTTTGTTGCAATGTATAGTTATAACTCGTCTCTTGGGTCATTGGGAACATCAATGGAGATTGTGTATAAGGAGCGAACATAGACATTATTTGATTGGATAACTGTGTATTTAATGGAAGCGCATGTGAGACTTGTGGCGAATAAAGTCGTTTTTGGTTTTCAAGTGACATCTGTGTCGATAGAGCTTGCGAAGAATTCAATATACTAGTAGATTTAGAATCGGCAATTGATGTTGTGAGATCCTAAAAAAGACATAATGTAATAGTTAAAAACCAACTTGAGAAATGATAAACAAAAAAAAATTCAGGTTTATTAAAAAAAGTGTTGTCATACGGGATTTTTTTAAGAGTTTACGCCTTACGCAATATTTTTTAAAATTGAAGGCTTTGATAATAGTGATTTGAGAAGAGATTTTTAAAATGATTTAATGATTATAAATATTATAATATGGACATATTATAATGAGCCCACTGTAAGGGCCGTACCCCACCCAATAAAGATGATAAATGTTACACGAAAACTTAAATATTTAAATCACAGATTTACAATTTAATATTTTCTGTCCCCCTCCCTCATTATATAATTATAGGTAGTCTTGACTGGAGGTGCATTAGCCAAGGAGGACTAGGGGGAGTTGTGGTTATTAGTTATTCGTAAAAGGAATTTTTCGGTTTTTAATGTTAGTACCAATGATTTGGTTATGTTTCCCATGTTTTTAAATGTACGTAAAAAAAATGTACATTGAGTTTCAATGTCTAGTTATTTCTTACTAAATTATTATATCATAAATTGATTAGTATAAAAAGAATAAAAATAAAAATTTTTAAATATCAAAAATATGTTTATGTAATTTCATGTTATAATGTTGAAATTAAGTTTAAAAGTTATACTTAATTCCTTCATACATAGTTATACCAAATACTGAAATACTATTGTCTATTACTACTTAGTTACATATTTAATCTTATATCGTTATTACTACGCATACAACAGAACAAAGTTGTTGGTAAATTGAGAATTTTTTATAAATTAATTATTATTACTTTTTTTTGGTAAACAGGGTAGTAATAAAAAATGAGCGATTCTCTTTTTAACAATTTTTAAAAAATAATTTCCTTTTTTCCCTTAATAAATAATTACATTCTTTTTGCCCATGGTATCATGTTTAACATATTGGGTAGCACTGTTTTAAAATTAATTAAAAATAATTAATTATATAGCAATTTAGCAGAACCTAGAGAGCATCATGTTTGTGTGGATATATTAAAATAATTATTGTATAATTGATGAATATATTAAATTAAATAGTATCTATTTATAACACTTCTTGAGATAAGAAAGTAAAAGTCAAGAACATTAATTAAAAGACAAATATAAAATCCAACAATATATAGGAGAGAGTTAAGTCGATAAGAATTTATGAATAAAATCTTGGCATTCAACTTTACAATTACTTGATTTGATTAATTAATAATCACATAAAATATGTTATATAAATATTTTTTAACGTTATAAAAAAAATTTAAAAAAATTTATGTTTTTTAATATTTTTATACATACATAATAATTTTCTCTAGGTAATAATAAATGGCTTAATTAAACTAATTATGAAACAGTACTTCTCAAACCGTAGGTAACACAAATTCAAATGTTTAGGTGAAATGAGGAAACTACTTTATCATATTTGGGCAAACAAGGAAGGTTCATTTTTGGGTAATAGAAGTTACGCCCATGAAACCAAATAACCTCCCTCACTATATGAATTAATTCATGGTCCATGCTTGGGGTTGTTCATGGTACTCAAACCTCAAATATTCCACTGTTCACAATTCAATAAAGAGTAAAAAAAAATACAAGAATAACCTCATATTAGAATTTTAAACCCATATAATACACATTGCCATAAAATTAAATTACTATAACACTATATATTATATATTAACTGTTTCTGTCAAAAATATTAAACATTTGTTTTTGGTTTGATGAATCTTTTTTATCGATTATTATCTATATACTTACATTTTTATTATTTGCAATATTGCTTTTGTACTCAATTTCTTTTTCTTTTGTTTGAAGTTTTTGACAATACTTAATGATAATGTCATTTGATACATCATCCTATAATATAAAGACAAAAACATTAAATTTACCTAATATAAATTAATTCTTATTATCAATAAAAATACCATATTCTTCAATTTTCCACTCTGTTGTTATATTGTATACTACCCAATATTCCATTTGATAAATATTACTTGCTTCATAACTATTTTATAAAATCTACCTTTTAAATTCTCATTACTCGACATACTTATCTCTCCATTTTATCTATCCGCATATTGTATTTGTGAAATTGTCCTTAAAAATACTATTTTTTTTTTTTACTACTAATACTAAGAACTTAAACTATTTATCTAATACACTACATCATTTCCCATTTTCAATTTGTACCTTACCACATTAAATGGGTTATGACTTACTTCCTCCAAAATCATACACAATTGCTTCTGTTTTACTTCTATTTATCTTAATTTATTTCCCTTTAATTGCTGTTTTACACTCTCCCAGTAACTTGTTGATTTTCTCTAGGCTTTCAACTACTAAAAAAACCTCATATGAAAGCATGGTGGATCATGGTGCAAAACCGTTTCTAAAGACAATGGGAAAAGGCTCAACACTGAAGCTTGTACCACAACTACTCTTATTCTATAGCCTCAAATTGTAGCTATTTTTCAAGGAATAGTGTACTTTTAAATGTATTTTTTATTTGATTTTTGAGAATAAAAATTATCTTACTTTTGTTCCAACAATGTTTTGGTAAACATTTAATAATAGCTTAGATAATGTGTTATCTTTTTGTTGCCAACACTTGAATACACGCTTATAACTTTTAAAAACTTGAATTAGAAGAAGTTCATTTTTGCAGCGGTTATTAGTTTTAGCATATTCTGATTTCATTCTCCTTAATATCTGAACACTAAGAAACAAGGCTTCTTTTGAAATACCTTCTCGTTCGTTATCACGTAAATATTTCCTAAAATCCATAATTTAATTATTACTTACAATATTCTAATTATTTAAAATTAACAAAAATGTTTGTATTAATAATCATATTTCATAACTTACTTATCAAGATCGGGTATGTATTTTAGCTGTATAGCCAAATCAAGTAGCATCTTGTGGTCACCAGTTTCTTTAAGAAAATCTAATAATAGATGTATACAGCGACTCATATGGTATGCAAACGAACCAGGGCGGTCTATTTCACTAACTGGTATTCTCCAAACACCCTAAATTAGAACCACATAAGTATAATTGTCTAGATCTAAAAAAATCATTAAGTTACATGGAAAAAGTTATGAGGTCTTTGACCAACAAATAACCCTCGTTCACCAAACATTAAATCTTTGAATTTATCAAAATCTTTATGAGATGGTGAACGGAAATAGAAATGAGCCAACCGATAATATGACTTGTAATGTTGAGGAAATCTTTTGATACAATCTTCTAAAGCGAAAAGGCATCTTTGAATTAATGTCCACCGAACTAAGAAAATACAATAAATACAAGAAGTCCATCAATTTTGTAAAATAAATAAATATAGAATTGTGTAACCACATACATTGGATTGAATCTTGAATAGATGAATCCAATTTCATTTTTTTTATGGGCATGTTTGAATTATCCTTGAGCAAACAATTTAAAATTAATATACATTGAATATTTTATCAGAAATACACTTATTACTTACGTTAGAATTTTTTGTAATACATTCACTTTGAACACTAACTTTGGAATTATCAGCTTCTTTTTCAGATGTCATGACATGATTAATGATGTTGTTTAATGTTTGTTTTACTGTCAAGTTTATATCCTAAAAAAGAAATAATTAAACATTTTATACTTAGGCATTAAATAAATAAAAATAAAAATATTTGTGAATAAATGTATTAATAGTTATTATATAGTAAATTGACTCAATTTTTTGATATATCAATTGAATTCTCTAAAAAATGACTATAAAACATGCATACATAGGTTAGGTCATCAAACATTTAAAAAAAAATGATATGATCTATTTATATATTAAGACAAATTCACACATTCCTATAAATAATTTGTCAACTTTATTTATTTGATAAGTTACCATAACATACCTTTTTTATTATATCTTTACAATTTATTGATTCTGAGGTGGATCTATTACTGGGTTTCCTATAAATATTGAACAGATAAATTTCAGTTATAGTGCGTTTCACGAAATAAGAGACTCGATTCTAGCGCGACTGGTGGACAAAAACCCTTAGGGCTAGAATCGAGTCTCTTATTTCGTGAAACGCACTATAGTATTTATTGTCAAAAATATATTGCTTACTTATCAACAATAGGAGACATATCAGATATTTGATCTAATGCTATTTTAATTTTAGTAAATAATTCTTCATTTGATGATTGGTTGTCATGCTTCTCTAATAATTTTAATGCTCCAGCATGGATTCTGTAATAAATCTGGAATAAAAATTATTTTTCAATGTTATAAAAAATATTACAAATATATTGATACATATAGGTAATTGAAACATTTTATAATTTATTCCATTAACTATGAGTTAACATTTAACAAGTGTCATAGTGTGGAGCTTAACATAGTGTATGACAGTGTTTCACATCCAGGTTGCAAAATTATTTGAATTATATTTTTAGTTTATAGGCAATAGAGTATAGGGTGCCTCTAGGGTTTTTAGAAAATGACTAAGGGGGCTGTGAGTCAAAAAAGGTTGGGAACCTCTAATGCATGGGTTATTAACATTATTTATACAAAAACTCATACCCTTCTTGATACCACATAGAAAAATTTAATTTAATAATATTACATTTAAATTAAATTATAAATAATTACACTAAGTCAAAAGCCTTTAAAAAAATGATTTAATTGAACAGTCTATAACATATCTTTATTGGATATTTAACTATTACAGTTTCTTATATGTTTAAATAGAATTTTTACCTCAAGCACTTCAATTGAATAATATTGAGGAGAAGTATAAATAATATGTTCTGGAAACATAGCCCCATAGGAATCTAAATACTGAGCCGCTTTTAAGTAATGATCCATAAATACTGATGAGTTGTCATCATTTTTCTCAGATATTTTCCCAAGTACGTAATGATGCATCCAGCGTTCATCCTGAGAATCGCAATCAGTGTATTTCCAAACCTAATGTTGATAACATAATTTACATTAAAAAATATAAATAACTTTATCTTAGTAAAAATGTACATTATTAGCAGTTTCAAAACATTTTCTAGCAATTTTGATCATTTTTTCTTTTTCATCTTCAAGCTCTCCAAACATTTGTAAACTCATATTTGAGGTTTCCTATAAAAAATATGCAAAAAAAAGTAATAATAAATACAATTTTTATACTTCAAATTGCAATTTATTTTGGTTTTTTAAATACAATTTATATAATTTCTTTTAATGAATACAATTTTATAGAAACTTTTTATTTACAAATAACTATAACTATAGAAATTATAGAAAACATTTTAGTTTTAAATTATTTTACCTTACATTGTATTTTAATTTTGTATTAAAATATTTTAGAACTATAGAGATTAATTTTTTTTTTACATTTTATTTAAACAAAATACGTGATTAACGCTAATGTACTAAGTAATTAGGTATCACTGTTTTTAATTTATCAGTAATATATTAGTATTAAATAATATATATTTGACACCATTTATTTTGTTTTATGACAAAAAATTATGTATTTAAAAATCAAAAACTAAAATTAAAGGTCGGTGATTAATAATGCTTAATTCACTACTGACAAAAATTTGACAATGACCAACACAAACTAACAAAAACTCGTATACATAGCAATAAAATAAATAAAGTAATAGGATTTATTCAGTCAAAAGTACTAAAAACGATTAATAATTTAAATACACACCTGTTTCAATAAACGTGAACAAAAAGAATGAATGCTATAGGTGAATGTTCCATATTCAATGAGAAGAGTTGTATTTTCAGGACTAATTTTTAGAGAATGCTTATAACATCGACCAGTCATATGAGCTTTTCTTATTATGTCACCTTCATTTTTTATTGATTCACACTAAAAAAATATATTTTAATTAATACTTTTTAAATTTATTCACACAAAAGAAGATTTTTAATGAACTAAAATATTTATTTTAATCTATAATAATAATTTATAAATATTTCTTACTTTTATCATATTCTATACGTAATCAATATTTTAACTAATTATTAAACAAATTTGAAAATAGTTCTACAATAAAACATATAGTCCAAACAATTATAAATAAATGTTGACTTACTGAATTTAATTTTGTTTCTATTTGACTACCCCTAGCTAAAGCCATGGCAGCCCAAGAATCAAAACGATCTAAGTTATTGCAAAGATCAAGTATGTAAAATCGAATAGCTTTACCCTGAAATATAATAATATATTATTCACAATAATTTTATTAATATTTTTAAAATCTAATAATTTACCCAAGTTTTGTTTTTGAAATTAAAATCTGCCATTAAATAGAAAATATCTTTTACATCATAAGGTAAAGGATTATCATTTATAGGCAACTGGTCTGTTTCTCCTCTGATATACATCATTAAATTATCCATTAATCGGTCTAAAATATTAACATAAATTAATAATGATTTATAAAAATGTATTCTTTATACACATTTAAATTAAATTTACTTGGTTTGATTTCTTCTGGTATAAGAGCTATGACTTTTTTAAGCATAGCTTCTGTATCAGAATTTATAGTAAACACTTTTGATATACCATCATAACTTGGCAATTCTTGCGGTTGATAAAAACGCATTAATTGTCTAGCTCTTGGCCATGTTAGAGCTAATCCCATAGACTGGTGATCCTATATAAATAACAATTATTATTATTATTATTAAAACAAAAAAAAGTTATTTTCTAATACCTGTACATGACGTGGTTTATTACGTTTGATTAAATGTGTATATAAACAATAAAAAATTTGATCAACTTGTTGCACTAGTGATGTGCTATACAAATCCGTATGAATAAATGGCTCTATTTCTGATAATGTTAGGAATAGAAGAACACCATCTTCAAAACAACACCATGACCTCCTACACAAGTTGTAATATAAATTTAAAAATTTAAAAAGAATTATATGGATAGACATATCAATCTGATACTTACTTTCCTAAATATTTATGACCTAGGAAGAGCAATGATAAAGACTGAGGAATGTTAGTGGTTTGAGAAGAAAATGAATTTTCAGTTTTAGATTCCTCACTGGAAATATAAATGATTATTAAAAAATTAGTCATACATGTATTGGTTACAATACTTACTAATAAAATGTAATAAACAGATATTCATTTTAAAGTTAATTAAACCATGCATAATTTAAAATATCAACAATTTTAGTCAATATATTTTATTATTTATTACAATAAATAATAAACTACATAAAAAAGTGATAAACTCATAAACATATCAGAATTTAAAATATAATAATTACAAAAGAAACATTATATTTTAATTTGCTTTAATATATTTTAAACAAAATTTATTTTTTAATAATTTCAATTAATTAGGCATGAAACAACTTACTATTTTAACAAATTATAAATTAACAACCACGGAGAAACAGCATCGATTTCTGGATTTCCTTCAGAAGTTTCTATCAGATATGATAAAAGATTTATGATCGATTGTATAAGTTTTGATTTAGATCCTTGTGATATATTATCGACTATTAAAACATAATGTTAATAATAGAATCCTTTACATCCTGCAATTTTGCTACTTACAAACATCTAAACCCTCTATTTTTATTGATTCTAACATAGCGTAAAATATATTATTTATAAATTCAGCCTGATTAATTTTTTGGTTTGGATCACAATCTTCTATGAGACTTTTACGATGTTGTAGAATAGCTTCATACAAGCATGGCTCACACCATTTAAACAATTCCTTTAAAAATAAAAATTATAAAATAAAACATAAAAATTAATTTATGTATTCTTACATAATAATTTTTTAACTCTAAAAATGAATTTAACATAAATATGTATTGATTCATTCGTGTCATAGTTTGATAGCTGGGTATCTCCATAAAAGCACATTGAGGTTTTAAGGTATCTTTTAAAATATTAACAACGCTTAGGTATTCTTTTGACTCGTACAGATTTTTTACAGTGCTTAATGAATTATTCCTAGATATAAACATTTAAATTTTAAAAATACATATACAAACAATAATACATTAATGAACAAACCTTTTCAAAGTGATAATAAGTTTATCTGCTATCCTTTTATTTATTCGGTAAAAATATTCTAAATTTGGTAAAACAATTTCATAATCATCCAGATCACAGATGAAATTCAATAACTAAAATCATAATTTAATTATTTTAATAGTTTAAGCTAGAATTTAAAATATTAATTAATTTATGTATTCAATATTTTAAATGTAGAAATTTTAAGTGGAAAAAATATTTATAAAATTATGAAATAAATAATAATTATTTCATATAATTAAATATTTTGTTTAAAAAGTTATAAAAATTGTGATATTAACTATAGAAATATATTTTATTTATCTAATTTAGTGTTTAAATAAAAATAAAGTTGTAAAGTTGTCGGTGTGAAGAAGCTTGTTAAACAAAAATTACTTATTAATGAAATGCTTCATGTTCAAATGCTTTATCTCCAAAATATACAATATAGTAAGAACCACTCGGGCTATAGTTGAGCAACCAAATTTTCACACTAAAAAAAGGTGAACTTTAACTGATTTTACATTAATCTTATTTTATTGATATCAAAACTACAAAAAAAGTAAATCAAGTTTGAAAAACACAAAAATAATGGATTTTTCATATTGGTGATATTAAAATTTGGTTGCTTGACTTATTCTACAGCCAAAATAGTTCTTGCCTTTTTATTATTTTGTTGTTTCAAGATGGAAACAACACATGCAAAAAATATATCAAATACAAAAATTAAGTTTGTTATCTTAAAATAGATCATTAATTACGAGAAGCTGATACATTTTATATGTTTAAGACAATAATTTAACTTTAAAGGAAAATTTGTAGAAAAAAAATTGTATTGGGTGATCTTTTAATTTATGATAATATTTACAACCCCAAAAATTGTAATTTTCATTCTTGATAGGGATTTATAATTGTAAAAACAATATAATTACAAATAAATTCAAATAAGTAATATTAAAAGCTTAAGATTACCATTTCAAGCACATCACATGTAAGCCTGGTTTCTTTATCTTGCAAGTGAAATAATGCTCTTAGCCAAAGAAAACGAACATTAATTATCATATGACAATCTTTTAAATCTAATATTGAGAGTGCATCATTTATACTCCCGATCCACAAAGAACAAAAGTCTCCTCCAATAATACTAAAAAATGAATTTACATAAGAGGATTTAATAATAATTATCAATATAAATAAAAATTAATATTTAAATCATATTATTATTATATTAATACCTTCCTTCTAATGGTTTATGACTAGTTTTTAATTGAAAATAAAGATCACATAATAGTTCTCCATAAGTTAGAATAGATGTAATTTCATCTTTCACTTGTATAATTTGTTCATCGTCTAAAGAATCAAAATTTGAGTCAGAAATATAAGTTATATGTTGTTTTTCTGTATGAATCCTAATTAAATAAAACATCAAAAATAAATATTGAACAATCATGTAATAGATTTAGTTTACTTACCATACTCTTTTGAAAACATCTATGTATACTTGAACCATGTTGGTTGGCCAAATATTGGTCCATTTGTTTGCAATAATAACTAAAAAAATTTCTAGTAAATCGGAAATTGACTTTTTGTTATTAAGTTCAACAAAGTTATTTAAATCTTTTGCTTCATGATTGGACCCAAAATAATTTTCATCATTTATTTGTCTAATAATAATGTAAAAAGAAAATTAAATTATTTCAAATTGTATTAAGTATTTTATTTATTGTATACTTAAGGCGTTCTTCTTCAGAAATATTATTTTTCAGTAAATTTTCAGTAAGTCCATCACTCATTGCATCTGAGAATTCATATAACCTATACAAGTCCATTGTATCCATAGAATCGTCAGACCATTTAATTGGATTACATTTAGTACTTCCATCATTGCTAAGCCTTAAACCAATGTAGTAATATAAATATAATCATACAATTACTAATCAATAATAATTTATTTAATTTAGTAATTAATTTTACAATAAATGTTGGGGCATGGTATTCCATATTGATTTGACTAGTGTTGACTCGTTAGCTTTTGAATTTGTTTTATTTCGAGCTGATCGCCGACTTAATTTCAATTGATCTGCAAATGATGGTGAACTTTTTCTTCGTTTTGTTACAGGAACTATTAAAGTTAACAAATTAATATAATTATATGAAATAAACTTTGTTTTATAATATCTACCATCAAGTTTGAATGAAAGCTTTTCATAATCGTCTTCAATAAATTTTTCATCTACTTTGATATGGGTTTTCGTTGTGTTGGGAGTTAAGGTTTCATGGTTGAATTGTATAGGTTCATAAAGAAGCTGAAAAATAATAGTTAAAAATTTGAAATATATATTTAATTAAATAATTTATTTTATATAACTAAAGTTTACTGATATATTATAACAGCCAAGTTATTAAAATGAAGTATTTTAAGGACCTAGTATGACTAATTTTGTATTCACTTTTATACATAAGAATCAAAGCATTATTTATTCCTGTATAAGATATACATAAGTAATTAAAATGATTTTCAGATTGATAAAAAAAAACAGCTGAACTGAAAACTTACTAAAAATTCCTTTAACATTTTAATTAATGTACTAAAAAAATTAATTAACATATTATTTTAAATTTTATGTAAAAAACAACCATAAACTATTTAAAAATGAAAGAAACTATTCTATTTATACACCTATCTGTTTTTAAAATAAGACATTATGATGTATTAGATAATAAATTTATATTTAAAAACAATTAATCTACAAATATTTATGTTATAATATACCATGTCATTAATCAATGATTTACTACATTTCATTACACTACCATTAATATTTTAATAAAAAATTTTTATTGCTTAAGTATTTTTATTATTTTAAATAATAGTAATAGCTAAAAAAAATTAAAAATAACCAACAAAATAAAATTGTGAAAAATTCAAATAACCATTAATTTTTTAAATACAATTCCACTTACAGAAATTAAATTAAAAAAGATAAAAATGTGGGTTATAAAGTATAGTCACCATAGTCCTATAGTTATAGACTATAACTATAAATTAGAGTTATTAATCATACATTGTTAACATTAATTCATAATTATCCGTGTCCAAAGCTAATAAAACTAATTAATTATTTTTGTGATAGTATTAGAAACACAATTGAAACAGGAAATTTTAAATTTAAGAAGTACACAATATAAAAAATGTTTTCTTCAAATTATTATTAATGATAAATTATTGAAGTAAGAACTATTGAGAAAAATTTGTTTATTTTACATAATGATTTACCAACCTAAAAATTTTATTTTCGATGCTTGATTTATATCATAGCATCATATTGATAAATATGTGACTTTTAAGTGCTATCAGGAATTTCAGAAGTTTTGTTATTTAAAAGATTATAAATATATTGAGATATTTTTGTTTATACAAAGTAGTATTACAATAAGCAACTATTGTAATTACAAAGTCGTATATAATCGAAAATAAAACTTTAGAAAAATTCTGGTTCCACTAATGCAGGAATCGGAAACTAGTTTTTAACGGAGTCTGGGTTTAGAAAATGTTTAAATGTTAAACATTAAATATAATCATTTTTTTAAAACTCAATATCTATTCAAATTAAAAAAATAATATGTATCTTTTGCATTTTAAATAAGCTATAATTACCGAATGTTCATAATTTTCAAACATATGATCATAAATTGTTAATAACCATTTTCCAAGTTGTTCCCAACTTTTAAACACTAAAGGCTTTGCATACAATTTTGGTTTGCACTCCATATTTTTAGACGACTTTCCAAAACATAAAGTAGGATCATTTTTCTTAATATCTTCAATTTCATCTAATACTCTTTGCTGTATATTTGTATCTATTATTTCAGCACATGTTATATCTAAACCACTGAAAGTATATATAAAAACAGAAGTTATTTTATTCTATACATTTTTTAAATTTAAATATTTTAACCTTATTTTTTACTTACCCATCTGAGCAATAACTTTTAAAATAGGATATTAATGATGGAAATTTTTTGAATATAATTTCTTTAATAAAATGTCCTTTTAAATATCCAGAATCTAAATTAAGTGATATGCTTATATGATATAAACAACAAACAAATTCATTGCTTGCATATAATAAAGTTATCAATTTATCCAAAGTAGGCCAATGATTAGGATTACATTTAATACCCTGAAAAAAAATATTTTTTATTATTTAATTTGTTATTTTAAGCAAAACATATGCTAGTAAAAATACTGTACTAAAATACAAATTATTCAAACCAACTTGTTACAATATTATATTAATATAACTTTTATTTTGAAGGAGCCTAAATAATCACGAGTAACGACAGTAATGTTTCAAGGAATGTGTCGTTATGTCAGGGATGTATTGGTAAATAATGTCTTGAGTATACGCCATATTTTTTAAAGTGTAGGTATCTCAAAAAAATTTTTCTTACTTCGTTCGACACAGTCAATACCGTTGTAGAATATAAATAGTACTATCAATAACAGCCGTATATATTATAATATACATACTCTATTATACCATCGTCCTAGATTATGCGAGTATACCGTATACGACCTGATAAATAATATTCAACCTATATTATTTTTTATTTTATACAATAAAATATATACCAATTTTAAATTTTCAAAAACAATTAATAAAATAATATACCCTTTTCCATTTGTCACCATTCATACTCAACATTTATCAACCGTATACCTATAAAATGAATATTTTTTAACCGTATACGCTCTAATACACCCCTGGTCATTGTAGTGATGTAATAAAATAAAATCTTCAGGTTTTTTTTTGTTTTTCTTACTTACCATTTACAATAAACACTAGTCTTCACCGACTAAAATGAGGAAAATTTATTGACGCTTGAAACTCGTCGTTATGCAATTACCATTCAAAAATGTAAAACATACATAATCATGCTTAAGAGCTTATATTTTGGGTCATCAACGAGTAGGGCGATAGTAATAAAGTAGTTTTGTTAATTATTAGTTACCTCCAAAAATGCTGATATTGCTTGATCAGTTTGATATAACTTGCTATGAGTAAGGCCTATTCGATACCATAGATTTAAATCAGTATTATCCATTTTTAAAGCCTAAAAAATAAATAATACATTTAAGTAATCAATATTATTACATTTTAAATAAATAATTCAATGAAATTCACCTCTTGATAATGAATTAAGGCTTCATGGTAGTTGGATTTTTTAAACAAAAGATTTCCTAAATTAGTAAGGCAACAATATTTTAAATGAGCTAATAATGATTGAGATTTATCTTTTTGGTTCAATGTAGTATTCAGCTAAAAAATAATAACAATTAAACATAGTTAGAAATGAATTAAAAATTGAAGATAGACATTTTTTTTAAAACATACAGAACTAATAATTTCTTTTTTTAACAAATTTGATAATTGTTCCTCTGCCTCATCTAATTGATCTCTAGCTAAACACTGTAATGCTTGGCTATATTGTAATTCTGCTTTTGTTTCCTGAAATTAAATATTTTATTAATACTTAATAAAAAAATTAATTTTTGGTATTCATTTAGTCTGTGACCTACCGATCGAAAATCGAGTTTAGTATGTGACCTACCAAAACTATAAACACAAAATAACAAAACTAATTTACAGTGGCCAACATATGGTTCAACCCCCCCCCCCCCTGAAATGTATACTTGGCACGGGCATTGATTTTGATAGTATGATTAATTGGAATTTAAGAATAGAAATTTTTTTTTAATCCCCCCTGAAATTAATGTATATAATACACCACTGCTAATTTATGCCATAAATATCATGGTGAAACAAATATGTAGGTACACGAGGAAAAAAAGATTAGCTACGGGTAAAATTCTAGAAATCAGCACTATACGATGTATCACACGTTCATGGGGAGTATAAAAACTAAAATCCTACAAAAAATGCATGGAACATCAGCTGAAATGTTGCCATATAATTTAATTGAGGCATGGTACCGATCTATTAACAGGAAAGATACAATTTTTTTTTAAATTTTTAAGAGATGTACAAAAAGTATATTGTCAAGCATGTTAATAAGTTTTATTAAAATACATTAAAAATCTTACTATATTGAACCATTGAGTCAAACACGATGGGAAAGCAGAGTCGAAGCACTAAAACCTTTTCGTTACCACATAGGAGATATTAATGATGCATTGTTTGAAATAACACAAGACACTAATTTGGATTCTATGGCCAGACATGGAGCAAAATGCCTTTGCAAGCATATTAAACAGTTTAAGTTTGTATGTTCTGTAGTTATTTGGCACAATATAATCAATCGCTATAACCCTGTTAGTAAACTTTTGCAAAAAATAAATTTTGACATTAGTACAGCTATGCAAATTTTAGAAAATTTATTACTTTTTTAAAAGAGTTAAGATCTAATAGTGATGAAGCATTTAACAAGTTCATTTTCTGTGCCACAAAACTAGGAAAGGAAATCGATGAAGATTCAATTTTTGATTTTTCAATTGGTCGTATTGTAGCACAACATGTGAAACAAAATTTTACACTTAAGAACGTGGATATCCCCAAATTCATTATAAAGTTATATTTTTTAATTATATCCTTGATGTTGCAGTAAATAGCATCAATGAGAGATTTCAACAATTAAAGAACACAGTGATAATTTTCTATTTTTATACAATATTGAAAAATTAAAAGATATGAAAAACAAAGAATTAATGAAACGCTGTAAGGACTTACAATTGTTATTAACAGATGGAGATTCAACTGATATAAATGGAATTTATATGGCAGATGAACTAAAATGTTTAACATCAATGATTAATTCAAAATTATCTCCATTAGATCTTTTAAAATTTATTGTTGATATAAAAGAACATGCACTGAATGTATCTATTGCTTTACGTATACTTTTAACTTTATACCTGTGATGGTGGCCAGTGGAGAAAGAAGTTTCTCAAAATTGAAATTAATAAAAACATACCTTTGTTCAACAATGACAAATGATCGCTTTAGTGGATTGGCAATAATGGCAATCGAACATCAATTAAGTCGCGAACTAGACGTTGAAGAAATTATAAAAGACTGCAAACGCTAAGGCCAGGAAAATATTTGTATAACTAAATTTATTATGATTATTTATTGACAATGTTTGTAAAACTTTTGCAGTTTTATATTTGTATTAATATTATTAGTATATTTATATCTATGTGTTATCTAAAGACTATTTTATACTTCAATTTTATGTTTATGACAAAAATATTATGACTATGAAAATAAATGTTTTTAGATAAACCAATATTATTGCATAATTTATATAATATGATTATTTAGTTTTAATAGGGCGGCAAAATAGCTTGCACTCTGTGCAAGGCTCTGTTAATACCCACACCATTATTATTGCTATTTACTAACTGCTGGTATACTATAAAGTACAGTTTTTCTGTGCTTCTATATAAATATTTTCATTTTAGGTGCTAGATAAAGATGAAAAAAAATCAGACAAAGAATTACATTAATTAAGATTATAAAGATGACAAAACTTTGAATTCCATAGTGTATTATAAAATGTAAAAAATTAAAATTAATTAAATATTTTTAAAATTAAAAAATATAACTTATTATTTCAAAATTTGCTTGATTTATTTTATAATATGCATATTTCTGAAATTTCTAGTGCATGAACTTACAAGCCCTAGTTATTAGTATTATAACTTAAATGTATAAATATGGTTAAAGTATAAATGCTATGAATAATTTTGAATTATAGTTTGTATAATTAAGGTAAAATATATGGATGACAATATTTAAAAATTTATCTTAGCTTCTATCTTTGGTTATGATGAAATAAAAAAGATTCTATTATTTGGAAGGTATAATAGAGTAATGCAATCCTAAATATAAATAAACGATTAATTATAAATCAAACACAACACGTTTACAAAATTGATAATGAATATTATTAATTTAAATATCCAATTATCTAATCTTAATTAAAAAAACATGATTTTTTTTGTTCAACACATATGTAGTAAAAAAAAAATTGTTAGAACATAAAACTTTTTGATATTTTTTTAAATGAGTAATTGAAAATCACCTACCAACGCTTCTTTGGTAATTTTAACTGGCACATCATCGTTATTGCTGCTCTCGTCGGTGGAACAATCATTTAATGCCCTGAGCTTTGTTGGTAACATAATATTGTCTAAGAGTCAAAATTTCCAAGGCACAACTACGTATTCGAGTAGATTCGTTAATGCTGGTCACGCGAAATACGCGAAACGATTCCCACTGACAGCCGGTTTTGATCAGTTGAGGTACACAAAAAAGGAACTGTGTTTCAATCGCATCGCATATAAATACGGAAATATAATTGGGTTTTAATCAGGGACTAAGATATCTTAGTCCGTGGTTTTAATTAAAATATAACTTAATCGTGTAATGTGTATAATTAAGACAAAAAACAGAATGTCTGTAAACAATTGTAATTAATAACGCTCTCAATAAGCAGACCTGATAGTCTGATAACAATTACACAACGAATTGTTTCCACGGTAAATGGGTTGTGTTCGTTTGAATAATGAGTAGCATAGACTTTGGAAGTTTGGAATTAGTAAATAAACATTAAACACGGCTGGTTGGGGTGGGGTACGTAAACGTTATCAAAACGTTTCACAAGGTGGAAAATGTATAAAAAAAAAAAAAAATGGCGACATAAATTATATCATAATATTAACGGGCGTGTGTTGTTGCTTACCGGCAATTATTCGTGTTACTGTGTTTGATAATACATTTTCGGTTTTTGTTCTTATCAGTAAATTATATTTTTATTTAATTTTCCAATTCCAATTTTCTTTAGTCCGTTGGGAAGATCGTCATCGTTTATAATTAACTGGTGAGAGTCAGTCTTTTACAATTTTCGTCTAATGCCATCCAGAGATTACGTTTTCAGATAACACTTAAAACAGTAACTACAAAAATATGGCGATTCAAAGGAAATATCTTCTCAAGTACATTTCATTCATAAATTATGTACTTAAGTCATGTTATAACAGATCCAAATCTCAAGTCTTGCGGTCAAAAATGTTTCATAATCTCAGAGTCAACATTCTTTTTGGATCTGAAATAAATTTTAAATGTGTTCCTGAAAATATATTGGAAAAGCTAGTAACACATCATTATGACAATATAACAATTCTAAAATACAATCTAGAAATTAACAATTGTATATTTGTCAGCCAAGAGACATTAGACAAATTAAAATTGAACAACATGCAGTGGGTTTTAGTTAACGTTAAAACTATGGATTCCCATAAACTACCTATGTCACACTATAACAGAATAGTAGTGTTGACCTCTTATAAAGAATCTGAATGCATTCTAACTTCAACAAATTTATTTAATCTATGTAATTGCAATCATACATGTCAAGCTTGTATGTTGAGAGTTATCAAACCATTAAAAGACTTTGAGCCAAAAATTACACAAAAAGTATCAATATCTGTGATGAAACCTTTAGTATTTAATGCTCAAACACAAATACTACAGGATAAAATACTTTACAATTATTTTTCTCTGCCAAAATGTGTGTCAATAGGAGATATATTAAAATTGGATTTAAAAAAATCTTATCCAGAAGTAGAATATTTATTAGAACCTACTAGTATTTCAATTGTTTATATTAAAATTGTTGACCTAGAAGAAAGAAGTGTACAAATAAATTTATATAACTGCAAAAATAAATTTTATATATCTAATTTACATACTAAAGTAAATGAAGTTCAATATTCAACTAACACATATTTACCTATGGAAAAAGAATTTGCAATAAATAACCTGAAAAAATTAAACGTAAATAATTTCAATGATTTTATTTTGAACATATTTCCGGGTGGAATGAATGAAGAAGGAGAATTAATTGTGTCGATGATCAAACCGTTTATTCAACAGAGACGTACAGGTAATGAATTCAATATTTTATCAACTTAATTATAATGGAATACAGTAAAACCTTTTTAATCAAAACTAATTGGGAATCTGACTTGAGAAAGTAAAAATTCAATTACTGGATATTTTTTTAATATTATACTGTGCAATGGAGATTTGTCAATTTTACATTAAAATTACAGTTAAATGTGTCAGATTATTGTGATATACCTTGTATATGTACATACTTATCACAAAAAACATTTAATATTTATACTTGTTATAAATAATGTAGAATGATTATATTATTATGTGCATTATCTTTTTTTTTTTTTTTAAGAAGAAAAAGCTACACAATACATTATATATATACATGATTAAGTCTACGAGTACTACAGCATGTATTTATTTTCAGACATGTCAATTACAGTTTAAATAATCAAAATTCTACTATATTTTAAAACATTTACTATTTTTTTTTTTTAGATTTTCAATCTTTGAAACCAATTTTCTTAGTTTATGGAGTTAATGGTTGTGGCAAAGAATTATTAATTGAGTCAGTATCAAAATATCTTGGAATACAATACATATCTCAATGTTGTTTCAACTGGCCTACAAACAATATTGTTCAATTTAAAAAACGAATAGAATATTTTTTTGATGATATTCAAAAACTAACACCCTGTTTATTACACTTAGAAAATATTGAAGTAAATATATAGATATTTTTAAGATATATCGTTTTTGAAATAATGAATTATATTACCCAATTATTACAGGCTTTATGTTTATCTTCCACTAAAGATTTAGAACAAGAAATTTTGGATATATTTATCAGACAAATAAATGTAGAAACCAAGAATCCTATTATAATTATTGCTACTGCAAACTCAAAAGAAGAACTAAGCCCTGTTTTCTTAAGATTATTTTTACAATGTCAACAAGTTGGAAGTTTGAGTAAAACAAACCGAGAACAATTGTTGAAATGGATTTTAAAAAGAGATTCTATTGAATTAGATAACAAGATGATTAACCAAATTGTAGATCATACTTCTGGTTTCAATTATATAAATTATATGACACTGTTGCTATTAGCTGTAAAGTAAATTTAGAAATGAAACTGTTTTATGTTTAAAATGCTTTTATTAATTATTATAACATTTTTTTTTAAAGGAATCATATGGCTGTACATAATATTAAAACTACTGATGTAATATTAGAAGAATCTGATATAATGCTTTCAATAGGTTTGTAAATAATTATTTAAAAGTTTGTATTATTGTATTGATTGAACTATGTTAAATAATTATGCTAAAATATACAATGGTTATTTGATTTCATCTTTATAGACAAAATCAATTTAATGTTCACAAAATCAATTGGAGCACCATCAGTACAAGTTGTAAAATGGGACGATGTTGGTGGTTTAATAAATGTGAAAGAAGAAATTATGTCTGCGTTGAAACCTTCAACTTTTAATATGAGGAGATCAGGTAATAAATTTCATTAAATATAGATTGGTATACTTTGACTACTGTATTAAAGTTTGACTACTTGGTTGTACTTAATTGAATTCACTGTATTAGGAAATACTTTTTTGATTGGAGATTTCTATTCTATATTCTGCTACAGTATGTTAATTGTGTTTGGTGCAAGCGTGTATTTATAG
Organism: Rhopalosiphum padi; assembly: GCF_020882245.1. NCBI lineage: Eukaryota > Metazoa > Arthropoda > Insecta > Hemiptera > Aphididae > Rhopalosiphum > Rhopalosiphum padi. The sequence goes on from NC_083599.1 coordinate 35,690,821, forward strand.
TGTGCTTTGTTGCTAAAAATTCAATTAATAAATAGTAAGCTAATCATCCTTTAAACATGATCAGTGGCCCATAATTTATCCATTTCATTCAAGTGAATCATTAAAATTAAATTAATACATTTTTAATTTAAAAGTAATAACTAATAATTATTGTCTTTAAGATTTTAAACAATTTTTTAAAAATAATTTAACGGATATCATTTTGCACCTAGGAATATTATTGTATGGTCCTCCTGGAACTGGAAAAACATTATTAGCAAAAGCTGTCGCAACTGAATGTAAATACAACTTTTTATCAATTAAAGGTCCTGAATTACTTAATATGTATATTGGACAAAGTGAAGCTAATGTACGAGAAGGTAAATATTTAACAATACACTTGTATATTATTTTAAGTTGTGCTAGGAAAATAATAAGTGTGTATTATAAGAAATTAAAGTATTCAAACTAATATTTAAAAATATTTATTAGTGTTTAACAAGGCTCGTTCAGCTGTACCGTGTATTTTGTTTTTTGATGAACTTGATTCATTAGCTCCTAAAAGAGGTCAAAATGGAGATTCTGGAGGTGTTGGAGATAGGTAAAAATTTTTTATTTAATAATGTTTCTTTTTTCATATTTTATATATTTATAGAGTTGTTTCACAATTACTAACTGAAATGGATGGAATGACATCTGAAAATCAACAAATATTTGTATTAGGTGCTACAAATAGACCAGATCTTATTGATTCTGCACTTTTACGTCCAGGAAGGTATTCTATTAAATATTAATAATTTTACCACGCCTAATCGAAAATAATTATTTATTTTAGACTTGATAAAAGTATTTATGTTGGTGGTTGTAATGATAAAGAATCAAAGCTTCATGTATTAAGAGCATTAACAAAAAAGTATGTACAATTTTATTCAAAAAATAGTAATTTGTATCTTATGTATATGGTACAGGTAATGTTAACATTTGGATAATATCAACATTATGATTTTTTGATAATATAACATTATCCGTATATTACATATATTATTAATTGCCATGAATTTTTTTAAATTATTGGCTATGTTAACATTAACCAGGTAATATGAAATTAGCCAAGAACTTTTGAATGATGGCTTAAGAACTATAGAAATGTATTATGCATGAAATGAAATAATTTTAAATTATTTACATAGTAACCATTGATTATAAATAGTATTACTATTTTACTATGTATTATTAGTAATTACTATTTATAATCAATGATATTAACACAATATTAATTATAAATTAAGACCTAACAGTAATTATCATAAAAGACATAATAATTATTATTAATATTATTGAACAATATGAGATTTTTTTATAATACAACATTAAATTGAATATTTTATTTTATATTTCAAATTATTACTCGAAATATTATTTTAAATATAGAATTAAAGTGCTATCCTTTATACATCTACATGGCATGCTACCATGCAATTTTAAATTGCACATAATGCTAGTTGATTTACATTTATCAATTGGTGTCGCATTTCTCCTAACATGAACACCTTTTATATCTTTTGGCAATTGCACTCGTAAATATCACATGTAAATACAAACTAACTATAGATCAGTGTGGTGTATTATATAGCATTTATAATGTAAGGAATTTATAACAAAAATATTGTCCAACTAAGATACTATACCGCCTATATTGTTAAGATAAATTATTATACTCTGGAAGTTTGACACTATTATTGTGACAGTATGGTATACAGAATGCTAATAAAAACTCTATATTTTATTAGTATATAATTTTTAACATTATCTAATATTGACTAGTTTATGTTAATATTATCTGGATAATGTTGATACTTCATGTTGATAAACAAAAATTTACACATTGTCCAAAAGCATGGCTAATATCAACATTATTCAAATTTTAACATTACCTGTAATATATATATTATATTATTTCATTTCATTTTAGACAAATTATACATTTTATCAACTCGTTATTATTATTTTTTTAATGTTCTAAAAAGTTAAATTTTCTTAGATTTAATTTATATTCAAATTTTCATCTCGAAGATTTAATAGAGCATTTACCAGATCAAGTAACAGGGGCTGAATTGTATGGAATGTGTCACAATGCATGGCTAAACAGTGCTAGAAGAGTTATTCAAAAACGAATAATACATATTAATGGTAAATCTTTTAAAATGGATACAAAAACACTTGTGCTGTTGAAATTATACATTTATTACTATTAGAAGTTACATGAATAGTTATAATAAATATTCTAAACATATTTCAGACAAACAATGTGCAACTGATGACAATTTAATGGTAACTAAAGAAGATTTTATGAACGCAATGAGTGAAAGTTTTATTATAAAATAATTGTTTACATAACTACTAAAACTAAATATCTAAAATAATAATATAAATAAGACTGATATTATTTTTATTATTTATTAATTATTATATTACATTTAATATTAATTTAAGGTGTTTTCTTGGTTGTAGTAATATATGTTATATTAATTTAAAAATTTTATTATTTTTTTACTAGATGGCATTATCACTTGAAATTGTTTATAACCAGTAAAAAATATATTGATTTAGTTTTTAGATATTTGTTATTGAAATTGTATTTGGAATAAATGTATATTTTTTTGTACTTATATTTATATATCAACTTGCTTTAAACGTTAATCGAGTTACATAAGCCATCTGACTAATATTTTTTGTTATTCATCAACTTTAATTCAACATAGGTAGTGTATTTTTTTGATGAAATAGTAGGTAACTATTGTGGTAATACATATATGACTATTTATTCTTAGTTACATTTTAATGCCTGATGCATAATTTTTTATTGAATAATAGTATTAACTTAATAATGAATTCTTAAATATTACAAAAATTGTTAAATCATCTGCCTTTTAAATTGCTCAACATTTATTGGCAAAATTGTATTTTTTTATTATAATTATAATTGTATCCATAACATATTAAACAATAAAATACAATATATTATAACTAATAGTTAATACATTAAAGTAAAATGGTTTTATATGATGAAAACCAATGGATAATTAAAATAAATTTAGAGATCTTCAAGTCAATCAACTATTACAATTATAATAATTAAATAATAAGGTCCAGTAATGTACAATTTAGATTTGGAGGGCCCCAATGCCGGTTGTTTATTAAGTAATAAAATGTAGGTAATTATTATATTATTGTATTAACATTAATGTTTAATATTTTTGTTACATTAATGATTAAAATCAACTCAGAAAATGAAATAACACATACATAATAGATACATATTTATTTTTTTTTAATATGAAAATGTATGCAACAAATTTTAACCAACTGTAATTTTAAATTATTTTTATCGGTACAGAGTAAAAACAAAAAAAGGTAATAAATAATAAAAATAGTAATTTTTAAATATAAATTACAGTATACAATCTTATCATTTTTTTTTTTTTTTTTTTGAGAAAGCATTTAATTTCTTAGCCTGCTTGCGTTGGATAGAGTTGGAAATATTTTAACAAACTATCATGGGTACTTAGTCACATAATGTATATAAGAATCATCTTTAATCCTTATATTTTTAACTCATAAAAGAACATATATATGTATAATAAGGTTTTTATTTTTTATATACTTTAATACTTTAATATGTACTAGTCAGTAGTTTTAACTTAACTAGGACTTTAAAATCAAAACTGACTAAATGCAAGCTATTTCAAAGTCAATATCATGAATGCTTTTTTTCTTTATATTTATTAATGTAGAAGTCACATCCTCTAAATTATTCAATGTAATCTGGCCAAGAAATGTTGTGCTCTTTGAAAACATTACACTTTTTATACTTTTTAATTATTAGTTAAATGCAACCTACAATTTTAGATATTTTTCAATTAAAAAAAATTAATTCATAGTGTATTTTAAAAAGCATGATGGTCATATGTCCGGCATGCATAACTTTGAGTACATGTACCGGCATTGGTTTTGACAAAATATGTTTGAGGCTAAATCAACCATTATTTACCTCCAGACTAGGTAAAATTTCACAATAATCTTATAAAACAAATAAAATATCAAATATGAATAAATAATAACAATGATTTTCTAATATAAATTAAGTAAATACAAAGATAACTATAAAGGTAAAAAGTTAGAAAATTGATGCAAGGAAAATTAATATTATTTGTCATTGCAAATATTCAACTTAGCCAGTCATTTTTTTTTTCAGGTGTCCATAATTTTATTAAGTCGTTAGAGCCTCCATAAACACAATATCGTTTGGTATCATAAGTAGCACAGTTCATAGGTAGAGGTATATCATTGGAAAAAGGTAAATGTTCACCACTTTCAATATCAAATATTCTCATTCCTCTTTTTGACGGCAAAAATGCAATGTCTTCTTTCAAATTTTCAGTAACAGCAAACTGATAATCTTTAAAAATATGATTCTTGTTTAGGTCACATAACTGTACAGATTCATAGTGGTTAGGACGCAGTAGACCAGTACTAACTTCCCTGTAATGAATAAATTATTATTAGCTGACCTTAATTATTATTATTATTTTTAATATTTAAAAATAGTATTTCTAAATATTGAAAGCCACTAGTTTTAATTGAGATATGAGTTTTTATTTTTGTTTTCAACCTCATAATAAAAAAGGTTATTAGTATTTAATAAAATACATTGAATCAAATATTTGAAGGTCAATATTACATACAAATTTATTAATTAAATAATAAATACTGCACTTATTTTGTAAATATCTACTTGATTAATTAACACTAGAGCACATATTTCACAGTCTAAAAGGCTAGGCTTTAAGAAATTTATTCATTGTTTCAAGGATTCTAACCTAAGTACCTTCTAATTAGCTAATTTAACTAAAGTTAAATATGACCCCCAACTATATGATCTGATGTCAAAAAAGTGTTCAAAGTTCATTACCTAATACGTTCTAAAAGACCGTATGTGTGCTATACTGTGACATTTCCAAATAATTTAATTTTATAAAAACTCAATTACGAGTTGTAAATTGTGTTTCCTAATAATTGCTGGCCGATAATGAAGCTAATAATAACATGCATATTAATGTTTTATTATTAATAAAAGTATTTGACAATGTTTTATTTATTTAAAAGCAATAAAATAATACTTATCATTTCAGTTTATTAAGCTTTAATTGAAATATTTCAATACACAGTAAAAAAAACGTGTTCGAGAATTCTTGTAAATATTTTAAATGCGTGTAATTTAGGGTTAACTATTGAACAATAATAAATATGCATATATTTAAAAAAAATCCAAATATAATTTTAATAGTTAATAAAATAATAAATAATAATTATTACCAAGTTTTAATGCCTCCTTTTTTATCAACAGATATAACACCATTTCCGTCATTATAAAAACGTAACCCAATAACTGGATTAGTAAGACTTGATATTGGTGCACCAGAATCATCCCTTTGGAATTTTAAAACAAAATTCAACTGATAACGAATATCCCATAGGTAAATATTCCCATTGTCATTGCCAGTAATATATTGTAATTCGTTTGTTGGATGCCAATTGATAGCTCTTATTGGTTTATTTTCAATATTTTTCATGGTCATTACAACAATACCATGCAGCATATCAATCATAAATACATGTCCTTCTATTCCTGTCACTAGAAAAACAATTTATTTTATTTATTAATTAATTATCTTATACCTAATCAATAATATATTTAATTGTAATCCAATCAATATATCTAAATTATTTAGTACCTGCAACATATTTGTTAACACTATATTTTTTTGCAGCCATTACATGGTTCAAAACTTTTGTACGCATTTTCACAGTTTCAATTATTTTACAAGTAAATGAATCCCAAAAATGCACAGAATCCATAGTGCAAACAGTAAATACTGTACCGTCCCAAAGCCAATGTGCTGAATTTGGTGATCCGTTATTATCAATTGGATCATGTGGAATTGTCATTCGCTTCATTTGATCAAAAATCTTAACATTTTGGGATACATTATAAATAGCTACACTGTTGTATCTTGATATAACTAGTAAACTAAAAAATAAGATCATATATTAAATCTATTGCTAAAATGTTTTAAAATAAGTTCATTACTTTTGTTAAAAAAGTAATAATATTAAAGAAAAAATAATAATAGTTATACTTCAATATTTCATGCCTCTCTTAACATTTTTACAAACCATTTAAAGGTAAAATCAGGACTCATAATATTTTAAACTATAAAAAAAACTTTTTTTTCTTAGAATAAAATTATTTATTAAGACTCAAAAAAATGGTATAAAATTTAATAATTATAATAAAGCCTAACTGCTCGTCTTCAATAAATATGTATTCTATCATAAGACAATACATTCGGAATGCATATAAAAATAATAACAACTTTTTTAATTTCATATTACAACCCAGAATATTAATTTCTACATTATAAAATATACATACCATTTACTTTCTCTTGGATCAACTTCCATACCTAGAATATCATCTTGTACATAATTTGGAGCGCCTGTACTAATTGGATTAATATAAATTGCAGGCAAAGATGTTTTATTAAGTGAATAGGCGACATAATTGATCTCATTAATAATTGTACGTCGTTTATATTCCATGGAAGATATAGCTCCTATGGAGCGTTTGATATCCAAATCGATAATACGATTTTGTTTTCTCTTCTGTTAAAAATACCAAAAACAAATATAAACATATAATTCATAGCAAAATTAAGTTTACAAATAATAATGCATTTTAATTTATTGTTCGTATAAGTAAATTCACCAAAAACTAATGAACTAATGAATAAGTAGGCAAATAATGTAAAAATATTTAAAAAAAGTTCAAATTTAGAAAGTAGCATAGGTATCTAACAAGTTAAATAATTATAAATCATTGTACAAGACAAAGCTGTAAGCTTTAATTATGATTATTCTAATTTCTACGTCAGTATCTAGACCAGTAAAGAAATATAACGGTATGAACATTGCTTAGACGAATGCAATAAAGTAGAGTCTCGACAACGTTGAAAAGAGAAAGAAGTGATGGGCTCTAACATCATGGTAGGCCTCGATAAATGTTTATTCTGTATCGCATATGTATAATATAAATCAGTAACGCTACTGCAATGCACTGAATATTGCTGTCACTTCTGTGACCTGATAGAAGAGAAACCATTGGGCCGTCCCATTTTAAAATTAACAACCGTCGTTTAGATGGCGAAGGCAGTGTACACACATTACGTAGATGGCCAGGATAGGCACATAATCTTTACCTTGGGACCGGCGGACAGTGCTCGTTGCATGTCGACGGGAGACGTTTGAGCGCGTTATATAACACAGCAGAGCCGGACGGGGCAGCAATCGGCGTGCGCTTGGCCGGTGGACACTCACAAAACGCCGTCGGGTCGTCGACAGTGGTCGGACCGTCAGCAGCCGGACGACACGAATCCACTAGAACAACGACGTAGATAGTGGTGAGCAGTGTATCAGAGATCAGACTGTGCGCGACACGTACCTGTGGAAGATGAGGAGCTCGAGCCGCGGCTGCTATGGCGACCGCGGGGTGGGCTCGGAGGGACGAGACCTAGCCCGGTGAACCGAGGGGGTTCGGTACGAGTCGTTTGCGCCGCCAGACACGAGCGCGAGTCCGACCCGCCGGTGCTTCGACGGGTAGTCGTCAGTCGATTTTATGGGCAGCGGGGTGCGGGGTGGCCGACGTGTTGATTATAAGTCGACTGGGCGCCAAGACGAGAACTCAATATTACATTAATATCATGTGACACACTATCCAAAATATTGTGATAATATTGCCCATTGACCACACGATCGATTAATAAACACGATACAGTTGTAGTATTTTAAATTATGGCGGCAACGAGTAGTAGTAATAGTAGTATGATCCGAGCCAGATTACGACTACGACCATGTATATTGTATATAATATATATAATAATAATAATAATATCTTGAATTCGTATTTCGTAGTTACTACTATGCCTAAACCGTGTATTTTTATCATAGAGAATCTTTATTATCTATGATTTTTATTTGTTGATTGTTTATATGATTTATTTACTCAATGGTTTGTGCAGACAATGAGATAATAAAGAGGCGTGGTTTCACAGGGCGATCAAAAGTAGGATCGCGTAAAATAGTGGAAATAGGTATATATATATATATCCACCTTGGTATATAGTATATACTATATTGTCACTTGACACTTAGTTAGAAACGTTTTTTAGACGAAAAATATATCATAACTAAAAATATACACTAACTATAATTTATAAACTATTTAAGTCAATAAAATATATCATACGAAACATATATTTTATCGGAATAATATTTTAGGTGGAAATATTTCATATAACTGAAGACATAATGTAAGCTAGTATCGGCGTGGCACACCAAAGGCCCATGGGTCAGTTTTTTAAGGGGCCCCCAAAAAATGTATATGAATATATGATATTTTATTGAAACAACACATTAAGATACTTCTATAAATATAATTTACATTTTTTGCATTTTTTTTTTGGAACTTAAAACTTTTTAGACGATCCTCTCCTGCCTCCTGGCCAAAATGCCTACAAATGTGTTTCATTAGCATGTGAATCTGAACAACTAATTTTTATTTTGCATTTTTTTGCATTTTTTGGTGTTTATTAGTTTTTAAGTCAGTTTTTGATATTTTTAGGTCATTTTCCCACATTTTTAGTCATTTTTACTGATTTTATGTTTGTTCACTTTTTATTATTATACAGAATTACCGACAACTTACTTAGAACTTTGAAATTACCACGGACTAAGATTAGTACCTACTACCTATCCAATTTTATCTCACCGATTACAGTCGTCGTTGTTGTGTTGTAGTGAATATTATTATACCTAAATTTTATTATTTTTTTGTAATATTATATTTAATTTAAAAGGACACTTTTTGTAATTTTTATGTAATATTTTGAGTAATTTGTAAGCTTTGATAAATGTATATAGAATTATATAGTAAAATAGAGTACAATTTAAAAAAAATATATTTTTATTAATTTAAAACAAATATTTTATAATTTTTTTAGGTCATTTTTAAGGACATTTTTTGCATTTTTAAATGTTTTTAAGGTCATCAACTTCCGAGCCCTAATCATATTTCATAATAAAAATGTATATTAACTATATAATTATAATCATTAATCAACTGTCATAATATAATTTAGTATAAATACGTAATAATTAATAATCATAAGTTACCTTAAGTTCTTAGATAAGTATAAAAGCAATTTTACAACTAATTATTTTTGAAACAGTAAGAATTCTTTAATAGTAAAACCTAATTTTTATGTAAGTAAATTTTTTAATTTATTAAATGAATAAGTTACTGTCTCAATCAATTATTGAGTATCAATAGCTTTATTTTTTTTCTACAACAGTAATTATATAATATATATATATATATACATTTTTTAATATTTTAAGATTTTGGCGAAACACTTATACCAAGTTCACAGAACACCGGTTAAGAACCACTGCAATATACCTACCAAGAATAAAAGGATATGCTTATTGCTTACGCAAAACTTGTATTCAATGAAATCAGTTTTATTTTTTGTTGTTATTCAAAAACAAACAATTGTAGATTACCAAATGTTATATTTATTATATTATTATTTTCCATGTATGGTATAATCACAGAATGATATTCTGTGGTATAATTTTCAAAATATTTTGACTATTTTTGAGTTATTTATAGATAATTTTTTGTTATTCATTTTTAGGCTTAAGACCTCGCACGTTTTTAAAGAAAATGTCTGGATAGGAAGTTTAATTATGAGAGAAAAGGATATAAAAGCAAGATGAGATACATTATTTACATTAACAGATACATTAATTCATATTGACTATATGATCTAGGAATCAATATTTATTTTGAATGATCAACACACTACACACTAATGAGTAATGAGTATTGATCATTAACTATGCACACTAAGAAAATGTCTAATAATATATTGAACTGATTAGAGGTCAGTTTTAAATTCCCTATGCTTATATACTGTCAATCAAACTATTTAAAAATGGATATTTAAATATTGTTCTTGTAATTTGTTGGTATATATTTAGGTAATATAATGGAACAACAAATAGTCAACCTAATAAAAATACACACAGCCAAATTTATTATAAATTATAATGACAATAATACAATACAATAAAATATACATTTTTACATAAACATATTATTTTTTCTTAACAATAAAAATTAACAATATAGACTTTTAATCATAATACCTATATATATTTAATTTTTATATACATAGGCGGTATGTACAAATTGCAATCACAAAAATAACTATTGCACAAAAACAATTATTAAAATCAAAATATTACAGTGTGACTATTTATTATCTTTGGTGAAAACAAAATTAGTGTAAAACCGAAGATTGTCAATTTTAACACTTGGACCATGAGAAATAGTATACAAATTAAAAACCAAAAGATCTTAAACATAAATCAACATTATAAAATATACATCATTTCGTTGAACTTAATAAAATACAAATTTATGTAATTGAATATCCACTAAAATTTAAAAGTTTAACATTTAAGAATTTATTTGTAACATTCTAATTATGAGATACAATTTATAATAAAGAATAATGGCAGGTACAATTATACATAAAATAGGTAAATATAAAAATACTCAAATATAAATCTATATAATTTTTTAATTTATAATGTTTTAATTGTTAAGTTCTAAATATTTAAATTTATTAAGGTCATAAGTACAAAATAAAAAATTACAAACGTATAACTGTGCATTATATCTACCAAAATAAACAGTGGCCCATGAAACATTACTAGTTTAAATTTATGTGGTAAATGATTAATTATTTTACCACTTAATATTAGTAAAGCCTCATTTGAAACACTGTCACTAAACGTAATAATATAACTTTATTTCTAAAATGTCTATATATAAATTTAATGCTTCTAATTAATATTTACCCTTTTATGTTAGAATATTAAGATGTGTATGGAATTATAAAAAAATTAAAATTGCACAAACTTTAAATAACTAATTGTTTGATATAAACAACTCTATAAAGCTTTTAGTGCATATAAAAAGTATACAGTGACAAATAATATATAATTATGAAATATATATGGGTAACAACAAATTTTTAAAAAATAATGTTTTTTAAGATTCAATTTAAAATAGAAATCGAAGTAAAAAACTAGTAATAAAAATACGTAATAACTAAAATTATAATATAATGAACAAAATGAGAATCATTGAGTGATTAAAATATAAAATTTTAATTGTCGAATTCATAAATGCTATAAAAGTAATTTTGAAGAAAATAATCGTTATTTTATTTCTTATGAAAAAATATTATTTATACTCAAACATTTTTAAAAAATATTTCTATAACTTTTGTAAATATATCAAATCCACTTAAGAAACATTTTATAATATAAATCAGTTGCATATTAAAATGGGCCAATACTACATAACTTAACTTTTATTTATGACTTCAAGAACCTAATTATAATTCTTTTTTTATGAATAGCAAAATATTGACTATAAAACTTTCTAATTATTTTGAGTATTAAAGTAATTATAAACTATATAAATTTATCACACGGTTGTTATTCAATTATTGAACATAAGTTACTGAGACAGATGAACTATCTGAAGTTGATATTTCTCGTCGATGATTTGGTCCCTTATGCAGTTGTATTTTTACTCGATAAAATTTCAATCCTTTTTTAACTTTATATCTATTATCCTCCTGTAAAAAAAATATTTGAGTTAAAAATAGCATTTTTATTAAAAAAAAAAAAAAAAACTACTACTCCAAAACTGTTGTTATAAAAACCAATAGCCTTTAAACTTTGCTTAGAATTTAAAACAATGATACAAATAAATATTTTAATTTAATTACCTTAACTGCTTGACAGTATTCTTTTTGTATAACTTCTGCCGAAAAATGCTGTAATTTAGGTGTTTCATCTACAAACAAAATAATATATTCTAACTTAGAAAGTATATTAAAATATTAGTCTACGTTAGCTGCAAATAATTCTAGTGTTTTAAGAATATATGCTAAAAAATAACAACTTATTTCAGTTGTAATCTCACATAGAATACAATTTATGTTTAAAAAGTTTTTTTTAGTTTGATAATATTTCATTAAGTCAATTTTTTGACTTCAGCCACTCTTTGAAAAGGAAAATTCATTTAGTTGGTACTTTGGGGGATCAAGAGTAAAAAATTTCCAGTAGTTTTCAAAAGCGTCAGGAAAAACCATAAAAAAGTAACGTAAAAACGGGAATTTTTACGCATAATCAGTTTTTGACAAAAATCATTGTAAATACTTGAAATTTTCACCAAATGTTTATACAGTAAAACCTGTGTAATATGGAACCCGAATAACGTGGAAACCTGACTTTTATGGAAAAATCCCGGCGAACCTAATGTATTTTTAAATTTATCGTTCCCTGAATAAGATGGAACCTGTTTAACGTGGAAATGGAAACGATTTTTTTGTAATGCACCTGTATATCATGGAAATAATATGTCATGTATTTTAAAATTATTAGTCAATGAACATAATCTATATCAGTTATATAGATTATTTCGTTGCAATAAGTTTATTTTATCGATAAGTGTCGTAGTAGTGTTATGTCGCAGACTGAGTATAGACGTATATTCAATATGACGTCCAAAAATAAATGTTTAACATTAAATGAAAAAATTAAACTAATTGAGTCAAGTGAAAAAGATAAATTAACAGTAAAACAAATTTGTGAACTTTTCAAGTGTGGAAAAAGTCAAGTGTATAATATATTAAAGCAAAAAAATGAAATAAAAGAACAATGGATGAATGGTATGTAATAACTGACTAATAAGCTTAACTATAAAAATATAAAATTCAAAATTCTATATATGTACGTATAATTTTCATTTTAGGAAATGGGCGAATGAAAAGAAAACCAAAATCCAACGCTAATGAAGAAGTTAATAATTTGACTTGGGAGTGGTTTGTAAGTGCTAGAGCAAAAAATATACCAATTTCTGGACCAATTATACAGTCTAAACCACGCCAAATTGCTGAACAAATGTCAATCACCAAATTTAAAGCATCAAATGGCTGGTTAGAAAGTTTTAAAAATCGGCATAATATTGTTTGGCATCAAATTTGCGGTGAGTCAAATAGTATCGATGTTAAAAATGTTATGAATGGAAGGTGAAATTAAAACTAATTATTGAAGGATATGAACCTAAAAATATTTATAATGGTGATGAGACGGGTTTATTCTTATCCGGTCCCAACCGTTTCCATATTACACAGGTTTTATTGTATTAGCGTTATCTATTTATGATTAAATTTTAAAATTATTTTGACTTTTTAAAGCTATTTATAGACAATTGAAATTTTCGATTTTTCTAAGTTATTTTTTGTAATGACTAAAAAAAAATTGGTTATCCAAAAAATCTTTAAAATTTAATAGAAGGTTTATTATAAGTTGTACTTATTGTAGTAAAAAAAAAAATAAAAAAACGTAAGTTATAATTTTTGTTTATAAGCATTTAAAGTTCAAATGTTTACGAAATATATCAAAATCGCGATAATTTGCAAGGTATTTTTAAGATGAAAATTTGTAAAATTTTTGTGATTTATACCTAAGGTTAAAAACCCAATACAAGGTTATCCATAAGTTTTCCTTCAAGTAACTGTAAAAAAAAATTCCAGCATCAATATAGAATAAAATTTATGAGGGTATGAAATTTAATTTTTACAAAATCGCGTAAAATAACGATTTATTACAATTTAAATATAGGTAATAATATAATATATATTACTAATTATCATAGACTAACAAATAATCTCCGTTCAGAAAACGTTTTTCGTATACAATGATACCTTATTGCATTCAAATTTAACACATCCATTATAGTGACCTACTCTCCGTCTCTACTATACAGCAGAGCAATACCCACTTACCCATCATTTTTATATTATTCAATTATATGAGTAATATCATAATAATAATCTATATAACCAATATTAAGCCAAAACTGGGTGTGGTGAAAGGTATAAGGTAAAAGGTATCAGTAAAAATTTGATTAAACCATAAATTATACTATAAAACAACCATAAAAAATAGATAGTCGACTCAATAATTACATTGGGAATCCGAAGGTTATTTATCAAGAAGTTAAAATACGATTGGTGGATCATATTTTTTTACTTAATGCTGTATAAAAATAATCTCCCGAGTGAAGCGCATCTATTTCACCAAAAATCAATTGTTCAGCATAGAAATAATTACAACTAGTATTCCCTATGTATATAATAATTAATAAGTTATAACTAATGAGTAATCTAAAATACATATTTTGGACTTTCGGAGTCTAATTTGTGTATGGTCTTAAACCATTGGTTTTTACTTTTTTTATATTGAAATAAAATTATCTATTGTCATGATCACAGATGTAATAAGGTAAACTATTTAACAACATTAATAATCTTATGGACGCAAGGTATGATTCTTACTATCCGTAATCGAACATTGAGCTTTAAAAAAATGATCTGCCGAAGTGCCGAGTCACCTGTATTGGTATCTTAAATTGTGCATTTTAAACTATGTCATGAAACATACAACCTAACCTGGATCTTAGATCCTAGTTCCTAGGTTAGGTTAGGAATTATGATACTGAATACTGTAAGATAATATCACGGAGAGATAGAGAGGACTGGAAACGATATGGTGGGCGGGTGACGGGGAGCCGGACCGCAATTGCCTCGGTACCTCTAACGTACATGCTATTTATATCGTAATTTAATATGCCACCCAGTCACTAACTAGCGTTAAGACCAGCTGTGTGCTACCGAGGCATTTTGGGTTCGTTAAAAATTTGATCGTTTCCAGTTCTCTCTATCTTAGTCCGCGGATAATTTTAACAGATTCTATACATAACACAATTAAAAACACATTTGATTTAGGGTTTTTTTAAATTTATTATTATTCATTGTTTAGCTGATGTTATCATTTAATTCATGGCGTAATGAAATATTTCATGGATTAATCAACCGTATTTTGCCCTTTTGATACGAAAACTCTCAGGCGTGAAGTATAAAACTTTAACACGAAGTCGGCAATATAGTCGTTTTATACTTTATACTTCAGAGTAATAAAACGTATTATAATAAAATTCAAAATTAAATTCTTATTAGATCATATACATTTATACCATTTTTATTATCATTATTATTTTTGGTATTTTTAATTATAAATATAAATATTTATAATTTGTTAATATCATCGATATTTTATTTTAATAATTAATGAAATAATATATGTTTAATAACAATGATTAATAAAGTATATATTTTTAACTATGTACATAGTTTTAAAATTATTTTCCCAATAATTATCTTTATCCAGTATATTTTGTTAACTTTGGTCACACTGTTTTCAATTGACATCAATCATTTAGTCATAGAGCGGGAAATTATTACTTCATAACACGGATGTAGATACTATGGTTGCACAACGAGCACGGATATGACGGCTCAGAATGTTCCTATCAAGAATGAATAGAAAGTCGCGTCATACTAGCGCTCTCTATAGCCTCTATTATTGTTATTAGTTATGGTAACATCACAAAATAAAACTAAATGTAGTCTGTGGTACAAGATTTCTATAATAATGACTGTAGAGGGCACTAGTAGTACGCGACTTTTTGTCAGATTTGATAAGAACATTCTGCGCCGCTCAACGCCGTGATCCAATATAGGCTGTCATGCAACCATAGTATCAGTGCTTCATAATAACGTATGTGAATATTATATTATAATATTGAAATATCATTGTAAATTGCAACACCAAATACCTATATACTGAAGTTTGATAACATATTATATTCCGATAAGTTTTATTAGGTTCGGTAAATTCGGCATTTTTATTTTATAATCTTTCAATAACAGTCAACTGAATTATGGCTACATATTTTAATGAAGGTAATACTTAAGAATAGTTAATTAATATTAGACTTAATAACATTTTTAATAACAATGATTTTAAATTTGTTAAAATGTATATATCCTCAAAAACACTATTAAAAATGCGCATATTATATCTTTAATAATATGCACAATATATTTTTCATTTATTATACATCTCTAATTTATATATAGCAGAATTATATTTTAGATATTTAAGAATAATGATACATCTTAAAAGGACAGAACAATTAAGGCTACCTAGTGCCTAACCAGATAGAGAATCAAAAAGTGAGAAAAATAATTTTTAACCAAATTCCAACAGAAAAAAACAGATTCTTCGCTAGATATTGATTGATTTATACTTTTAGAAGCTTTTTATGGTAGTACACATTCAATGTATTGTTCCCAATATTTCAATTTTTAATGATATACCTGATGTCCTGATGTAAAAATTCTGATATCAGCTGTACAGCCTATGTCTAATCAGTCTTTTATGCAAATTTAACAAATAACTCTATTATTAAGAAATACTTACCAAAGAACAAGTTCTTAATCAAGAAAACTTTTAAATTTTGTAATAACAAATGTTCCCATAAAATACTTTTAATTGGGTTATAATATACCACAGTACCAAAACTAAAATTTTAAGTTAAACATGTGTTTTGTAATTAGCAGAACCCAAAAGCCAAAAGTAACACATTTTGAAATTGATGATCTACAACATATTATACTAAGAAGTATTTACCAAACCATATTACAGTGAGTTCTGCTTAATTTGATAACTGGTTTATAGAATCAACCGTTTATTGGAATCAAAATTGAAAGTCCCAAATCAGATCTTATGTTACTAATGTTAAATTAACATTTTATTAGAATCACCAAGTACCAGATAATTGAATCATTTTTAAGAACATTCTTATCGTTTTAATGGTATTTCAAACTTTTACTAAAAAGAAAAAAGTTAAGAGGAGCTATTCAAAAATATGTCGAAAACGATACTTTTCAGTTGATCCAAAAGTTATAGGTACAATGTACATACATAATTATTTATTTAATTTTAAATAATTAAAAATCATGTATATTATATTATATTAACTGAATATGGATTTTAATTTCAGGCTAATATTAAAATGAAATTAGTAGATTCTCAAGTACAATCAAAAATACATAGTTTTTTTAATTTATTTTATTTTAATTTAATTTTAAACATACATATAAATATACTCATTAATAAAAAAAAAAATGGAATCAAAATGATCTGAACTAATGTGATCACATTAAGCGGAACTCACTGTATTTTAATACCTATGATTTTTACAATTCTTTAAATATTTTTTCTGAAACCTATTCAAATTATTGACAAACTTGATTTATTTAGATTTATAAGTGTAGATTTTAGAGTTAATTATGGGAATTATTAATAAAAATAACTGCATACACTGACTATGAGTCTGAACTGACAAAATTTGATAAAGTAGATAATATGATTCCTTTAAAAAAGTTATTAGTAGTTCTTAAAGTGATTCAATTTTAAAAAATATTGAAGATTTAGATAAATCTGAAAGAGTTACTAAAGTAACTCCTAATAAACTTATTTCATAGAAATTATTTAGCCCATGGAAGTATTTCTAATATAAAATATTAAAATAACTGGAATACATACAAATAGTATCAATGTTTTATTCTTTGTGTTATGCTTAAATAAATTTTAATATAATTAGCTAATATTATTAATTCAATAGATTGATTTTAAATTCCTGCATTTAAGTATTTTAACAATATATATAAATATATATATATATAATATAATTTAATAACAATTTTAATATATTTATAAATTAAATCAAGATAAAAGAAATTTTTTACTATGCTATTTTAATAAAG
This sequence comes from Rhopalosiphum padi, assembly GCF_020882245.1. Taxonomy (NCBI): domain Eukaryota; kingdom Metazoa; phylum Arthropoda; class Insecta; order Hemiptera; family Aphididae; genus Rhopalosiphum; species Rhopalosiphum padi. The sequence goes on from NC_083599.1 coordinate 35,708,739, forward strand.
TACTTGACAATGTTTCTTTGAGATACAGCTAGGAACATTGAACTTAGGGTTCATAATATCTGATGATTTTATTTTGTGATTCAGTAATTATTGGAAAAACCAAACTTTATTATAACGATCACGTAGTTTGTTATATATTTGCTAATTTAAGGTTTAATAATATTATTAATCTATAGGTAATTACTAATGATCATCAACACCTATTACTTTATTTAAACTTTGAAGTAATAAATATAAATCGATAATAAGTTAAATGTTATGTTAAAATACTTACCAGAGCCGATTTTTAAAAATAAGTTGTCTATGCTGTCGGGATGCAAAAATACCAAATTTCTTTTATTTTCTTGATATACTCTATAGTTTCTGTAAGTAGAGTCCCATACAACCAAAACATAATCTCCAACATTACAACTAAGTAATGAAAAAATATAATATGAAATGATTTTAAGTTATAAGTATATTAAAAACATTAATTTTCTTAATACATTTTATATAATATACTTACGAACTGACAGAAAGTTTTCCTTCATCAGATTCAGAACTTGAACTTTTACTCTATACATAAATAAAACAATGTTAAGAATTTGTAACTAAAAATAATTATAATTTTAATTTACCAATTCCACAAAAACGCTGCTTGATGCTGAACTAGAATCTATGTCCCTATTTAAAATACATAAAAATAGTATAATTTATATAAATGCAGACAGGAATACTATAGGGTAATATAGAACTAGTATTTATGCATATTTTTAAATCTTAACAAATTATATGGAATAATAAATTTGAAAATTGCATGAATATTTTTGGCTAATCAATATAAAAATTTAAAAGTATGCGCATTTAAATCACAACTAAAATTGATTAATATGATTACTAATTTATAAAATCAAATGTAAAAAAAAATGACTTAATTGGATATAAGGATTCATATACATAATAACTATTTAAATATATTTTTCAAACTTACCATTCTGGTACAGCAATGCTATTTGATCTTGGTTTTGAAACATAAGTACTTAACCTAAGATCATTTGAACTTCTTTCTTTAAAATATTTGAATGATTTGTTTTTATCATCTGTAATTTTCTTGCTATCACCCCAGAGGCACTAAAATAAATATTTCAAATTAATTAATTAACTTAAAATGTTATTATTTATTAATTATTTTGTAAGCATAATGTAATTTTATTAACTAATTTTAAATGTATTCATACAACTAATTAATAACAATATTAAAATTGAAGATCTCTTAGCTCTCCATTTAGAAACACAAATTGTATGATAAAAAAGTCAGTAAATTAGCAAAATAATTGTATCATAAATAATAATATTTATTAGTAATAAGTTACAACTTATAAGTTATAAGCCAATAGGAAATAGATAACTTTAAGAGGACACTACACTTGCATGCTAGTCTTTTTCTTACAAACTCATAAAACATCAAATTTAATGTTCTGAAAAATCTATTAAACTCACTTATGTTTAATATTATAGTGAATAATTTATCTATTATAAAATTTAAATGTTAAAGTGATAACTAGTGAAATTCATGTTTTTTTATATTTTAATTTTAAAGCAAATGATGAACATTTTAAAATTCTAAATTGTTTGTGTATTATAAAATGTCCTAACTCGCTTATAAATTAAAATATAAAAACATATGAGATTCATTAGATAACATTCTAACATTGAAATTTGATATTTTATACATTTGTAATTGGAGACATCGCATACAGTTGTAGTGGTTTCATAATCTAAAAATACAAAATACAAAATAAAAGTAATTATTTTTATAAAATATAATTTAATTTGAATATAATGATTATAAATAGTATTTAGTTTCAAACTACTGACAATTACTTGATCATCCTTTTTTTCATCACATTTCACTTGTCGTTCTTGAGCTAATTTTTTTTCACATTGCTTTCGTTCTTCCTGTATAGCTTGCTCTTTTTCCAATAACAAGTCTTCCTTAAGCTGGGCCATCATTGCTTCATGATTAACAAGTTCAATAACATCATATCTCTGTTTAAAATCAATAAATATTACAATAAGTTTATAGTTATGAAAAATAATATATAAGTTTAATATTTTAGAGGATTTAATATAGTAGAATAAGAAATAAATATATACTTTTTCATCTGCATAAAAAAAATGAATTTTAGATAATTTTAAATGAGAATTTGTTTATAAAACAGGTTTTTTTTAGAGGATATTATGGTATAATTATATTATGCATCGATTGCTAAAGTAACTTAGGTAATATAAAGAAAAATAGGTCAGAAATAATATATATTTTAATAATTTATGATCTATATTCTATTTAATATTCAATTATTCTTATTAATTTTACCTTGTTTTTTTCTAAGCTTTGTTCACTTGAACTACGTTCCATATTAGCTGCTTGAGTGACTAATTTAAAACGCACATGCATCATTTCTAATTCTTTTTTATGAGACATTGTTAACTGATTTGTTATTTCTTTCCGTGCATCCTCTAATTCTTGTTGCATCCACTCATCTCTTTCATTCTCCACTCTTAAACGTAACTGACGTTCGTGTTCTTCGTTTTTTATGTGCAATTCTACTAGAGATTCCAGTTCATTTATTCTTATTCTCATACGATTCAACTCACGTTTACTTTCTTCTACATACTAAAATAAATAAACATAAAAAATAGTAAAAATAAAACCTAAATTAACTTTATGATTCAATAGATAATACACGTATTCTTCAACATTTTAAATTAAAATTGATCTTACTTGAATAAGCTGTTGTAAATGAGAAGTTTGAATGTTATATTTTGATTGTAAATCATTAGTAAACATATTAATCTCTAAATTTTGTTGAAGTATGAATTGTTTAAATACATTTAAATCTGATCGCAATTTATTAATCGAGATACTAGCTACATTTTCCAATGTATATAGACTCTTCCTCAATAACTTTACTGTATGCTTAACAAAACATAATAGTAATATAAATAAAATATTATTTTTAAGTATTTATACAAATAAATGTATTACTTCTTGATGGGTTCCAATATACTTGTGTGGTAACATAAAACTATCTGGATTATAACTGTCATTCTCCCTGAAAGCAGAATATTTGATATTTTTAAAATTAAATTAAGTAATATTAAAATAATGCTTCATAATAAAATATAATTTATTAATTGATACTAATATACAGAGTGTTACAGGACTATATAACAAATATAGTAACATTTGTAATGGAAGTTTGTTAAATAGTTTTGTTAAACCTTATATATGTAAGTAAAACCATAATAATTTTATACAATGTATAACAATATAATATAATACACCAATATTGTCACTAAATAAGATTTTTTTAAATGTACTTAACTTGAATTTGATTCTAAAATTATAGTTAACTATACATATTTACAGTATATATAATATTTTTACTCAGTTAACTAGAAATATATATATTATTTTAATTAAAAAAGTTATAAAATAGTGATAATAAGAAATTAATTATGCCAGCAAGTCATAATTATTTAAAAGATAGTCATAAATTAATAATGTACTTACATATTTTTAGTTTATTTTAATATAAATTATACAATATTGCTGGTTTGGAAACAAAAAGTTCTATAATAGATTTTTAAATTCTATCAAAAGCTTGTTTAAAATTTAATTGTAATATTAATAAATACTATAAGCACTTTGAAAATTTTCATAAAATAAATGAGTTTAAATCATATGAATAAATAAACAATTAAAATCAAAATTTTAAGCAACTAGTCACATGATTTATTAAAAATCCTAGACAACTTTTAAAATGTTTAATAGAACACTTTGCATCTAATAAAATATAACAATGTTTTAAATTTTAATTATTCATTATCTATACATATAAGTACCAACCAAACTAAATTTTTAACCCAATAGACAGTAACTGCAAATAGAAAAAAATATTAATTTTAGATCTTTTGATTCCAAACCAGCAATTTACATAATAATATAATATGTATATACAATATAGAATTATTAAAGAAAAAAAATTGGATTACAGAGATTGAAAAAAATGAGTATATCTAAGATGGAGTTTATTATATATTTATATCCAATTATACTTTAGAAACTTAAATGTACGCCATACCCGCATGTGTTGTCTTTGTCTTCCTAACGTACATCATAACAAATTTTTGTTCAACAGAATACAGTTTGTGATGTTAGCTTTAATATTAGAGTAAATTTACCTTTTATCAAATTTATAGGTAAAAATATTATCTAAACAATGACATATGCTTGTATTGATATTATCATTTTAAAGTGAGTTAAAAACATTTTTAAGTTATAATATTTTACATAGCCAGTGGCGTATTTACGGGGAGGGGGGGGGGGGGGTCCATGGGTACTGGACCCCCCCCCCCCCCCCAAAAAAAAAAAAAAAAAACTTTGTTTATGTAGGCTCGCGCGGACATATTTTTTTCCCGTTAACAAAAAATTATATAAAATATAGTTTAAAATTCGTTACGCAACATATGTTCCTTCAGCATGGTTTTAAGTAATAAGTATAGAAATTATACATTTATAATACAATCATATATTTTGTTCAACTTCCTCCAAAAACTGCATAAGGATGTAACTATTACAAGATATCATAGTTTATAGTATTCTCCATATATTATAGTTTATCATAGATTAATTATGTATAAACTGAGGACCCCTCCCCAGAAAAATTTGAAAATACACCACTGTAAATAGCTATAACTCACTTTAAAATAATAATATCAATAAAAGCATATGTCATTGTCTAGATAATATTCTTATCTTTAAATTTGATAAAAGGTAAATTTACTCTAATATTAAAGCTAACATCACAAAATGTATTCTGCTGAACGAAAATTTGTTATGATTTACGTTAGTAAGACAGAGACAACACATGCGGGTATGGCGTCCATAAAACCAATCTTAATAATTATTGTTCCTAATTATAAAAATTATTAAAATACGACATATCTACGACATACATGTATACAAATTTGCATGTACTTAAAAACTAGCTAAATATAAAATAAAAAGTACTTATATATGTTATTAAGAAATTGTCATTAAATATACTTATGAATAAATTATAAAAAATTATGTAATATAATAAAAGATCGGTTTGTATCTATTACCTATAAATCTTGTCTAAACCGTTTTATTTCAACAATAAATCTCGATTAATCATGGAAGTTAAAATCTATGTATGAACTAATAAGATTTTAGTACAACTATGCTATGTAATAGATACGAGGAACATCACATATGACTTTAATATTATAAGTTGAAGCGCTCAAGCGCGCTTACACATAAAAATTAGTTTAAAAAAAATGTTGTATTTCAAAATATATTATAGAACATTTTTCCTAAATTGCATAATAATTTAATAATTAATCTCTGAACTTTGTCGATATATATTAATCAAAATGCATGTTTCTGTAATAAAACACTAAATTATGAGCTACAAAATGAAATATGCCATTAAATAATAGTAAAAAGTATCTCAACAAAAAAATATCGTCAAATATATACTAAAAAATAATCGTATTTTTAATCACGTTATGAAACGTAATTATAACGTTCTCTCGTGGTAGTTGGTATATATATTATACATTAATACTAAATGATCTACCAGCAAAAATATGCAAATGCTTATTAATCAAGGTTAAAGATAGGAAAATAAAATCTCTCTAAATTTAACGTATTTTAATAATTTTTAACAACAGCGAAAATATTTATTTTATATACTTTAAGTTATATAATGAAATATGAATCGTGTAGTTAGTATAAGTTCGATACTATGATATTTTCATTATAATTACTTCTATAGTAAAATAAGTTAAATATTACAAGACATAAACAATTTTGATTATACCTAATGGTCGAATAGTTAATTCGTATGTTATAGCTATATGTCACATATATTACTGAAGTAATGGGATTTAAAACATTCTTCGTAAATTTAATAGAGCCTAATACTAACGATGAGTGTCTTATACTCCTATAAGAATTAACTAAATACGCTATTTAGAGTTATTATTGTAAACTTATTTATAAAGGTAGCTATGTAATTACAGTAATCTGATGTTTCTATCAATGGTAAAAACGAACCTGCGTTAGTATTCAACTGCGGTTCAGTAATCAGTGCGATACCACACAGTTCAGAAGTATAATGTAAAGTGTAAAAGCTAAAGGTAAATTTAAAATTTTTAAATTGTATATAATTAATTACAAAAACAATTTTAAATCAAGTTATATTGTTTAAAAAATAACTTATGTTTCAGACAATATATCGGCGAAGTTACCAATTAAAATCGAAGAGAATGGTTTAGACAAACGTCCAAAATTCGTCTTTGAAGTAAGTAGTATTAATTTCTTTATAAATTAAACTTTTTAAAATTACTAATAATTTAACCAAACATACATTTAGTCTATACTATAAATTAAAATAATGTCTTACAATATATACAATAAAAACCCGGTTTAATACACGTAATATTCATAGTAAATAATGTAATAATTTTTTCCCCTTATTAATAATTTTTTTTTATTATTATTTATTAGGTATAAATAAAATCTATGAGATAAGAACACATTTTTTTTATAAACAAATAATACTTTAGCGGGATAAGAACAAAAAAATGATAAACTTGACACATTATAGAATATTAGAATTACGAGCTTTTTATTAAATAATAATACTTATTTTAATGTAGGGTTCCATAAAAATATGTATTAATTAAGTGGTTCACTAAAATTTAATAAACAAATACAAATCATAAGCTACTAAATCATGATAAAGAACCATTAGCGAATTTAGCGAATCTGGCATAAGAATATTGTTACCATAGAATCGTTAGAATGTTATAAGAAATGTTTAGCCAGTAATTTAGTATTCCTAAATATTTATCATGTGCTAAATAATTTTATTAAATTGTATTATTAATTATTGAAATTTCTATAAAGAAAAAAAGAAGTTTGAATTTCAAATGTATTGAATTTACGATATATATTTTTTTGTTTTGCGTAAAAGAGTATTTTGAAATAAAAACAACTATTACTTAATTTCGAATATTGAATTCAAATTTATGACTCATTTAAAAAGCTAAAATAAGTAATTATAACACAAGGTCACAGCACATAATATTATGTCTTAACTTAGCTAAAACAATAATTTATAAATGTTTTTATAAATTAATTTCTTACAAGTTACAATTGTTTTTATGAACACTTTTAATAAAAAAAAAAACGATAAAATTACAATAGGAAACGGAGTTCTGTTTAATATGATAACACAGTAACCTATATAACCTACCAAAATAGGTAGTCTTTCGAACCCACGAAGAAATAAACTTTTCTATCATAATTTGTATACAGGTACTTATATTTACTAATAAACAGCATAACAAATATATATATTTTTATCGAAGTATTGAAATCTTATAAAATTACAAATGAGTCGATTAAAATATATACAATATACAAAATAATATTTAGCTTATATTTACGTCACATTTTGTACGGATTTGAGATTAGGATGTTTTTTTTCTTACATTTATATTTTGTAATAACTGAATGATTAAAAATTATCATTGTGGCAAAAGTTATATAAACTGTACAGCTCAAATGTCTATATTGATAACGAAAATATTTATTTATATAGTACCTTCCTAAACATTTTTATTCAGAAATAAAATATACATAAAAATTTAAACAAACTGTTTAAAAAAAATCTACTGTAATATTCATGTTTATTTTTATTATTACTTTTAATATTAATATTTGAAGTATCCAATTATGCACAATTAAATAATTGAATAAATAGATCAATTATTTGTTTTGTTTCAAAGTATAACATGTAAATGGATAATAATAATTATAAAACAAAAAATATTATTTTGGTATTTAATAAATTTGAGTTAGGTAAGAATATAATATGTTAAAAAAACGTACAAGGCTTATCATTTATCGAAATCGTTTATAATATAAACTTTATATCATCAATATGACTTTAACGAAGTCTAATGACCTTTGCTATCGGCTATAATCTAATTTATTAACATTAAAATAATATTCTATGTTCTACGGTCTAAAACTATTATTTATCTACTTAACATAAATCGGAAGATCATTCTTAATTATACTGGAATTTTGTTGCAATTTAAATTACACGGAGTTTTTCGAAATATTTAAAAATGTATCTTTTTAATTGTAAATTTAAAATATATAAATTATTCTTATAATTCTCATTAACACTAATATATTTTCAACATGTTTCAACGACTTTTAAGAACATTTTCGCAATTTTTGGCATTTATTCTATATTTTATATAATTCTTAAATATATAAGGACGAAAAAGCAGATGGTATTTATTTACTACCAGTATCAATTAGGTAATCCTAATCAAACAGGTTTGCTTACATTTATTTAATATTGACTGCATACAAATTTCATTGTTATTTTTTTTTTGAGAGTTTTATTGTTGAACATCAAACCACTTACGTTATTCATATAAAACAAGACTATGCATTGTCAATAAAATTTCTTCTACGTAATATATATTTGATACACAGATAGTAGATATTCTAAAATAAATTAAAAAATTCGTTGTATATGGATATGAATATATGATATTATCAAAATAATGTTAAACATTTTGGGGAATAAATAGTTAACTTTGAAATACGTTAATCGATAAAAAACGACGCGGAAAAAAACAACAGGTAAAAAATGATACGGTATTAAACGACAAGGTTAAAAACGTTAATTTTGGTTAAAAGTTATTAAAATAACTGTTGTCATAAATAAAATTATTTTAAATATATATAGCAATTCAAAAGCAGGATTGTTGAAATAAACTTTATACGTTTATATTAATTTTTGCATTTTAGGATGTTAATACCTATATTAAATAAGTAATAATATGTAAGTTATATTTGTATATACAATGATACCTGTGGGGCGTGGGCTGCAATAAAGCAAATTTTATCGTTAAAAATGTAATCTTATTTTATATCTAGTTATGCCTACGTAGTTTTGATGGGCAAAGTCTCGGCGATAATAATAATAATAGAGAACAGATCTCTCCTTTTGTACCTATGTAAAAACCTATTACTTATTGAGTATAATAAAAGTTTGCCGTGTCATAGACTATTTGAAATGATATCTATGATTTATTTTTATTATTATTAATATTAGGTATTTACTTATTTACTTTAACAATTGACTATAATACATTTATACTTTAACTAATATTTGGAGTTTTAAAGTTAAATGCATTTGACGTTTTTTGCCGTGTCGTTTTTTACCTATCATTTTTTTCCTTGTAAAAGAAAATAATACATTTATCATTAAAATGATAAAAATCATTGACTATAATATATATTTATGATATAAAAAACCACTATAAATTTAAAAATGTATGCACAGTTTTTTTCCAATAAATTGTTTCGTAACTTGTATTTTTCATATTTAAAATCTAAAAATGTATACAACGACAACCATACTCACTACGTTATTATGATCAATGAAAAACTTAAGATAGATATATTATTGTAAGTGCAATATACATATAAATATGTATTTACAATAATTACCCACCTTAATATTGTTTTATGAGAAAATAATATGTGCACAAAAAATATTTAGTTCATGTCCAATCATCAATTTATTGACTATTACAGTAAAGTCGGTACATTATTTTTATATGAAAATAACGAAATATTTAATAAACAAATATGTTATTATTTAAGATTTTTTGTAAATTGTTTTTACATGTAAAATAAAATTAACAAGAAACTCATAAAACAATTTTAAAAACAAATGTTGACATTTTATATTTCAATATTTTTTTTTTACAAAAATAAGTTATTTTGTTGTTATTCAAAAATAAAACGATTTTTATACGGTAATAAAAAAACCAAAAATATATAGATAAGCACAATTTTTTTAAATAGTTTAGAGTTAAAATTGTTGATACATTTCGTTAAACACAGAAAATGGAAAATTATTTTGTAGCTAAAATTGTCTGTATGTTAAATTTAGAATGGTGGTATTAGATGCATCCCACGGAAAAGATTTTGTTAAAGGCCTAACATTTTTAGAATACATAGGTAGGAATTAATTTGAGGTCCAGGCTATTTTATCATATAATATATTAAATACAAAAATTGTGGCCTATGGTTTTTTTTAATACATTTTAATTAAAAATATAAAAATAAATTTTATATCTTATATAAATATAATTTTATTTTCCTTCCAATTTTTACAACTATCTGTTGCATCATTATTGGGATAAAAATATTGTTTTTTTTTCATTAAATTGTTGACTATCTTGTTTATAAAATAATATTTATGGTACTAATAAGAACTTGATTTTTTTTTTTATATAAATCTTGAATTTGGTTATTTTGTAACTGTCATTATTAATCAGTCAATTATAATAAAATATGATAGTCTAGTATATAATATATTATGATAATACTTTTATTATTAAATGATAACAATAATATTATAGGTATGAACCGACTACAACTTTGATAAACACACAAAAATAACCCAGACGTTATTTTAGATTAGACCTTTTTTGTTTCTATTAATACCATTTACATCCTACGAGTATGTTGATCTATTTACAGAAGGCATTGGGGCTGTTAATGACTGAAGAAGAGTACTATATAATTATATAGAATATTGACCAACTGACTGAGCGAGCTCATAAATATTTTCAATAAAACAACTAGTTCAAAAAATTTAACAATAAATGAAATGTTATGAACTAAGGAATGAGATGTTATATCAAAAGATTCAAATAAAATGGACCATAATTCAAAATATTTTGCAGAAAACAAGTTTTAAAATTCCATGATGAAATTGGGATATTTTAGAATAGATAGAACAGCATCTATATATTACACACCATATTAACTTTTATTCAGTAAATACTAACTAATGTACCCAAAGGAATATACACACAAACACATATTTTATAATGATAATTGGTAATTTAACAAATTATGTTAAACTATACCTATATATACACTTTCAGAATTTTATTTAAAATTTCACCCCTCCTTTGATACTTTAAATTTATCATTCAAGTTTTTCATATATATCCTCAGACATAAATATATTTAGTTCTTTTGACAATATATATGTATCTACAACTGTACCTAGTATAATTTTTTAAGCAATTTTATTCACATTATCAAATATCTTAATTATAACATAATAAGAATTATATAACTATTTGTAATTAGGAATTACCTGTTTATAATCAAAAAAAATTAGTTATTATAAATTAGTAATAGGTAGGAAACATTAAAAAATTAATGTCAATAGTTTAATTTATGAACTAAGATTTTACTTGAAAACAATTAATATTCTAATGATGAGTGATAACTGATAACACTGCTATGTAGAGATATGCATAGTTATACTTATAAGTGTTATACATTTAAAATAAAGAATAACAACCACAATTTAAGACAATGTAGTTATTAACTGTGCTTACCAATAACCAAAGTAAAATTATTATAAAATAATATTCCGTAATCTCTGAGTAATAAATAAGTATATTATCTTATTTTCAAAATAAGTATTTTTTATTGATTAAACTTGTGAAAACAAATTTTCCCTATCAGTTATTTTACTTACTCTTTAAGACTGTTATTGACAAAAATAAAAACAAAAAACAATTAAATGAGCCACAATTAAAAACTTGCTCCTTACCACTTCTATAATTCAACACTTTCAAATAAACATACTATATTCAACACACAAATAGCTTACTCTCGATTTTTAGGATACCTTAAAATATTATATGATACCAACAGTAAGATATTATACTATTATAAACATTAAAAATACGAAGCAATAATGATACAATTTCAATTTATGAAAAATAACATTAAGACAAAAAATTAATTAATTAATTAATTAATTGTTTATACATACATTTCTGAATGTGTTCTTTTAATGACATCTGATTCTAGCTGCATATCAATCTTGCAAGAGCCAAGACCAACTGCTGTCATTACTTCATTAAGTTTTTCTTCTATTGTGTTCATATCTCCTAGCATTAGATTACTTGTTTCCATAGCTACAGACTTATGATCATTATTAGATTCAATAGCTAATGTACCATCTTCTTGTATTGATTTTGATAAAAAGAACTGAGTAATTGCATTAAAATTAGGTACTGATGTTACACGGGCTATTTGTGGCAATTGTTTAATTAAAATATCTAAATCTTCTAAACAAAGCTGAAAGTTAAAAAAATTAATAATTTTAATATATTTATAAAAAACTAATAATCAACTGAAAAAAATTATTGATATTACTTTTGGTAAGTTATAATCAAATATTGGGGGTGCTTGTGTCGCAAATGCCGGTGGCATATCTTCCAGTCCAGGGAATAATGGGCTTAAGAAGTGACCTTCAAATTGAGATTGAAAATTTTTACGTTTAGCGATTTCATCTGAATGACGTGCCATCATATGACAGGCAAGATCACTAGACCACTAAAATTGGAAATATACTATTTAATTCATACAAATAACTATTTTTCATAGATAACTCAATAATTTATATTATTAATTTATAAATGACATAACTTTAGTAACTTAACTTACAATTAGTAATGCTTGAGAAAATATGCGTCTTCTAACAACTTCAGCAACTGCGTTAAAATAAAGTGTTGGTGTATTATGTAACTGTTCAACAACATCTAAATATTCACGAGTCAATTTTATGCTGTCACTATATAACAGCATAATAGCTTCAACATCACTAACTTTATTTTCTACAACAATTAACCACCTAAAAATAATAAATATTAATATAATATACTTTATAATGCAATTAAATTTATTTTCTTCAAATATATAAATGTATTATAGAAGAAAAGTCACTGTTTTCCTTTTTCATAAATTTAATATTGAAATAAAAAATTATGGTGATCCATTTTGTATAAATTAATTGTCAGAATAACTGTAAAAATATTTTTTCAGTTTTTATATATTTTAATTTTAAAATGAATAGTTATAGATATAAAGTCAAAGTTAAATGTTATTCAGCTTTTATTTAAATTTTAAAATAACAATAAAAAAATGCATATCAATTGTATTTGTAAATAATTATATTTTTCTTAATTTTTTTATTATATTTTTACTATAAGCATTTAATGTAATAGGGTAATAGGGTAATATACCCGATAATTTAACTGTCAGTTGAAAGAAGACCAAAATATTTCTCTATTCAATGATTAAAGTATATTATTATATAATTTAAATGTAAAGCTTAGGAATTTACTATTGATTTAAATGAATGATTATTTAAGTTTTACTATCTGTAGATAAACAAAATTGAAGTTAAATCAGTTTTGAGAAAACTATTTTAAAAGATTAAACAACTATGATACTTTAGTGTGTCCGATAAGAAAAATGCATTTGAATTAATTATTATGTATTTATATATTAATTAAATAATTTATTGAAGTGATTAATTTTCTGTATTAATAATTATTTAAAAACAATCTATACGTTTGAATCAAATTACTTAAATTATTTTATTTATATATGTGGCTTGACTATTTTTTACTTAAAATTGCTAAAACAACAAATTTTATTTGTTTTCAATAATTCCTTTTATACAATTTACAATTATTTGTACAAATCTAATAATTTTATTTATTTAAATAATCATATTATACATATAAATCACAAATTCTAAGCATAATAATACATTTGGAATAAAGCATTAATAATTATTTTTAAACAATAATGACTTACTTAAGTCGTGGGTGTAAATTATTGCAAAGTTCTTGCTTTGCTAAAATACTTCTATTTCGAATATCACATAACCTTAAATTGTTTTTATTCATCATTTCTAATTGCTTATCGTGAGATGCTAACAACACACTTATAACTGATACATCACCTTCATTAGCAGCTTTTGCATGATTCATTTTTATAGTCTAAAAAACAAACGTAGAATATAATAAAAATGGTATACAGAAAAATAATTATATTTTAATTTGATTATAAAAATACTCTTAATATATACATCAGCAAGATTATATTGTTCTGTTGCCAATCGTTTACTTTCATCCATCATTTGGGCAAGTTTAAATAATCTATGTTCCAATCCTTTAATTTCAGAACAATCACTTCGACTAGAGCACTCATTCATGGCAGATACTTCCAGTAAAACTGAATTTAATATATCTTCATCAAACTAATAACACATCATATATTTATGGTTATAAAATAAATAATTCATTATTTAAGAATAGTCCTAATCCAAAATACCTGTTTTAAACTATTTTCACAATGTTCAACTATATGTTCCAAATTTGTTAATCCTTGTCGTGCTGTTACCCATTCAAGTAATGATTGATGAACTATATTTTTTACATCATTTGTTGAACTATCCATTCGTGCTCGTTCTTCAGAATTATTTTCTAAAAGAGCTGGTAGCATAGGAATTTTTGAAATTTCTACCAAAATATCATTAAAACTGAAAAAAATATAAAATAAATAATTATAAATTTATATTTCCAAAAGCATTGATAAGAAAAGCTCCCATTATTTGTTGAAGTACATTTATAAAAAAAAAATGTAACTAAATTTAAAATAATTTTATGATAAACTACCCAGTATTAAATTATTTATGAAATTGGCTCCATGGCTCCATTTAAATATGAACATAAATATATTTTCTAAGTATAATTACTATTCTAATACTTTTCCTGTTAACTAATAAGTAATAACATAAACAATAACTCTAAAAAATCTAAACTTTAATTCATAAATAATTATTAAAATACGGATAGTGAGCCTAGAAAACAGTGTTGAATCCAGGTATACTTCTGAGGGGAGCAAATGCCCCCCTGAAATTTCTTTCACACCCCCTGACAAATACAACTTTCAACAAAATGTACCTATTTATTATAATTTTTACCAATGAAAAAAAATGAGTTCCCAGAGAAATTGTCTGGATTCAACATTGCTTGAAAACTTACGGCGTGTTGGCCCACCTTGAAATCTTAATTTAACACACAAGTTTGAATTTGTATTTTCAAATATTATTACGTAAATAGTTCTAAAAATATATGTGTAATTCCAGGGTCAGATTTTTCGATATCATATGTACAGTTACACAATATATAACTCTAGGTTTATATTTGGTGCCTTTCGCAGAAATGGTTATATGGTTATCATAATATAAACCTAATTTTATACAATTCTGAAAAATGATCATAAAATATAGGCTATGGGCATGTAAACATATAACGATTAGCGACTAAAGAATAGCTAACAATGTCAACATCGTCGAGGTCTAAGGTTGAGGAGTCCAGACTGTGAGCACCAGTGTGGCACCCCCCTCCTACCTGTGTCATTATAGTATAACTGTGCTTGCCCTAATATATGTTGGGCTCTTTTTAGCCCGTCCTGAAAAAAAGATCTTACTGAGTAGGGATTTTAACAAAGTTTGTTTTTTTTTCTACTAATTCAAAACGAAGCTTTATAAGATATAAATGTAATTCATATAACATACAATAATAAATCATTATTTTTAATGCTATTTTTAAGCTTTTATCAATTTTAGTTTACTGATTGTATAATAAAAAATAATATTTTTATTTTCCAATTTAAAACTTTGAAAAACTATAATGCAGCTTGGAAAATATCAGTAAATTATTTAAAATAGATTATTAAATTTACAGATTAATCATTGCAAGAATAATAAAATAATAATAACATAAACATAATATTAATGATAAAAATATTTAAAAAGAATTGATTTTATCATTTTAATAACATTTAAAAAAAAGGATTTTTAGAACTTTAATGCCTAATTTTTAGTGCTTTAAAATCCGTACTATAATAATTATTAATGATATAAATTAAATAATTGTAAGACTACTTTAAACTGAAATATCATATATGGTATTTAAATCTCTAAGTATTAGTATTAAACAATTTAACAATCATTACAAATTTAAGAAAGCTTTAGTAAAATTAATTAAATTAATTTTTAAAAGCTTATAATCTTGTAAAATGTAAATTTTGTTTATATATTTGCATGTAATCTATTTATTTCTTCTTAATTACTCCTCACCTCCATCACAATGAACAAGCATTGCTTAAGAAGGTGAGCAAATCCATTTTTAAATTTTACCAATAAGTAACATTATATTGATTGATTCCAATAATTAAATAAATAAAAAATTAATTAATCTTGCATACATTTCCAATACATATTAACAATTATACATTTTTCCAAAAACTTTAATATAGTAATTTAATTATAATTAAACTATTGTTATGCTCAATAGTAGTTTTTATATTTCTATTGAAAATATGTACAAGTCCAAAAAACTACATTTCATAAAGATAAATACATGATAAGTATAGTTAAGATCTTTTATTAAATGAAATTATCATGGATGAAAATCAATTAAATATATTTGAAAGCTTAATGTTCCACTATAAAGCTATAAAAAATTAATAAAATTTTTAGATTCCATTATGTAAAATAATAATATCACATTTTTAGGTAAATTCTTCTCCTAAACTTAATATTGTACATCACAACGTACTTGTTAAGTAAATTAATACTATCTTCTCGTCCATTGAGATATCGTCTAAAATCATTTTCAAATATATCAGCTTTATATTTAAATTTTTCTACTGTATCAAGCATATTTGCTACAGCTGCGGACCAACCTTTAAATATTTTAAAATATAAAAATTATAAGGACAATCTTTCAAATTACATATTACACAAAAAAAACATATTAAAATATTATTTAATAAAACCTTGATGCATCATATGTTGGTCATTGATAAGGATATCTATGCAATTTAAATTATATTGAGCATTTTCACTATATTGTTGTGCTAGAGAAACTCTAACATTTAATGCTTCTATTGTAGGTGGCATTCCTTGAGTTCTATGGTGTTCTCTTGTAAAGTCTATATCTGAAAAAGAATTATATAAATAAATTGTCAGGACTACATATAAAATATAAAAATATTCAAATAAAACTAGATAAATAAGTAAAATATGATTTTAATTTAGTAAGTAAATTATAAAGAATAGAAAATATATGAAAAATAAAATGTTAATATGTAACTTTATATTGTACATACATATATATATATATATATATCAATCCTAGATTACAAGGGAATATGTCCCCTAGCCTTACATACATAAGGGCATTGTCCACATAAAATTGTATTAAGTGGTAATTTATACTTTTCATGGTAAAACATATTACATTTTAACTTATAAGCCAAAGTAAAAAATAAAATATATTATACATCATATTTCTGTGAAAACATGTACCAGTCATTACTTGACTGTGTTTTGTACTATTATTTGTTTTTGTCATTGAATTATTTTAGCTATCTGATAAAAATTAATTAAACTAGTGTTACACATAATAATTTTGTGTACAATTAAATAATATATTAAAAAATAATAAATGAATGCCCACAGAAATATCAGACACAAAATAGCACCTTAGTGGAGCAGAGAAGGGAAAAAAGAAAGACATAAGAATAATTTTGTTTAAAAGTTTGTATAATAATTACAGTACTTTCAAAATATTTCATTATTTCTAGTAATTTTAAAATTAAACAATATTTTATTATTATTTAATTCAGATTTTTAAATAATAAAAATAAATTTACCTATTTAATGTTAATATTTATATTTTTGTACATTTTATCTTTAAAACTGTATTTTTTTTTTTTATATTAGTACTAAAAAATATATATAGATTATATAAATATTAGTTCTCTGCCTTTATACTCAAGTAATATTTTATGCAAGTGCTAAACTAATAACAATACGTTCAAACTATTAAATTATTATATTCAAGAGGAATAAGAGCAGGACTATATTTTTTACCCATTGATGGGAGCTCATAATCAAATGTTGACCTCTGAGTCGCAAAGTCTTAATCCAGACTTATACTGTGTGTTAGAAATGTTTAACAACAAACAACTAAGTGAATATTGTCTTATTTATATAATAATTATAGATATGGCTACCTACATAATTTTATGATTGATTTAATTATACTACATTATATTTTACATGTAATATATTTTAATATACTTTATACTAAATTAAATAAAAATGTTATTAAATATCCATAATTGATTAGTTAATAAAAACATTATTTCACTAAAAATAATTAGATAAATATTGTGAAACTGTTATCATTAATAACATAATTATTATAATGAGAAAGAAGTAGGTAAGGATTATTATAATTTTACAATTTTGTTTAATTAATTAATATAGAAAAGAATAGTATCACAGTTAATGAAAATCAATATTAAAAATTGTTTTAAATAATATCTCAACAAAATTATTTTAATTCAAATATTATTTTTTAATATTAATTTACAAAACAGAACTTTTTCAGTTAATTAAACTTAATGCAAAATGAATACCTGACTAAAAAAGCTAATTAAATAATAATTTATTCTCAACATTTTTAGTATTTTCTTATGCTTAAAAAAATAATTTTGAAAATTTAAAATGAACTCACAACTATAGAAATTTTCATTCTAAGATACTGAAAATGTTATAAAGATTTCTATTAAATTCATAAAATTTAAACAAGCTTTACATATTTTATAACATGAAAACTGTAATAAAACAAATGTTGCAAAGAAACATTTGTCAATTTTAAAATTTACAATATACATATATCAGCAATTTCAATTAGCTGTTTGAAACAATAAATAAATATTTAAGGAAATTATATTTATTTATATATTTTTAAGTTTTGGTAACTATATTTATAAATCTAATATGCATGATATCTGTAAAATCTTGATTTCTGTTATATTATTGTACTTTCTATCAATATTTTATGAAGATCAATCACCCAAAGATATGAGGCATACTTTTAATATCCTTTAAATTATAAATCAATTTTTTTTAGATTTTTAAGAAACATCTCCAATTACAACCTGATGAAGTCAAGATTTAAGTCATATGTTTCAAAAAATGTCTTCTTCTTTTTTTAATGTATTGTTGTTATGCTCACGTAATGTAATCAATCTTTTCATAAAATTCATATTTATTTCAAGAACGTTGATCACATGTTAAATGTTTTTGTGTTTATGTAATGGACACAGATTTTATGCATTATTTTAAACTAAATGTTATTTTTTTATAATTAATACTGCTAAAATGGATAACTTTCTGTAAGATGAAGATCAGAAAATTGTAATGTGTACCTGATTATAACAAAATAATAAAACTAATATTAAAGCATAAAATGAATATTTGTTTTCATTATGTAGTTATCAATAAAATATAAAATAACAAAGTATAAAATTAAGGGAATAATATTACAGACAACAGTAAAGATGCCTGCGGCAATGCAATTAACAAATGTTTATTTTATTAGTGTTTATAGTTGATTAATGTGTTAAGTATAATACATTTATTTATATCTTAATATTTGTGTGTTATTTTGTTATGAAAACAATACTATTTTCAAAAAGCACCCGCCAAGTGGTAACCAAAGAGGCTACGCACACCATGTGATTTTTTTTAAACTGTAAGCCCAATTATTGTTAGTAATATCACAAAAATAAAATCTCATAAGTTCAAATAGATTGCACAAAAAAACCCTTTAATAAATGCACTATAATTACATATCTATAAATAATAAAAATATATAAAAAAATAACTGCAAGTAAAAATATATTCCCAAAATTTCTTAACCAGATTATGTAACAATGTGGAATACGATATTTTAATTTTTGGTGGTTTTCTTAGAAATAAAATAAACAATAATTTCTAATTTTATGAAAAAAAAAAATATACTTATAATTCAAAAGAATAGTTGACGAAAAATGACCTAAGACTGAACGTGTACCAATTACAGGTTTACAACATATAACTTCTTATCTATATTAAATTATTATGGCGCTGTTACACCAGCATTTGTTTTCTTTATTTATCTCCCACATAATATAGGAACAAAGATACTCTGTTTTTCCACGATTATGACTCTGATTCAGTTTAGGGCAAAAGCACTTATTATATATTTTATAAAGAAGAGTATTTCCAATGCATTAACAGGATAAATTTTTTATATTTACATTTTTTATAAATACAAGAGTGTTTTAATTTAAAATAATTTCGATTATTTAACAACTTATTCAAAAATGTAAATATTAAAAATCTATCCGGTCAATGCACAGGAAATACTCTTCTTTATAAAATATATAATAGGTGCTTTTGCCCTAAACTGAACCAGAGAGTCGTAATCATGGAAATATGGAGTATCTTTGTTCCTATATTATGTGGGAGATAAACAGAAAAAACAAATGCTGGTGCAGCCCCTTAAATTAAACATTACAGGATAAAATGAATTTAATCCATTTCACGTACATTGTTTAAAAGTAAAATTAATAAGAAAAAAAAATCAAACATTTATAAAATAAAAATAGTCTTTTATGTGACAATCATAAGAAACTTATTTTTATTTAAAAGGATATAAATATTTATTCTAAGTTTGTAGAATATAAAAATGGAAACAGCACATGTCAATTATATATGTGTACTAATAATCATAAAATAGTCAGTATATATCTTAATATCTATACATGTACCATTTAACTACATTATATAGTTAGTATTTATATTAATGAACAATAATTTGAAAAATTATATCAATAACTTGAAAAAATTTCAAGAAAGGTTCAATTAATTTTTTTATTTTTAGGATAAGTGAAGTAAAAAAAAATTGAGAACCACTGGTATAACAAATCAAGAAGATTCTTTCTCCTAAAAATGTATGTACATTCTACATTCAAGTCTCAATAACTCAAACACTTTTATTAGTCTTATTTTCTATTATCCTTAAGTTTTATAACTCGTAAAATAAAGAAATAAAATTTATTTTTATTTATTCAGTTATTGTATGGGTAATAATAAAATAATATAAAATAATAAGTCTATTTATCAAAACATACTATAATTTTAATTAAAAACGTATAAATAATATTATGTTATTTGAAGAATAAGTATAAAAATTTTAATTTATTATTATTTATGAGATATACCACAGTAAATTAAAGGACATAAGTATTAATAACAATTTACTTATTTATAAATTATAAAAGTAAACCACTGTCTTTTTCCTAATTGTATTTTTATTCAATTTATCTTAGATGAACATTAACAATAATAAAAGAAACTTGTAGTTAAACAATCAGCAATAATTAAGAAATTATTAGTACAGATTTTTGTTTTTATTGTCCTAATCTAGTGGTTCTCAACCTTTTTATGCTCACGGCGCATTTCTTATAAACATACATTTTGACGGAACACTATAGTAATTAAGTACTAGCAAATTTCTATTTTTAACACCTAATAATACTATACCCATGTACCACGATCGCGACTCGTGGAACACTAATGAGCCGCGGAACACCGGTTGAGAAACACTATCCTAATCACTACTAAGTATTAAGTATTATTTATTTAATACAAATAGTCAAATTAGAATACATTCATGTTATAACTTTCGAATAAAATAAATAAATATTAAAAATGCTTTGTTCATTTTTTGTATATTATATTAATACTTTTATTAAGTATATATACCATTGATTAGAAATATTATATAGTATTACTAATATTAATATTTATAATCTATCATTATACTAATAGCATAATTATACCAATGTGTATATAATATATAGGGCCCAGATTTCAATGCAAAGTGCATATTTTTTTGGTTTTCTAAGTACATAATTTGTTTCATGTAACGAGGGTTTCAAAGCTACAAATTATATTTTGCATTTTTAGCATTATTGGGTCATTTTATTGGTTTTTAATGCATATTTGTTCAATATACGATAAATAGAAAATCTTTGGAGTTTGAACATATTATACAATATATCTATTATTGTTCAATGCAATGCTCAAAATTTAGTAAGTACAATAGGCTTACTTAGAATTTTAATTTTACATACATTTTAATCTATACTTTGGTATGTTTAGAATGAATAATATTTTCCCAAAACGGCCAAAACGTATGCGTGTCAGCATCAATTCATCATTTCAAATTTTCAGTTTTTTTTTTTTTTTTAATAAAATAATAAGTAATAACTATAGCTTATTTATAAATTACAAATTGAATAAAAAAATATACGGCATTTTAAGGTCATTTTTTCATTTTTGTGGTAAAATACATTTTTTAAGGGCATTTTTGGCTATTTTTTAGATCATATTTATATGGTTTTAAGTGCATTTAAATCCGGGCCCTAATAATATATATACAAATATATAATTATTAAAGTATTAATGCTATATTCTACTAAGCTTGCTTAAGACAAAAATCAATAAAATAAACTTACCTGGTCGAGTGTCAAAATAAGCAGAAGGTGGTTCAGGATAATCAATTAATCTTTTACTAAACAAAAAAAATGGGCTTGTATCAGTGCCGGCACAATAACATGAAACAGCCTTGAATGGGTCTAGATGGCCTCCACCACTGACTAGCAAAACTTGCTTGTTCACTGGGATGTCAGTCTTTTTTTCAATTTGTAACTTTAATTCAGATACTCTAAGACATTATTGGAAAAAATGATTATTGTATTAAATAAATAAAATATACATCATAAAAAATAATTTTACGTTTTATTGAGCATGCTAAAGTCACATGTAATCCATCTTCCGATGTCAACATGATAAACTAAAAGGTTTTCCATAATAAATGATTTTAATATATTTAGTTAGAAAACAGATCTATTCATGCAATGTCTTCCTGATACCACAACTTCTGTAGTCAAATATGTTGTCATAAATACATTATTATATTATATATATTGCACATTGCAACGACACACCAATTCTGTAGTATGAAAAACATTTGGTTTAAAACCTGAAACAAATAAAACAAGTTCAATTATATTTTTTTTAACAAAATAAACTAAAAATATTACTTATAAGTTATCACATTAAACTAAACCACTATATTTTTATCATTAAAAATATGCGTATAATAATTACAATGCTCTAAGTCAGCGTTTCCCAAAGTGTGTTCCGCGGAACCTTAGGTTTCCGTAGGACAATCTCAAGGGTTCCGCCAGATGTATGTGATTATTGAGAAAATTATTTTATATTATATTTGGATTATTTATATTATTAAAAATTATTATTTTAAATTATTTAAAGAAGGGGGTTCCGCAAAACACAAATTATTTCTCAAGAGTGCCGTGGTCGTAAAAGTTTGGGAAACGCTGCTCTAAGTTAATGTTTAGGAATAAAACAATGATGTTTATAATTTATTTAGCAATGATAACTCATTAATATTTGTTAATATAAAAATCAATCAATTATAGTATGTATGAATTGGAAATCTTTAAAAATATAATTAATTAATTAATTCACTTCTGATCAGTGTTGCAATACAAAAATATTATGTATTAGTGTATTACTAAAGAATTAAAAAGGTTTCTCGTATTTCTATGTAAATTATTAAGTATGATAAGCATTATATACAAATATAAACATATATAATATCAATTACCTACCTATATTCATTAATATTAATTAATTTTGTCGGGATTAATTTTCAACTTGTATTATAGACACATTACACACTTAATACAATTATTAACAAATATCAAGCAAAAAATTTAAATTTGTATAGTAGGTACTTTTTAAATCTATATAAATAAAAAGTAGTAACCTTAGTAAAATTTTAGGTTTATGATAATATATATTTCAAAAATAATTAAATATTACCTACATAATTAAATTATTCAAACGAAAGAAAATAAATATTAAAACCAAAACATAATTTATGCACTAGAGAGTAGTTTAATATATTTTTACTAAAAATAGGCTTTCAGGGCCACAATATAAATACTTAATTTTATTATAGATAGTTTAAAAAAAAAAAAATTATACATCTCTTAACATGTTTATAATAATGTAATAATGTATAATAGTACTATAATAAATTAATTTTTAATTAATTCATTTATTTTAAAGAAAGGTAGATACCAAATTTATAAATGATGACTCAGCATAATACAAAAAAAGATATTTCAAAATTTAATCAAAATTTACTAGGTAGTTAAATAAATCTAAATTTTGTACAAAACACACAAAATACAGCTTTTTTTATCTATATTAAGCAGATAAATACATGTCAAAGAAATAAACTAAAGAAATGTTTACATCAATAATGATGTAATAATTTCATCATGTAGGTCCCTATTGTTAATTTGTAAAATAAAAAAATTACATACCACATTTATTGGCGCTCGCCGGATGGCAACGCACCAGCGTGTATGAATTCCATCGTGACGGATTTACATGTCTAGTTTTTGATTGAGAATGGCCTGCGTTCGCGAATGAAATAGAAATTAAAAACTTGCAAAACAATGCGCAAAAGTGCAAAATCAAAGATAAGGAACACAATGAGGAAACAAAATTGCACAGAAGACACTCCTCAGCTGTTATGGTTACGATTATAATTTATGTTGGACAAAACGTTAGAGCACGCAATAGAACAACGACGGAATGAAACTGGGCTAAGTCTAAAATAATAGTGCGTTTAAAAAACAAAACGAATAATAGTGCAACAACTCGACGCATAGTATATATACATAACAATATTCTTAAACATGCTAACTATTTAATACTTTAATTTATTTATTTCACATTTTTAATCACTGCAATAATAACAACAATAATAATAAAGGAAATAATCGGACTCGTTATCATATGCACTGGTTGGTCCATATGTTCGGCTGGCCGTCGGATCAGCTGACGGATTGTGTAGGACCGAAGGCTTTTGCACGATATTATTTCGCGGCTATCAACACCGTGAATCACAATCTCCGCATTACATATTAATATATTATTATAGTGTTTTGCACGACATGTTTGTCCAAGGTCGTGTCCCAGAATATTGTTATTATTGTTATTATATTTATTATTATAATATGATTGCACGACTAACGAGTAGTACAATATTAGTATTTAGTATTAAGTAGTTTAATTAGATTTTATACGAGTTTATATTATCGGTAATAACGTAAATACAAATTATTATTTATTAGGTATATTATAATAATGTAAATACTGATAGCATATACTATATATAAATACTTTATTCAAACGCAAATTATATTAATTTTTCAATGTTCAATTTGTGTTACAAAATGTCCCAACATAATACATATATAGGTATAGTCGTATAATAGGAAGGTATTATGTACTTAGGTTATAATTATAACATATTGTATATATACATGATATATATATGTAGTATTATATAAGTGAGATATCAGATACTTAATATTTTATTTATTAATTAAAAGAAAAAAGATTATTATTCCATCTATTTTTAACAACTTAAGCGTATAAGTGCAATTATTAATAGATTAATACAATAATTCTCGACATCTTAAAAGTACCGATATAATGTACTGTTATAAAAATTCTATCCAACGATTTTATTTTTTTGTAAGTAATTTCAACTTTTATTTTTTGTTTACGTATGTTATTACTTATTAATAATTTTATTCTATTATTTTTTTTTTTTATTTTATTATTATTATTAAATACTAAATATTAAGAATAATTTTAAGCTATTTTAGCTATTTATAATTTATATATCACTTCTATTTACACTGTTCTAATATACCTACATGATACGTATACGTCATACGTTAAAGTTGAGTGATATCCTTAGAAATAGAAATTATAACACGCCATTCCCGCTCATAGCTGTTTTTTTTTCGTATGCAATAATTTTTGATTGAATTTAAATTGAACACATCCATTATAGTGACTTTATATACTATATAGTATCATTACACAAACACAATGACGATATACGCTAGAAAATTTGAATCATACTATACACTATATAGCGGAGTGACTTCCCGGCTTTATATAAATAAACATTATGCATATAATTACATAATTATACATTTAAAAAAAAATTGTATGTTTAGCAATTGGCTTATATTAGATATTAATGATGACTATTAAAGATCACAATATTAGATGTAAAAATAAAATATGTTATTTTTATTATTATAATAAGTATAACTAAATTAAAATAATAATTAAAATCTTCAAAATGTTTACAATTAAAAATAATTTATATATTGATGCACACACACGCACAAACATATATTTTTATACATATATAGGTAAAAATATTGTACTACAGACAGATGCATTATTGATAATTGTACATAACAACAGCTATTATGCCACAAAATACGTAGCCACATAAATATCTACTATCTATTGACGTACTTCTATCTGCTCTATAAGTCTTAAAACCACAATACCATAAATCCAAGTATCCTGCAATAAGCCCCACCGATCATCATAATACTGTATAATTACACCTTTAAAATAGTAAAATAATCTGATATAACATATTACTAATTTATAAAAATGATGACTTTTACATTTAAGGTACTACTAGCTAGTATAGCTTTTTGGCTAGCTAAAAACGATTTTTAAACACTAAATAATTAAGGTGTCTAGTTTTAAATTATTGATTATAGTTAGATGTAATGTTTTTAATTTTTATAAATTATATACTATTAAACATACCTACCGGAGTACCGGTTACCGCCTACGCCAAAGGTATATTTACTACCTAACGCAGTGCATAGGATGAGTAGGATATATTTGCTCGTGGCCGAAAAATTTTTAAATTGTTTAAAGGTGACATTCGTATAAGCTACCTACTGGCTACTTCACTTGTAACGTCTCAAAGCTGTCGCCTAGTATTTTTACAAGTTAGGTTTTGTTGATAAAGAATCAACAACATTTTATGATACAATTTCAAATATTTTAATATTTTTAAAGACTATATACAATTATTTTGAGCCGAAATAAAGTATAAAAAAAAGCTAAAGCTTATTTTTTGTAAAAGAAAGATTCAAAGCGAAATAAACCTATAATACGAATACCTACAGGCTACAATTAATTACTATACTTTAAAATTTAAGTACCACTTAAGATATTTTTTTTCAATCAACAGATATGTTGAGAGATTTCATAATACCTACCTATACATAATATTATTTTTAGATATTGAAATAAGCAGTATATCATGTATACACAAATAGTAGTTGAGAGAATGCTTAGATTTTTAATTTTGAAGGTGGCTAGTTTGTATTTTAGAGAAATCAAAATATTCAGTAATTTTTAAAATAATCGATAAAAAAGAAATGAGTAAAAACAGAAATATTTACCTACCAACTTTAATTTTGACAAAATCGATTTTGTATTTTTGGCATAACTCGAAAAAAATTACCATAGTACTTGAATTTTTCAAATAAATGTTTATACTAGGTATCTTAATATATTATGTACCTATATATCTATACATGGTATGATTTTTTAACTATTTCTTACTTTTTAGCTATATACAGAGTGTACTGTGAGTATTTACCCATTGCGATATCTCTTTTTTTAATAAGATTTACAAGGAAAAGAACTACTAATATTATATTTCATGTTTTAATTTATGTTAATGTTTTGCTAAAAAAGTTTTTAAAAAATGTAATTTTTTATTTAATTATTTGAAAAAAAATTGAAGATAGCCATTTTGTAGAGTTACATTTTATGAAAATATTGACGTTTCAACATTTTAGTTTCATTAATCTCCTGATTTTTAATATTTTTTCTAATTTCGAAAAAAACTGCGAATTATTTAATACGATAGTTGTATCATTGTATCAAACATGTTGCTCGCATGCTCGTACGGCCGACAGTTTTTTTTGAAACTAGAAACAAAATCTTGAGATTAATGAAATTAAAATGTTGAAACGCCAATATTTTCAGAAAAATAATATAAATTATAATACAATTTTTTTTTCATTATTTTGTCAATAATGTTATAAAATTATAAACTATAGAATTAAGTATTTAATTTAGTATTTAAATGCTTTATTGTCATCTAAAATCCCTATTTTTTAGTAGTAATTCCATTGTTCATCTTTATATACCAAATTGTATTAAGAAACATCTATTTACAAAATTATAGAATAAATGACAATTGACAATGCAGTTATGTAAATAGGATTTTTAAATTGAAGGGTAGACACTAATATGGTGTCTAAATGAAAATTACTAATTAGGCACTATAACATGAAAGAATGATCCATACTGTTTTATGTTAAATATACTATTATGTCATTGTCATATTATGTTAAATTATATATTGTTAATAATTTTTTATTTTTCATATAAATAACTACAGTTTAAAATATAATTTTATTATTTGGTCCAATCATCTAATTGTGTTTTTCTGAATGATTTATTTAAAAAAAAAATCATCCAGAAAAACACATTTGATTACTTAACCTCATCACTATTTTTTTTTTATTAATATTGGTCTAAGCCAATCCATTAAGTTGACATAAAGTACATAAAGCATGTGTTGTCTCGGTCTAATTAACACATAACATAGTGTTATAGCCAATTTTATTTAGTTATTTTAATTATTATTATATTAAGAAAATATTATAGTACGTATGACGTATCAGGGACGTACACGCGGGGGTGTTTTGAGTGTTCAAACACGCACCGAAATACTTGGGTTTTTGCATGGTTATTTACTTATTCAATTTTAATGTTAATTTTTTTATATCAATGTTTGGATTTAAAAAATAATTTTAAGTATACCTAATTTTCATAATTTTTTTTTTGTATATCTATTAAAAAAAGTTCTACTTTTTAATAACTGATTTTCAAAAACACCTCCCAAAACATTTTTCTGCATACGTCCTTTGTATGTATAATGTCAAATTATAAAAATAATACAATATAATCATATTTAAAGGTAAAAATATTATCTAGAACCTCATTATACATTTTTTAAATATTGAAAAATATTAATGGAGCTTTAAATGTTATAAAAGTTATAATTTATTCTTTCAAATTTTTAATTACTTATAATTATGGAAAAAGTGCAAAAACAATTTGGTTAAGAAGACGTTATACCCTCATGTGTTTTTTATATATTTACATGGCATTTACCTATAGTATTATCAAATTTAAAATTTAAAATAAAAATTAAGGCACCTTAAAAAGTTTTTTTTTAATATTTTATTTTTGAAGCAAGATATTAGCATTTTAAAGTTGTAATATATTTTATATAAATTTGAAAATGCTCATAATCTAAATTCTACTCAACTTAAGAGATTTTACTCAGTGGCCAAATTTTTTGCATTATGTATAGTAATCTTATGGTATACTTGGTAAGGGTGACAAATGGATATAATTTGACAGCCGTCCAATGAAATCTGGTTGCTGCTAAATACTGCTGATTACTTTTCTTAAGTTGCACAGAGTATAAATAATATTTTACCTTTAAATTTATTATTCCCTATTATATTAAAAATAAAATGGATTATACAAATGTAAAATTTGCTTTAACTGACACTAATATTTCAACTTTCAAATACTTTATAATTTCTATATATTTTTAAATGGAATTATAAATGGTTCACGCCTGATTCAAATTTTAATAGATGATCAAAAATTTTGATTTAATATTTTAGTTAGCAATTTGGATAATTATAAATATTTTATCAAATGGTGCTTCTTACATACATCTATATTTATATATACATATATTATACTTTAGTGAAAATTAAAATGCATTATTATTAATTTTAAAATAATAATTATTTTGTCCTACAACTAATACCAATAATCAATACAAACCAAGGTACTCTAATATTAAGTATCAATACTAGTATATGTATCTATTATGTATATGAGTGATGATTACATATCCATAGCCATTAACCAAATGTATTTATTTAAATATGTGCCATATTATTTATCAGAATAAAATATAAACTATTAATGTTTAATATTATTTGTTATAGTTCCAATAAGCATCAATATGAAATTTGAGAAAAACATTCTTCCAGCTGATTGGGAAAGTGATGACGACGAGTATGATGAATTTAATGATATTATTGAACACACATAATATCATGTAAGACCAGAAGTAGAAGATTTTCAATTAACATTGGAAAATGCTTGTATAACAAATAATGTATCAGAAATCAACCATGCTTTTAACTGTTAATATTACAGTTACTTGAATAATAATTGGACCGCTTTGATGAATGCAGCATCTTATGGATCTTTAGATGCTGTAATATATCTTTTACAGAATGGTGTTGATCCATTAATAGAATATGACTGTCATAATGTTATAATGTGTGTATGTAATTCTACTAAAATTTATAATGAATTAGACTTAATTAATTGTCTAAAGCTTTTAACAAATTTCAATAATATTGACATCAAACCCAAGGATAGAATAGTATTGACAGCACCCATGTATGAATGCTCCAATGGTTGATTGAAATTAGTAGAGTTTCTCGTTGAACATGGTACAGATATAATGATATAGAGTTGAAAGATAATCAGTCTGGAAGGACGGCTGTATTTTTTGCAATACGTTTCAACCATGTTCATATTGTTAAATTTCTATTATCTAAAGGAGCTGACAAAGAAGCCACTAACAAATAACGTCAGGCAATATATAGAATAGCTGAAAATAAAAATATAGTTGATATTTTAAATTTATTGGATATCAATAAATTATAAAAATGTATAACTCGAAGTTTATTATTCAGGAGAAGAACATCCATACTGGAATGTAGTTATGGCTGAAATGGAAAATAGTTTTAGTAAAGATATTAAATCATTTTTAGAAGTACACATTATCAATGGGTAATCATTATTATCTATGCATACCATCTAATTTTATATAACTTTTAAAAATTTACTTATTAGAAATAATGATCAATTTGTTAATATAGGAATTACTTTATCGCCATTTCATAAACTTTTGGCTACTGCGCTTAAATATTTTCATTTATAGAATTGGTTTAAATATTCTTTAGATGTTAAAAATAAGTGATATGAATGCTGAAAGATTTGCCCAGGCATTAGGGTAATAGTAAGCCAATTACATACCTATATTAGATGCTTCAATAATATACTTAGGAATTCATAGTTATGGCTTGGATAGTTGGATCAACAAAAAGGTCAAGAAGCCATTAATCACTTGAAAAAAATTAGAATTATATAAGATAAAATATTTAAAATTTAAAATATTAGACCAAGAAATAAGAATAAATCAAGTGGATTACGCTGGATATAAGATAAGAAATCTAAATAATATGAAAATCAACATGGATAAGTTATTTGCTAGTATATCTGTTATTTTAGCATTATTACGCATGTTTTAAATTCTGTACTATCAATTTATTATTTAAGTATATTTTGTAAAATGTAGGTATTATACATTTTACTATTTTAGTGCATATTCATTCTTGTTTTTTTTTTAACCAATAATAATATATAAAATATTAAAATATAACTATGAATTTGAATTAAATTTTATTATTTTGCATTTTAAAGGTAGTTTAAGTAGACAAACATATACCTACTTAAATTGTATATCCGATTGAAAGCTGAATTTACAATTTGGGAATAGTTAATGGTTGAAATTAATTGTATACAGTAATATCAGTCCATCACCCATGGGTTCAACTAAAGTGCTAAAATTATTTTATGGTAAAGTGGACTGTGGGGACTTTGTTCCCATACTTCTAATATCCTAATTTTATTATTCCAAAAACAATTCAATAGGTATTAAATAATATATTAAATTATAATAAACATTTTTATATTCTAAACTTTTTTTTACAATTAAATCATTTTCCGATTACTTAATACAAACTTATTAAGAATTGTCTCTATTTATTTTATTAATTATGCACATCAACTTTTAATATATGATATTCCTTAAGTAGCTTGTGTAATATGTGAAATAAAATGTTTAAAGCATTATTAGAAAACTATTTTTATAAATTAACTATCATGTGATCTATAATAAGCTTGTATGTATATTTTTCGACAGTGTACTTTAATTTCAGAACATAGACTTGAAATTTTATTTTACTATTTACTAATATATGTTATATAATTATGTTTTACTTTATTAGATTAGTATATGCTTGTGGCTGAAATTGGAAGATTATTTTCATCATGACAAATTTGATCTAATTTGTCATGATTTTCATTATCCTTAGAAAATTGTTCTTTTGTCCAAAGACAATTAAAATTGTCTATATGGCTATCTATGGCTGTATTCGATGTTTTTTAATTATGCCTACTATAGAAAATACATGAAAATAATAAATACTATAATGATATTGACAGACAATTCATACCATTCTAACAAAAAAACATAAATTATTTATTAACGATAGGTACCTGTAAAACACGGACGTACATACGTATATTACGTACATTCATATATGTATGTACGTCCGTGCTGTAAAATAAATAAATTGTTTTTATCCGTAGGATAATTTATTTTCAGAATGACTTCATAATACCTGACTGTGTTGTAAACTTATAACCGTGTTGTTAACTTCGTAGTCCATGGAGGACGGAGGTATTAGTTTACCTCCATGGCTCCTCGCCAATGGTCGTTGAGCGTTCCACAAATCGTTATCATCAATGTATTTTATTAAATTTTAATCGTCTCTGAGATAACCTTGTCGTCGTAAAGCCTAAAGGTTGATTTTCTGCGAGTGGTTTCAGACAGGATTTTTTTTTGTTAACGCCCGTAAACGCGTCAACTTTTTTTCAACTTTAATTAAATCAAAACTCACCATGCTTGGTTCAAAAGCCGTACAAGCGCTTAGGCAATTCTCGACTACTGCAGTTAGAAGAGGACACGCTTATGAAGGTCCCGGACATGTAAGTAAAAAAAAAAACGTGACTTGTACAGTTTTAGGGTTATCTTTAGCTTTTTGGACGGTCTTGATTTTTTTAAATATATTTACATACAATATTACATTTTTATTGTTTCTCTTTGCTCTGTAACAAAATAGCAAATATTCTGTTTAAAACCAATATATTTTAAACGGGCACTATGAATAGAATTGGAACACTTCAGCTTTCAGTGTAAACATTTAGGTAACTATTAGTTTATTAAAATGGTTTTGACCCTTGAAGTTAAAAAACTTAAATCGGCCAAATACTTTACAACTCCATATAGGCTCAACTAGAGCTTCTCTTTCTGGGTAGGCTAAATTGATATTAGCGACCCGTAGGGGCTTTGCCCCTACACCACTAGTATTGATTATTAATACTAACATAAAAAATTGGATGGGTTAAGTTCACCTAAGCCCCTATATAGTTGCACCTATGTAACTCCATTGTATTAAATTACATAAAATATATATTTCATGTTTTCACATTTTGCCAATGATCAAATTAAATATTTAATAAGTAATTAAGATAAAGATAATCACTGTTTTATCTGAGTTTGATTTATTTTAAGGTGAATGACAAATTATTCTCATATATTTACTAAAATGTGATTTACTTATGCTGTTTGTGTAGTTTTGGTCATTTAGCTGGCATATTCATTTTTGCACCTTTTTTTTACATGTTTTTGATATTGATGATTTTCTAGCTTAATTATATACAATTTACAAACAAATTGTAAAGTACAATGAAAATAAATAATCATAATATAAACTTAAAAGTATTTACTTTAAATTTCACCTATAAGGTATTTTAATTTTAATAATAAAGATATAATATTGAAAAATATTTATCATTATACAACACTATATAATGATTTATAGTATAAATATATAAATTTAACTACATCTAATTTTTAATAATATAAAACACTAATGACATGCAAGGTTCAAAAGAGATATCCTTATCTAGATTTAAAGGACATTAGTATAAAATATAATAGCCATACTATAAATGAAGTTATA
Source organism: Rhopalosiphum padi (assembly GCF_020882245.1). Taxonomy (NCBI): domain Eukaryota; kingdom Metazoa; phylum Arthropoda; class Insecta; order Hemiptera; family Aphididae; genus Rhopalosiphum; species Rhopalosiphum padi. Next base: position 35,742,628 of record NC_083599.1, read on the forward strand.
ATTTTATAATCTAAATATTTTACTAAGAGTTAGTTTATAAGTTTATGTATTTGTTGTTAACTTTATCGCTTATTTGCATTGATAAAATTTGTACGTATTAATATATATTAGTTCTTGATCAAGCATTTAAGAAGTTACATAATATATGATAGGTATACTAGCGATATGTTTTGAACTCAGACCTTGATATGAGTTAGTGCGTAACTACTTTGTGTAAACACATATAGGTAACATTTTTCTTGAAAATGTTGATATAGTATGTATTAATAAATATTTGGTATGACACCATAAATTGAAATAAATGACATGACACAATAATAATAATTATTTCTTTTAATTACTGCTAGTACACCAGGATTGATATACCTAGGAAAATTTAATGAAAATAAAATAAAAATTTTAAATGTATTTAGATATATAAAACCCAAGAATTTTGTTAAATTTGGAAATTATACCTAAGATATTAACTAAGAATTACTTATAACTTCAACATTTAAAACAAATTCTGAAATTATTACCTACTTAATTTTTTAAAAAGTCATATCAAAATTATATATAAGGAATCAAATAGTCACCATAAAAATAAGATAACTTTAACAGTGCATGCTATTTTTTCAGCGCTTTGGAAAAAATGTATTTAAATTTGAAAAATTCGAAAATGATTAATGATAAATATATTAAAAGCTTTTATATAATCAAAGAGTTTTTCTTTTTATTATATAAATTTAGGCTTTTAACTATAATAAAAATTACTATAGACCCTATGATTATTGCCTACATAAAACAGTCAAATATCAAATATAAACAAACAATTTATAAGTATGTTCTCTTAAAGTAGTAACTATATTTTATTATATTATGTAAATTAGGAAATAAGCCCATTTTTCTAACTTATGACATATTTTTTTCTGAACTAAAAATGTTATTAATAAAATCACATAAGATACATTTACCTTAGATCTATTTATTTACTGTAAAATAATAATACTGTATTATAATATTTGTAAATTATAACATTACATCTAAAATATTTTTGTGTTTTAGAATATGCCATTTGATGTGTTCAGCAAGTACAAGTTTACTCTTTACACAGCACTTTTCTTTAGCTCCGGTTTTGGTCTTCCATTCTTAATGGTCAGATACGTCAGGAAGAGGAGTGGATAAATAATTGTCATCAATTTTTTTATGGTAATGAAATATTTTCTATTATATTCTATAAAATTAATATTATTATTATTTATTTTTTTTTTTTTTAGTTAAAACAACATTCCAAAAAACATTCAATTACACATAATTATTATGAAACATTTTTTTTTTTAAACTAAGCGCAATGTTCAATTTGTATTTTTCTGTTAGATTCAATAAATAAACTTCAAAATTATATAATTTGGTATTTTAATTTAATAAAACCATGAGGCGAAATTTTTTTTTTTTGGTCAGAATCAATTAAAATTATCGATATACAAGTATGTCTATTTGAATTTTAATTGATAACTTTACTATCTTCTATCTTTCTATATATAACCTATTGATTTTAATGTACCATCATTTATTGTAAACTCAACTAAAAATATTGCAATACTAAATCATAGATTAAGTACATAATTTAAGTAAACTTCATTTTATAATAATATAAAACTATTTTATATTATCCTTGTAATATAAAACAAATAATTTTGTGTAGGAAATATTTTAAGGAAGTTCATATACTTGTAATTTAGTAGTATTTTTAGGAGTTAACTATTTTACCTTTTAGGAGAGCTTACAATCATAATATTTGGGTTAAATAAGTTGTTACATGATACATAGTAGGTAATTGGTTGGGCAGAGGACTTGTAGCATTTGCATGTTTGTTTTGCACAGTCACAAAAATAGCAGTGTACGAAACAAATACACTTCATGCTTTCACACAGCTAGTTTTGAAATTTTATTTTGTATATAAATGCATATTTTGAGTCATTTTTGTTTTCAGGGCATATTTTACATTTTTATATGCAATATACTTTTTGAGACATATTTAACTTAAATCAATTTTTACCACACTGACATTTTTATTTCAAACATTACAGTTTGTCATTTGTTATTTATCGCAATAGCTTAATCATATAATATGTAGGTGTTGTTGCTTATTTTTCTATTTTTGTAAAACAAATTCAATAATAATATATAAAAAGATGTTATGTTTATTAGTGTATTGGAAACAATTCCATACAGATATACATATTATGAAAACAATGAGTATTGATACTTAGCAAACATGATTACTGACTAGTGTGCTGCTTTCTATCAATAGAAAAAAAATTATGCTATGGTTTTAAACCTTTAACCATTGATAATATCAACATTGAATAAAACAAATATATATTTTTAGAATTCTGATTTGCGTTGTTTAGTGCTAATGGACCTAATTCCCCAATATCCATACACTGTCCTTTTTTCATTTGTCTCTCATTACCAAAACTATCTTTTGGTATTATACACAAATTTGTTGAATCCTAAAACAATCCAAATAATTTAATTTTAATATGTTAAAATAAACTATATGGTTAATCATTATGTATAAATAGTTCTTTACTTTAATGAAAGCAGCTTTAATAGTTTGAGATCGCAAATTATAAGGAACTAATCTTGAAGAACTCCTTTCTTCTAATTTATTACCACCAGTAAATATAACAAAATCAGCAATGTCTTCTTTATTTTGAAGTACAAACCAGTCAATTTTTATGTAACTACTTCCAGACCTGAAATCGTATTTAAATAAAATATATAGTCAATACAATAAATTATTATAAGTATTATTTCAATATTTCTGCTTGAACTAATATATTTTTTAACCATTGTAAATCAGTATTAAAATTAAAAAAAAAAACCACATTATTTTTGATAATTTTAAATGTTACCATATAGGTTGATAAATTATTGAAAAAGAACAGTTTTATTTGAATAAAAACATTTCAAACATTTTAAAGTGTATTTAGTTTATCTTGCTTATTTCAATTTTTAAATACCTACAAAGAGTAACAAATTATTTGATTTTAAGTTAATAAGTTAAAATAGATAATACTGCTTTATATAATGCAAGTCATATAATAATTATTAGGTATTTCAAAAATTAGATTTAATTAAGGATATTTTTATACATAAGTAAGAGTTGGTTTTAGTTTGGTTCAAACATTGATTGATTAGCACTGGGTATTAAAATTTTATTCTTCTTTTTGCTTAGTTATTGTAATGTTTAATGATTAATATAGTATTATTATATTAAATAAACAAAACATTTTGTTGATTAATAATTATAATAAATTATGTACTATAATTTAGTTTCTTATAATTATTAATTCCTAGTTTATCATAGATTTATTTATTTAATTTTTATAGTAAATAATAACAGATTTGTGCTAAATTGTTTATTTATTTCTATTTTTATAAATTTAAATTTTAAATAAGGTTCAAACTTTAAAGTATAATACAAAATTATCTATCGATAAAACACAAAAATCATGACTTTATTTTTTGAAGCAACCCATCCCTTAATTATTGATTTATTATGAGCACCTATATTATTTTAATAAAAATAAAAAGATGAAAAGAATATGATTTTTACTAAATGCAATAACCATTTAAAAATTCCATTGCTAATAATATTTACCTTTTTATCTGCCTAAATTTTACATCTGGTGTTACAACAAATGTATCATCCTCATCTTCTATAGGTATATCACAAATCAATTCATTCTCGCCTAAATCTGATACATAAGACACTTCTGATGTTAATAACTGCACACATGTTATATTATCCCATTGTGGATCTGGATTTAGTTTAGAATTAAGCATTCTTTTGATGGGAATCAATGAACAATCGCATTCAATAGGGTTACCTAAATACATATTTAATTTATTAGTTATTAAATTGTATTCAGTTTGTTTAATTATAAAGATTTTTATTAATATTATGTACAACTAGGTATATCACTAACCTTTAAATGAAATTGAAGTTCCTTTAGTTACAATTTTGGCCAATTCAGGCGGAAAATTATTAAATAGGTTATTTTCTACATTGAAATCTTTTAATTTTGGAACGAAACTTATGATTTCTTTTGAAAGTTTTGTTAATTTATTATTGGACATCATCAATACAGACATATTTTTAGGCATATTACCTACTTTTTTCATTGATTCCAAATTATTGAATGATAAGTCCAATACGTTTAATGATGTTAAGTTTCCAAGTACGCCTAAAATATAAGTATGTATTGTATTTTAATTATTAATATATATAAATACTGCCATACTGGGTGTAAGTAAGTACTAGTTAGTTATTTACTAACATTAATAAGTACTTATTCAATTGTATGAGTTGTTAACATATATGTGTATAAAAATGTTAATTTTATTGCTTAGAAGTTTATATTTTATAATGTGTATAATATTATATTACCTGGCCGTATTTCATCAATAGAATTATGACTTAAGTTAAGATATTTAACTTTGTGCGTTCCAACTGTTATATCATTGGTTATAATTGGTATTTCATTATAGCTGATGTCAATTGATTCTAAGTAACTAGGTGTGTACATATGGTTTGGAAATGATTTTTTGGTGAAAAATGAAAACTGATTATGACTTAAATTCAACTGTAAATATTTAAATTTATCAAGGATTACTGCACTAAATAAGTAGTTCAAATGAATAGTATTAATTACTTACATGTTTAAGAGAAAGACAGTCATCTAATAAACTATTCGTTTTGTTGTCCAAAGAATGTAACAGATTGTATGACACATCCAAAGTTGTCAATGATACCAAACCTACATATTATAAAAACAAATAAAATATACATTTTTAAATACAATGATTTATTATGATCAGTTAATTCAAGTATCTGCTAGCATTATTTTTAGTTATGAAATAATAGTAGATTTGAATTATAACGTAATTATTTATGTTTTTATATTCTAATGCAATAATTCCAATGACTAAGGTCTATTTAAAAAAAAAATTTTACATAATACATACCATAATACCATTTTTACATTATTACAATAATGTGTAATTTTTTATTTTTGTGTCTGTTTACACCTTTAACTTTGAGGGTGGTTTGTAATTGTAATACCAAAAAGATTCTACATGACTATTAACTACATAAATTTAGAGATTTAAGTATTTTTAGAAATTTAAAATCCATATGCTTGAATTTTTTATAGACATTTTAAGTTCAAATTTGTATGAATTTAAATATTTAATCAGAAAACAATAATGCTTGCTTTAACTCAAAACTATTATTTAAGGGGAATTAATTTAAATTAGGAAGGTACCGTATATTACTAATCGTAAATTAAATTACTTAAAATAGGAATGTAATTGTCATAAAATATACTTAGGTAAGTAGTAATATACTAATATAATATACTGACAGGCGGTTTTTTGCTTATATAATCGTTTTTTGTATGCAATAATAAATTTACTGTAATCAAATTTAACACATATATTACAGTGACTTACTTGATATTAAGGTACACGTGACTACTATTAGTCCTATTTTGCAACAAAATGATTATCTGGTTTACCCCCTTTATTAAATTAATTTTTTTTTTTGAATTTAAATTTAATGTCTAGAAATCATATTTTATTTTTGGATTAAATAACCAACTAATTCATAATTATAATACCTACTGACCTTTAAAAGCACCATTGGGTATCTCAGTTAAACTGTTTTCAGTCAGATTTAATAATTGTAACTGCAATAGCCCATCAAAAGCCTGAGTTTCGACTTGAGTGATATTATTTTGTGACAGGTCCAGATAAAACACTACAGGTAATATTCCAAAAGCCTTGGTACTGAGATGTGTAATACTGTTACCCTAAAAAGGTTGTGTAAAATAAGTACTTATGTATAAGTATGTAGTGTTGGTAGGTATTTAAACAAAATAGGTATCTAATAGCATTCAATATGATATTACTCTTAATGACAGATGTCTTGTTGAAACCAGTTGGCTTAGCGCTTCAGCTGGTGGTATTGTGATAGAATTATAATCCAAAATTAAGCTTTGCAAAGACAATAGTTTTGAAAACGATCCGCTGTTCAAACTATCGCCTAACATATTGTAACTTAAATCCAGCGAGAGAAGTGCGTTCATCGATGGCCAGGCTCGGTCAGGTCCAATATCTTTAATAATATTATGACTTACCGCCAGACTTGACAGTGATATCGGTATGGTTGGTATTTGAGTGATATTATTATGCCTTAAATCCAAGTGACTCAACGATGACATTTTAACAAATGTCGCAGCATTAATTTTTTTTATTGAATTCTTATTCAAATACAGTTCGAGTACAGTTGGTAGAGTGCCAAATGTCGTAGACTTTAAGTCTTCCAGTGCGTTGTGACTGAGGTTGATGGATCGTAAACTGAGAAGCGACTGGAATACGGAGGGGCTTATGGATTTTATACGGTTGTAGCTGAAGTCCAATGTATGTAGTTCGTAAAGCTTTGGAAATGTACCTTTAGGTATCACCTTAATGTTGTTGTGTGTCACGTTCAAGATTTTAATGCCCGCCATGTTGGTAACTGGTACCTGTAATAATTATATACTTTTAAATCGTCAATTAATATTGAAGCGAATTTCGCGTATTAGGTGTCTAGTTATATTAAAGATTACAAATACACAAATAATATATTTTTTATATAATTTTATATAGATAATACTTTTATTATGAATTATCATTGGCATATTAATAATTCAAATAAAACGAATTAAACGGACTCGACATTACCTGAGACATATCCGTAAGGTTATTATAAGACAATTGCCACACTGTAGCATATGTATTATTGTCAAACGCAGTGCTTGGTATATTTGATATTGAATTGTACGACATGTCTAACATCGTAATGTTAGCACAGTTTTCAAATGCTCCGCTATCGATTTCCGATATATTGTTTTTTGACAAATTTATTCGAACCAAATAAAGATTTTTGAACGATAGCTTTTCAATTTTGGTGATTTGGTTTTCAGATACATCGATGATCTAGAATATTAAATTATATTACCCACATTTATTCAAAATACAATTTACACAGCTATAATAAAATAAAATAAACTTATGTATAGGTAATATATACATTTCATAAACATACTTCAACGTAATTTTGACCAGAAAACATTTGATAGTCGATAATCTGCATACGATTTCTAGCCAAATCTATAGTACCTATTCTTGTCATTGACGCAAATGTCCCTCGATCGACTTGAGCAATTTCATTGTCACTGAGATATAATCTTCGAAGAAAACGCATACCACGAAATAACTCAGAATCTAATCTTGTCAGTTTGTTGTGACTCAAGTTTAAAACCCGTAGTAGTGTATTTCTTGCAAATGATCCCCTTTAAAAATAAATATACAGTTATTAATCAAATAGGTACCATACAATTAATTATATGAATTATTGCTAAAATAAATTATAATTAAACCTTGTAACAGATGGTAATGAATTATTAGCCAAGTTAATTGACACAAGCTTCGTTAAATCACCAAAATGGGACGATTCTATTTTAGAAATATTATTGTTAGAAATGTCCAATGTTTCTAAGTCTCTCAACCCTTTAAACTGATTTTTTTGAAGCGTTCCCAATTCATTGCCTTGAAGATCGAGGTATTTTAACTTTTTACAGGGACCTAATGAGTCAGGAGACAGAGCCGTTAATTTTCCATTTGTTATATATAATTTTTCCAAACGGGTTGGCAATTGACTAGAAGCAAACGAGTTTGTTGGTATATTAAATATTGCATGTTTGTCCAATCTCAGTACTTTTAAATTGCCCAATATCTGTAATACAAGTTTAATTGAAATGTGTATGATGTTTCATTGAAAAAATATATGGCTATAGTATTAATAAAAATAATTTACTTACTTTCAATGGACCAGAAGGAAATTCAGCCAGTTTGGAGTTTACGATGTGTAATTCAGAAAGCGTGTGATTAATTCCAAAAAATAAGTCATCGTCCAGTAATCTTATTGGCGTATCTTGTATGATCAATCTGTTTACAGGAATCGAGTAAAATATATCTCCAAATAAACGACCTTTACAAAGATATTATACACATCATAAATATACACAATAGAATAGTATATGCTAATATTATCTATTATAATAAATCATTCATATATAATTTTAATATAATAGGTATACTATAATAATTGGCATTACCAATATTGCACGATGAGATAGTCAAGTTGTCTACGATTACGTCGCCAAGTGATGCAACGTTGGAAAAACCAACGGATAGTGAGGCCAAGTTGCTGTTCTCACAGTCTAACGCTAATCCGTTGTCGGACTCTGCTACGCAACGACAGGGGTGCAACGCCAGCTCAGGCAAACTGCCTATTTTCGGACACCTATACTTGGGTCCTGGTTCAGTGTATTCGCCATCGATGCAGTAAACGTAGAGAATCAAAACGAGAAATATGCGATTCGCCATATTTTTAAATGACTAGAAAACAATAATTTTTACTATTATTAATTTAGATTTTAGAATAAACTAGTGAATTAGTAGGTGCCTATATAATATATTTTTAAATTTAATTCGTTGCAAAAATGTAAGAGTATTTACTCTGAGTCTTTGTACAATTTTCAATAGGTAGGTATTTCATGTAGGTATTTTATTCTACTGCACTACAAATATATTTATAAATATTTACTATAGACTATAGTCTTTAGAGTTCAAGCATATGATATTATATATTATATAGATATAATATGTATCATGTATCTATTTGATATATATTATACACATGGCATGTATAAATACCTACAATTTACAAAATAATAAGATTACAACAAAAGTTTTTTTCTTCTTAAAAGCGATATATCAAGTACAAAACGAATAATTTTAGTTTCCACCTACAACTTTTATAACTTTGGGTTTATTACTTCGGTAGATACCTACTAGATAATTATTAAATTCGTATTGGAAGTGAAACAAATAATATTTAGTAACAGGTAAAATTCTTCGATAAATTAAATAAGTGAATAAAACCTTTTGTTAATACTTTTATTGAAAAATAAAAAAAGGGTAAAAGTATATAACTATTTACTCTGCTATACTGACATACAGTAGCCTGCAGTAGGTGTCCAGTATATTTCGTCATTAAGTAAATCACTCCAGTAATGTATAAATGTATAATGTATACACATTACACATGGTAAAATAAAAATTATTTTAATAATAACTCATTATACATATTAAAAATTAATTTGAGCTAATAGGTACTGTCTGTTAGCCTAAGTACCTATATTATAAAGTAGTTTATATTACTATAGTAAAATATGCTACAAAAATATAAGCTTAAAATTAATCTATATATATTTTTAAAATGCCATTATGTATCACAATAAAATATAATATCTATTATATGCCTAAAAATTCTCGTTTTTTCCGTATTTTTATTCGTTTTTCCAGGTTGTTTTGAAAAATATTGATTTGATAAAATTGACTTCTCAAAAATACTTACAAAATCCAATTTTCTATCAGAAAACACCCTCAAAGTTGAAGATCGAACATTTTTTTTGCATTATATTATGTATTCGTGTGTACAAAAAAATAACACATATACACAGACACATTGTAAAATCAATAAATATATAAACTCAACGTCCCATGCTCAAATGACCTATCGCTATTCTAAAGTAAAAGGGGTACCTGTACTGGCTGTAGGTACTCAAATAAGTTAAAAAATTTAATTCAAATGATCTATAATTTGATTAGAGTATACATTTGCGCTTGTGTTAAAACTGGCGATAGTTTTTTATCCTCGTTTATTAAGTTTATTTGGCTACCAAGTGAAACTTATAAATATAATAAAAATTTCCTAAATATCTGTTTGACTGCATTTAATATTTATACAACATGAACATAATATGACTATGAAAATGCTGACTAATATTTATATATTATACCGCCGTTATGTAATAGCTAGGTAGGTTATTAGTGTTATTACTATAAAAATAAAACATATTAGTTATTACTAAAAGCTAATATTATTGTTATTTTTTAGTGTTATTAATTATTAATCATTAAAAATTTATAATAGGTGCCTATACAATATACATAACCATGGATATATTTTCAAGTAGTCTTTAAGTCTTCAACTTCCAATACGGACATATACGGACATTTACGGTTAATAATTATTGTATGATTATACAATTATTTAAATACGTACCTAATCTAATAAAGTAATAATATATTATAGGTAGTTGATATTTAAGTGAATAAGCATAATTTGGAAAAAATATACCAAACTAATATTTTTGTATTTGGTAACTGAATACCTAACATTACTTTCCTTATAGACTTATTATTGTTTAGAATATTTAGTAAGCTGTTCCATCCTATCTGATGCTTAGTGAACACATAAATTGCTTAATTTATAATCAAATTTAGATCGTAATGTCGTATACTCGAACCTATGTAATTTAGGTAGGTATATTATATTACACTATATAATGAGTCCATTTACGCCTTTTGTCTAGGCGTTGTTATGTCATGTTTATCGTAACTAGTATCTTAACTCTGTATAATTTATAAATACAAATATAGTATAATAAAACTATAGGACATAACTTATAGTCATTTTAATAATAATTATTCATGTTTCATAACACTTACCTGTAATATTTCACTTTACAACGACTACGTTATTCGTCATTTTTTCGTTCGTGCAGAATTATCAATATAACATGTTTTCCGTAGAGAGGCTTTGTATTGTCACCTATGAAAGTTATTATAAACACTACATGTATTCGTTTCTTGAACGCAATAGACTACTGCAGTATCTACTACTCAACTGTGGTTCACACGATGCTCATATGCATAGTAGGGGTAATGTCCTCGGAAGGAGAAAAAACTACTATAGAATTTAGTGCGTTCAATTCCCTTTCACTGTGTGCTATGAATCATAATAAATACTACACCGACCATAGTAATAATAAGAATTAACTGATAAAAGAAAAAAATCATTGACATGATTAAGATCAAAAAATGTCTGCAATAATTTACAAGTTTTTATAAATATCTAATGGGTAATAAAAAAAAATTTCTGAGCTCACTCGTCACTGTACTTATAATAGATGTATTAAATTCTTATAAATCGTTGTATACAAAGAAAAATTATTCTGAGTGTAGACGGTTTACCTATGTTTTTAAGGATATTTTATTTTATTATATATATATTTATTGCTTATATAGTAATATATTTTTATATTAATAACACAGTAGATTGAATTATTTTGATAAATAGGTATAGACGGTATAGTTATAGCTGCTGTTGCCTGTAAGTATCTTATAGGTCAATACTGAACTAACGTTTATAATTATAATATATATTTTTTAATAATAACGAAATAACAAAAGAGGTAGACTGATAGTGAATAAATCTTTATTTTACGTTGTAAGTGTTAATAATGTCGTCAAAATATGAATTTAAATTGCTTACAAAAAATGTTTGTGGCTTATTTACGTTAACATTTTTTTTAATTTTCAGTAAAAAAAAAACCTTGAATGTTAAATTAAAAATGTTTACGAATTTTTAACTTCACAATGGTTAATTTGCAGATTTCGCTTTTACAAAAATTAGAATTTGAAACACGCATTTAACTAAAAATAACAAATGAAGAAACTTTTATCAAAAAGCTAAGATGTTTTTCTACAGCTATATTTAGAAATAAAAAGAGACAGTTTTTTCAACTTGGTGTAATATTTATACATTTCATGAAGTGGATATCTTTTCACTAAAATTTTTAGTGTAATTTTTTTTTATCAAATGGCCATCCACTTATTAGTGAAACAAAATATAATATTATACTGCCATTCAGCCATTGGTTGTAATAATATATATTATACTATATTTCACAATATTTATATTATTATATTATTATTATCAATATTATATTTTAACTTTTAAGTAGGTATATTATATTAAATAAACGAATTCATTTAAAATTTTGTTTGATTTGGTATAACAAAATATAAATTACAACCATTATTCATTGTAATTTTATCAATTTATTTTAATTTCTGCTTTACGACCATGCATTAATTATTGTATTGCTGTAGGTGAAATTGAAGGGCTCCAAATGTTAGAAAAATTGAGAGTACCTAAATGATACGCTACTTCAGTAATGCGTTTACATTGACAAAAATAAACAAATTAAGTATTAATTTCTGATAATTTAAATTTTCCATCAGGAACTGACTGAAAATTAATCAAATCAACTTGGTCTCTTTCATTAAAATCTTTTGTTACAATAGGTTGATGTTGAACCACCAACTTAAAAGTAGCACCTATTGGTTATTTTACAGTTACAAGTGTTCCATATTGTTATGCAAGTTTCCACACCTGGTGTAGGTATTCATAAAACCAGTATAATTATATTTTGTTTCACCAACTACCAAGAGAATAACCATTTGATGAAAACAATTACATAATATGAAATTGATAAATGGATACTAATTTCAAAAAAATTTTTAATTACTTCACTGAGTGGAAAAACGGTTTCCATTTCATGAACTGGATAACTTATCATGAAATGGACAATTTGGATTTTTCTTCTTTTATATTATTATTTTCTATAGTTCTATACTAAAACGTACTGTGTACTACATAATCATTTTTAGAAAAATTAAGCCACAGCCATTTTTACGTTATTTTATATAGTGCCCAAGTAGTAAGTTAATTTGTAAGTTACTAATAATAACAATATTACAATAATAATATAGGTAATACTCGATTAATAAAATAACAACATACCTATGCAATGTTTTTGTAAAATATTAATCCAACAATTACAATAATATCAACATATATTAAAAAAATTCTAATATCTATTAGGTAGATTCCTAATAAAATATCCTTAAAAATAAAAGCTGACACCGTCTTCAATAAGAATTGTTTTTAATGTGCAATAATTTATCATTCAATTAAAATAAAATTTAGCACATCCATTATTGACTGACCTATATGTATAACCAATGATGACTGAAATAACGATAGATTCGATAGAAAATATAAACATATTATTATTGATTAGTGACATAGACATGGTTTCTGAAAGGGGGGAATCAAAAAAAAGAAGAAGCTAAATGGGAGGGGAAAATTGAAAAATCCCCCACCCTCCCAAAACTTTTTACTATGGTAGTAAAATATAGGAACAAATGACGAACAATGAATATAATTTGAATTGATTCAAAATTCACATTAAACACAATATGGAAGAATATTCACTCCAATACTCCATAAAGTCCAAACTTCTGTATTATAAAAAGCTACATCATTAAATGTATAAATAAAATAAATAATAAATAAATTAACAAATCTAGTTTTCTCTTTTTTTTTTGCTAGTTAGTCAATTCAATGAAAATCATTCAATGTAATATTCACTCTCCGTAGAAACGACTCCCCTCCACTGAAACTGCAGGGAGTTGATATTCCCAAAACTTCTCAAGTAAAATATCTAGGACTCATACTCGACAAACGCCTAACCTGGGGCCCTCACTTAAAATCTAAACGTCAAACACTAAATAATCGTCTCACTTAATTCGACCTATACTCAAGTCAAAAATGTCAATTCACACAAAATCAATTTTATATAAGTCCCTTTTAAGGCCAATCTGGGCTTACGGCATGCAAATCTGGGGCTGCGCCAAACCTTCCCAAATTCGATCAACTCAAGCCTTCCAATCAATCTCTCTCCGACTTATAGCCTCAGCTCCATGGTATATAACAAATAAAGCACTACATAAAGACCTAAAAATTGACACAGTTGACCAACTAGCCAAAAATTACTATACCAAATTTCATGCGCAACTACGACACCATCCAAATCCACTCATCTCACACCTATCGTCACACACGCTACCCGACAACCCTCCACGCTGTCTCAAAAGACAATGGTGTAGAGATCTCCTGAATTAATTGAGTAATCAAATCTGAAGGGTTCTGTCAATGGATAGTCTCCCTCCTCATGTAAGTCATGTCATATTTAATATGTTAGTCTTTGCTACTATTATCACATTTGCTTATTGTATAAATGATACAGATTGTAAATATATATTTTAATAAAAAAATAAAAATAAAAAAGTTAGTCTAAAATTTCTGCTATAATTACATATTTCTATAAACTGGCATAAGTGTTAGGCCATTTAGCCGTTCCTGTAACAAATACATTTTTACACATTTTCAACAATCCCGTGAGTGTCTTTTTTAGATTTCAGATAAATAAATGGTAGGTACGTACTATGTGCTAGTGTACTACGTATACGCGGTGAATTAAGCTTGTAGCAATAATGATCTCATTAGTAATTTCTCATAATTTAATAACAACAGAAATATCTGATAACATTTTAATCACAGGCTCACAGTGGAAAAATAACCCTTTTAATTGAGCCTACATACATAATATTATATATAAAGTATTGTGTCTAATGTCTATAAATAATAAGATAAGCTATAATAAAGTATAAACATAAACACATCATTGACCATTTCGACTAAATAAACACTACTTTTCTTCAAATAAAATAAAATTATAATGGTATTTAGTATTGACAAAATTTTCAAAATTCAATAGCTCGATAGATCATAATATCATAAAATATTAAATTATAATTTAGTGCATACTGCATAACATAAGCAAAAACAAAAAAATAAAAAGCCAATAGTGGATCTGATCCCCACATCACCCCTTGTATACGCCACTGTCATTGATTATAAATACTATATAATATACTAGTATTTATAATCAATGATATTATCTATTAATTATAAGAAAGATCATATTATTTTCAAAGTTTCATGGACTTTGCAAGGGCAATAATTATAATTTATTTAATACACATTATGTATTGGTCATTGTCTTTTGGTAGTAGGATATAAAAAAGTAGTGGGATAATGTAATCTATTACGACATTTGTCTGTGTTTTTGCTTGTCATTTTTGTATAAAAAAATTAATGTTTTTTTAATAAAATACACTGTTTACAATATATTTTAGTGTTGTCATTTTACACAAAAAATATGGTTATGTTATGAATACCATAAATAGTATTTAAAAAAAAAATTTAAACGGTTCACTGATTCTATATTATATAATAATAATAATATAATTTATAGGTATTAAAAATGGATAAAAAAAAAAAAATTCTAAAAAATATTTTTGTATACCTTATTTAATAACAATATTCCATAATTTTATTTGTTAACCTAAATTTAATTTTTAATTTTTTTTTTTTATAAGATCTATTTTTGAATTACTTACATAAGTTCATACAGTTTTTAAATATTTTTTGATAACATAATTTATTGTTGTTATAATAAATGAATCCAATTATACAAATTACTTTTATTAATGTATAAATTGTTTTGAATGTGAGAGAATAAAGTTAATTAATTCAACATTATGTTAGTAATAACAAAGTGTTTAATTAAAATATTATTTGTTGTTACAATGTAAATTGCATGAATAATTATAGGCATGAAGGTATACATACATTATTACTTAGTACTTAGTATAAACATTTTATATATTATATCCTTTAGTGTTTTTCAAAATTAGTTTATTTACTAATTCTTGATAAGTTGTTTTATTTTTACATAAAGCAGTCAAAGTAGGTTCAGCACCAAGGTCTCTCAACTCAGTTAATCGTTCCTGGAAATTAAATATAAATTAAATTTATTTATTCTTAAGTCAGTTTGATAAGTTTTAAAAACTAACCTGCAAAGTAGAAATACTGTGAGTAAATACACGCGGAGTACTCAATATATGTGTAGATCTGAATCCTTCTTTGAGAAGAAAATCTAATATTTCTTTCAATTTAGTAGGACTAACTCTCAATGTTGTAGGATATTTTGAACAAATATAACGTATAGTTTTCTCTGGTACTTTAAGTCTTTTAGCTAAATATTGTGCAGTAGAATCTTTATTGAGAACTACTCTATTTTCTTGTTTTATCTCTATAGTCCTAAATATATATATATATATATATTGGATTAACTAAATTCTATATTAATTAATATTCATTGATACCTTTCAAATACTTCAGGTTTACATCGTAACATCCAAGGCTTAATTGGTAAATTTGCTCTTTTAGTAAGAGAAATTCTGTGATTTATTTGATCAATGCTGTACATAAATATCCAAGTATCTTTCCAAATATCATTCTTATTGACACTATTTTCTTAAAAAAAAAATATATATAAGCCACAAATTAAATTCCAAATTATAAAAAAATTGCTTTCAATACATAACTTCCTGAAAATTATTATTTTAAAATGTATTTTGAGTTATAATATTTAAGTACTTGTATTTTTGATTGAAAATATTAATACAAAATGTATAAAGCTTTACATAATAAATTATGATACGAAAACTTGATAAATTAAAAATCATGATTTATTTTTTATTTTTGTATAAAATAAAATTAATTAATTACCGATTAAAATATGATATATGTGGTTGAGAGTTATAAAGTCCCGTGTAAATAAAAATTTGTAATGCATCAAATGGTAACATACTTCTTGAGGATTTTTCTAAAAATACAAATTAATTATTCATTACTGATATTTCTATTGTTGTAATTCTTATTTTATTTATTTTTCACATATAGTTATCAGAACAGAGGTTAGGTATTCTTTTGAGTACAATTTTAAAATTATTAATTAAATTTTAACTTATACTAAATAATAAAAAATAAAATCATTATTTTTCTAAATTTTACCAAATTAAATATGTAGTATTATATCGCCTAATCATCAGGCTATAGGGCCTTAAAAGCCTTAGCTGTAAACATTGAATCTGTATTGTAAGCTATTTGAACTGTATATTTTAAACAACAAAATAGTTTTAAAAAAAAAGTTCAATTTTCAATTTTGACAACAAATTTTAGAAAAATTCTAATTTTTAATTGAGTTATCAACAACTTAAGAAAAACTTTAAATTAAATTTTCAATGTCAAACTGAGCAAAAAATTATAAAAAAAATCAAATGTATCAAATGTCTATAATATACTACTTAAAAAGTTAAAGTATTATTAAAATTTAATCGTGTCAATAAAATTATGATATAAACATTTTTCAAAATTTCTACACTAATTATTGATTTATTTTTGAGTTACACCAAAAATAACAATACTTATTTTGACAAAAACTGGTACCGTGTAAAATTCCCTATTTTTTCTTAATTTTTATTTTTTTTAAATACTGAAATACTTTTAAAACCCTAAAGTATCAACTAATTTTAATTTGCTACCAGTAACCACTTCAAAAGCTGAAATTTAAAGCATGTTTTTTGACATTTTGAAGTTTGAAGTATCGTCAGCTATAAATAAAAATGTATATGTATCATTGTAAAATGAATACATTTATAGCTCAGTATTTTAAAGTAAAACTAAATTATTTTATAAATTGATAAAATAGGTAGTGTAATATAAATTAATTCATGTATCAATCAATATTTTTATTTTTTTTTATTATAAAGTATTCCTGACAGAGTCATCTAACTTATTGATAATATTAAATTAACATTTTAGCAGTTTACCAATTGATAATGCATAAAATCATTTACAATCAATATAAAATGTATACATTCAAACCTCAAAAGTAGATGCAAAATAATAGACTCTGTTTCCATATGGCACAATTTTTGATTCTAAGTGAGTTTTTTTAGTAAGATATACAAGTTTTGTCATAGGCATTTGGAGGAGTACAAACAAATCATCCATTTTATTAGGATTCCATTTTTTAAGCAATTTCAGTCCAGCACTTAAATGATCTAGAAAAAAAACAATCAAAATCATCATAAGCATTTTTTTTTAATATTATTGAACTAAAATAATTATAATAATATTGAATAATTGTATTGGAAATAAAACACATCTAAAATCCTATGTTGTGTGTATATTAGACAAAGACAATTAAAATCACTGCTCTAAATCCACTTAATCATAATTTAAAAAAAAAAAACATTAAACTGAATTGTATAATTCCAATTTTGGATAGAAAAAAAACTAACAATTCATTATTTTTCAGGTGGCTAATATTTCATCATTTTACTTACTAAAATTAATTTTGAAAATCCATTCATTACTAAGAACTGCATTAGAAGTAAGTCCATGTTTAATACATTCGTTGAATTTCTCTTTATCATTTAAATTACAATTAATTTTAAATTTAACTTCATCTTGAATAGAAAATTTTTGCTTTTTATCAATCATTGAACTTAAATATTTTCTTAATTTATTAGCATTTAAACATTTTAATGGTTTAAACATATTTGAGATAAACATCTTGTTGTACTGTATTGATAACTAAAATTAAAAGTAATATAACTCGAGCATTGTAAAAATAGAAACAAAGTAAACTTAAATAATTGTGCAAAATATAACAACAACATAAAGATACATGAAAATTGAAATCCAAGTTCAAAACCAAATGAATTAAATTCAGCTTAGTGCCCAGTTAGTGGCTTGTAGCTTGTACTCTCGTTATCGTAATCGTATCATAAAAATTATGATAACAATATAAGCATCATATTATTATATACAACAACCAACAGTTAAATTTGCGACGGTACGCCTCACTCATGCGCATATTAAACATCAATGTCAGACTCGGCGCTCATTATGTGCTTCAAATTATCGGGCCTCATCCATAATATATGATCATTATGATCTAAGATTCTAAGATAAATATAATTTACATATGAGTTAATGAGTTTATAGTTTATTTAATAAAAAAAACAAACGGCGGTTGTAGATTACACTGCGCCACTGCGGTAGGTATAGATAATAACGAATTGAATATCCTATCGACTAATTCTACATATTATATAATTTATACGTAGATACATAAATATTATATATAAGATAAAAATACGTATAAGCACGTAATATTTAAGTATTAATACAAGCTCTAGGTGTGTTGTCTACTCATTGTGATTTTATGTCGAAAAAAAATGAAAATGAAATTATAAAATAAAACAAGTGAAGTTACTTAATTGGCAAATTGCCTATACAAAATGCCGTCTTCTGTGTTGTGACATATTATAATATATTATATAAAAACTATTATAAATAATATTGGTTAATCTTTCAACAGTGTTGAAAGGTCTAGAATTAAACAAACATTTTACATTTACACTATTTTTTTATTTATAAGAAATGAAAATATACTAAGTAGCCATGAGACGGTTGTAAGACTATACTAATTAGTAATTAGTAATTAACATTTGGTTATATCGCTGGATAGCTCCTTCGCCTCCTTCCTCGTTTATAATATTATTGTTGTATATCTACTTTCTCTTTGTGTATGTACATAAACTAATTTGTTTATTATGTCTTGAAGTAGGTATTATGCATTGTATATAATAATAATATAATAATAACAAATTGTTTTGAATCTACGCGGTACTATGAAATAATTGAAAATATAAGATACAATTATTGTGTCACTATTCACTGTGACTGTGTTCTTCTTCATTAAGTTGGTCAGTGATCACTATAATAGATGTGTTAAATTTGAATTCAATATTTACATATTTTGAAATTTTTATTCCATTTTTTGAGAAAAATTGGTACTTATATAGTTATATAATATGTACAATGTACATACATTTAATTTTTTACTACAATTAAATCCGTTTCCTAGTAATAATATAGGTACCTATGATATCGACAGTGTTTTCGCTTAGAATCGTTTTTGGCATACACTTTTACAATGACATTGAAATCGAATTTAATAAATCCTCTACAGTGACCTACTGTACTACTGTACCGTAGACCGGTACCCACCTGCCCGGGTTTTGCTATATATTTTTTAGTTAGAAGTTTAGAACCATAGACATATCACTACATATGTCTATGGTTAGAACAGCCATACAGAATATTGTAACAATTTTAGTGGGACGAAAAGACTTTACGAACATCGGCGTATTATTATCTATATAATAATATTATTGTATCCAAATACCACTATTATACTAACACATACTGCGTTCATATCGTCAACTGACTCAACCGTGCAAACGATAACAAACCTCTACCGTTTGGTATGCTATCGGTTATCACTTTTTTATATGTTCCCTTGGCCTCATCACCTACCACCTTATATAATATCTCCATGGTGATGCGTGACGGGAAGCGTCGGGAGCAGCAGCAGCAGCAGCAGCATCTGCCATCCGTGTGCGTACTTTGTTTACAATACATTTTTTGTGTCTATAAATTGTTGTTCGCTGGTCGAGTTTAAAAGGAAATTTTATTTTACATTTCTACATTATAAAAATCGTATAGCTCGCAATACTCGCATAACAGAATTTTTTTTTTTTATTAGGTATAAGTGATATAACATATTATTATTGCGTCGACATACTTAATTTACAACTGTTCTCTACTTCGTACTTATTATTTTTGTCATTATTGTTCATTATTAATTTCAATACAATTATTTGGTAAAAGGTATTACCGTTATTAGCACAATTTTCTTTTTTAATTTACAAGTTTTTCGTTCTCATTTTTAATACCTATCATAACACTAAATATTTGTGTTCGTGTTCCGTATTTTCGATTTATGTTCTTTATTGTCTTGTTGTAAAACAAAATCGTTCGAAATGTTCAAATTGGATTCAGTTCAGATGCCTCAACAACTCAGTCAGGCCGCTCACGATCGTGAAAAAGTATTTCAATGGATTGTTGAATTGGGCAATACTGAAACCAGAGAAAATGCACTTTCCGAGCTCAGGTAACAAAGTCTTTTGTCATTAAAGATAAGTATGCATTATAAAATTCTTACACACTGCTGTACTGTTATACAATATTGTAGACCCGTAATTGAGCCTGAAAATTTCTTAAACAACATTATGTTTGCAAAATGTTAGGTAAATTTCAGTTGTTTAAAATTATGTTGATAACGCTAGGTATAGGTATGCTAGGGCAACATTAAAATTGAGTTTACTCATACTATGAAGTATATTTTTTAATTCAGTAAAAGCATTTTGTAAAATTAAATTTATATCTACTTATAATACTATGAAAAAACTAAATTATATTGATAATATAATTTAATATTGTTCATTTGAAATTGAAATATAATATAATAGATAAATGTGAGAGGTCCAGAGGACCTCGAGTTTTGTCTTGTTTGACCGAAGCCACTATATACTTATGTTACTTTTTAACTGACCACCGAGTGGTGTCCGTAGCCGGTAGGCAAAAAGAGGTCCCTTGAATTTGGCGACCGGAGCCGGCAAGCGAAAGAAGTTACTAAAATAAATACTTATATTATTCATATTTCATAGTGAAATTTAAGTGTATAACTTAGTTAAGTTAAGTTTATTCTCCTGACCAATAAATTCTGATTGCACGACCATTCTTAACTTGTTGAAGTTCATAAGTTTCCAAAAAAAAACATCAATATTCGTAATAGGCGCTGTAAACTAAAGTGAGCGCTTAAATAACGCAAAATTGCTAACTTCCAAATGCCATAACTTTGAAACTAAGTCTGACTGACAAATTCTGATTGAACCATTATACTTAAATAGTTAATATAAGTAAGTTAAAAAAAAAAAATCAATAAATTTGCATGGGGTGGTAAAATGCATTTGTTCCTAAAGTATAAATTAAAAAAATTGTAACTACTTATCAAAAACAAAAATATAATACTTACTTCATTTATTTTTCAGCTCAAGACGTGATATTATCCATGATCTTGGTCCAATGATTTGGCATACAACAGGCACTATAGCAGCATTATTGTTTGAAATTGTGTCTACTTATCAGTTTGTTAACCCTCCAACAATGTCACTTCAACAAGTGACACGTCTTTGCAATGCTCTGGCACTCTTACAGTGTGTAGGTGCTCACCCTGATACTCGTTCTCAGTTCCTTAAGGCCCAGATACCTCTTTACATGTATCCATTTCTACATAATGCCAACAAATGTCGTAATTTTGAACATCTAAGACTTACAAGTTTGGGTGTGATTGGTGCTTTAGTGAAGGTAAATAATAAATTACATAATAACTGTGTTTATTTAGGTTCTTAAAAAAATGTATAGTAGATACTTTGAAAAAAAATCTACTTTATTTATATAAAATTATATATAATAAGTGCTACTCGAGATGCTACTTTATTTGAGTGTAATATTCATTTTTAAATTTTAAATTTTTTTTTCATTTTACTATAACAAGATGGTGGATTATTTGTAATTCCTTTTAAGTTAGGTCTAATTTTCTTAAATATTTTACTTTAATTCACTATAAATTACAAACCAAGTCTTACTTATACATTTAAAATGATCAAGCAATGATTTTCTAATAAGATTGTAAATACTGAAAGTAGTATGTTACATGTTTTTATTTTTATTTCTACTGATTATAAATATATTTTAACTAATTTTAAGTATTGCTAATATGTTTAACAGACAGATTAGAATTGTGTTTGTGTCACAAAGATAGTTTTTTTTCCTATGAACTTTGTAATTAATTTATAGTACAATAAAATTTTACTTAGTTATATCCTATAAAAATTAGATTACTTGTAGTCAGTATCACTTAAATTTTCCATTTAAAAATTAAAACTAAAACAGAATTTATAAAAATGAAACAGTACTTTTTTTAGAACTGTTATATTATACTAGAATAGAATTGTTAATAAACTCATGTAAGATCCTTGTTTTTATTAATAAAAATACAAATGATTTTAGAAATATTACCTGCTTGAAAACTGTTGAACAGTCGCATTTCAACAGCATAAGGCAAAAAATTGGGTTATAAAATATCTTAATTAGTTTCTGTAATTAATTTATTATAAAGATTTGAAAAAAATTGTTTTTGTTTAGGCTTTATTTATTTATTATTTTAATCTTCTAAATTCCAATAGAAATTACTTGCCCCGACCCCTGTTCTAGTTATTTTTACTAATTATGATTGCCATTATACTTACCATTATGTTTTAATCATTAACTTAATCTATTTAATGTCATATTATTATTTTTTTTATAGTCTGTTACAGGGCCGTATTACCGCTTAGGCTGTTTAGGCTCAAACCTAGGGTGGCAAATTTTAACGGTCAAAACAAAATAGCTTCTTTTTTTTAGGTGGTTAATTTATTTCAGTCTATCGGCAGCAAAAACCTTAATCTGGCTCTCCCTGGTCTGTTATGTATTTTCTGTTATAATTACTATTTGGTAAAGGACATTTTGTTCATTATATTTATAATAAATAATATAAATAATTCGATAAAATTTACATAATAGGTAATTACAAATTATTACTCAAATTAGACAGTTAATATTACACAACAGATATGTTAACAAATGGGTATGGATCACATTAGCCAGCTAATATACTTACAATCAGATGTTAACATTTTTTTTTTTAATTTTAGCGTTTAATTTAATTTATATATTCTTTTACATTTTTCAGACAGAAGAACAAGAAGTTATTACTTTCCTTTTAACAACTGAAATTATTCCATTGTGTCTACGTATTATGGAAACTGGTTTTGAGTTAACTAAAACATTATCAACTTTTATACTGCAAAAAATACTTATGGATGACAATGGTCTAAGTTACATTTGTCAAACATATGATCGGTTTTCTCATGTTGCTCTCATACTTGTGAGTATTTTTTCTATAATATCAACAAAAATTCTTATTATTTTTTCATTGGATTTTCAGGGGAAAATGGTCTTGGCACTTGAAAGAGAACCGTCTACTAGACTACTGAGACATGTTGTGGGATGTTATGTTCGTTTGTCGGAAAACTCAAGGTATAAAAATAATTATATATTTTTTTTAATAATAAATATGTGGATTAATTTTTAAAAATAATCACTTGAGTACATAGTAACATACATCACAAATTCTTTGAGTTTATATTTTCATATTATTTTGAAGAATCAATTTATACATCTAGTATATATTCATCTTAAAAGGTTAGCTTTATTTTATCACAAAAATATTTTTCTGTAGGTGTGCATTAAATAGTAACTAAATTACTACCCAATAATAAACATGTCTTAAAAATAATATCCTATTAAATTAAAAATTTACTTAAATTTTATAATACATAATAAAGTTCTGTACAGTAAAAAAGATGAAATGAGTAATTATTTTCATTCTTTAGTCTGTAAAATGGTTTGTGTTTGTAACTAAACTTACTATGAACTACATAAATATTAAATAAACTGATTAATAAAAAAAAAATCAATATTTTTTTCAGAGCTCGTGAAGCACTCCGGCAATGTTTACCTGATCAATTAAAAGATATGTCGACATTTTCTGATTGTCTTGCCAGAGACCAGACGATTGCTGCTTGGTTGTTATTGTTAAAAAATAATTTGGAGTCTGTTATGCCTATTGACGTATCTCCTGGTGTTCCATCACTTGTCAAACCATAATATAATAGCTTTTAAAATGTTTATTTTCAAACAAAACTCACATGTCTTTTGATATATCATATCAATTTGATATTAATTAGTAGCGAATGACAATGTACTTATCTCTCGACTTTTATGTGTTACTTGGGTGGGGAGGGGTTTAAATAATAATAATAAAGTAACTTGAGTCTGACTTATTATTTATTTTTTTATTTTTATTTAAGTTAAACCATTTAAAGCAATTACCTTTCTAACAATAATAATAATGTTTATTATTTAGTATTATATAATTATACTATTATACTATTAAATATTACTATCTCAATTGTCTTAATGATCTGCTTATGGATTTTAAGAGATATCAGTATAATTATTTTCTGGTTTGTTAACTTTTATTTATAAAAATAAGTAAATGTTAAAACCTATAGGTCAGTTTTCAATTCATAAAATTAAATTAAAATTGAAATTAAATTTTGATTGTTTGAGTACAATAATTTAATATAATTTAACAATATTGCATAAATTCTTAGGAAAACATTTTGTGTTTATCTGAAGGCTTAAGAATTATTTCAAAAATGTTGATCTCAATAGATATAGATATAGATCTTAAATTATTATTTTTTTTTTTTTATCTATAAGTTTTTTTAAGTATAGACTAGAGTAAGACTTAAAAGTATGCAACATAATAGTATATTTTTATTGAGGAACCTGGAATTGTCTATTCTTTTGTTTCATCTATCTCAATCTCACCTATCTGAGTAAATTTCAGTGCATTATATTATTAACTACTAACTTTTCATTAAAAACTTTTAGGTCTATAAATGAAAATTACTATAGACTAAACAATAATTAATTTTACTCAGTTATTTAAAATATCAAATTGCTTTAAATTTTAATTATCAAAAAAAAAAAATATATCTGTGTGAGACTTAAGATATTCCTATATTTCACTCCAATAGAATTAAACTGATTAATTTAAACTTATAATTTTACATATGAAAGATTCCTAGTTTATAAAACAGAGAAACTTATTGAATACAATTTTTATATTATTTTAAATTATCATATACAGAGTAAGGTATTTGTTTAAGAGGTTCTTACTTATATTTTAACAGTGACTACTAAATTTTATTAATATTATTTGAACATACATAAAATAAGATTAATTTTAGATGATCAAAAACATTTATAAATTGAGTCAATTGTTCTTAGTTATGCAAGTTTATATTTAATAATTTAAAATAAATTATACTAAAAATATTAGCAATAAGTTGTACAGGATGAATTCTGTGAGTCTGTAACAATGTGAAACTAATACCTTAAGTAAAATTTAATATTATAATATATTATATTTTGGTATTTAAGTATATATATTTTTTTATGATATTGTATGGGTCAAAATAAAAGATAAATCTGGAGAAGTTTCTGTAATATAGTAGGTCTCAATTAATATTATTTCATAGTTCTAAAGTAGATAGTAGAACATTGTAAATTAATTTATGTAATAAACAACCTAAAAATGTCTGGTTAAAATTAATCTTAATATTTAAAAATTGTATCATGTATATTTAATAATAACATTAATGTATACCTACACGTTGTTACATGATTCGTGAGGATTTAAGTATCCATTGCGATATTTCCTGAAATAATGGAGATATTATAATTGTATTTTTTTTTAAAGACTCACGGGGACAAGGACTACAAGTATTTCTTACTTTAATTTAATTTAATGTTTTGGTAAAAAAGTTAAAAAAAATTTTTTAATCAATTATTTTCATTAGAATCCTATTTTTTTATATTTTTTTCAGGCTACATGTTTGATAACACATACAGTACTGATGGTATTAAATAATTCACAATTTTTATCGAAATTAGAAAAAATAAACTTTACAACATGGATATCTTCTATTTATTTTTAAATAATTAATTTTTTTAACTTATTACCAAACATTAAATTAAATTAAAATATAAAATACTTGTAGTCCTTGTCCCCACGAGTCTCATATAAAGAAAAATATGATATCTCCATTATTTCAAGAAATATCGCAATGGGTAAATCTTCATCGGACACCCTGTATATATAATATAAATTATTTATATACATATATAAATAATAAGAACATTTCTACAAATAGTACAAATGTATTTGTTAGATTTTTGAGTTTGTGTAAGATTAACTTATGAGGCAACTGGTTACTGGTTATGTTACTGACCCTGATTTTATGAGTGTAAATGTCTAAAAAATTAATTTCATCTCCGAATCATTAACTTAAAAAATCTTTATAATTTATGTATTTTTTTCGTTAAAATATTTATAGCATTAAGTAGAGCATTCGTTAAGGCTAGAACTCTCTTGGGCAAGATACATTGATACGTTGTGGTTTAGAGTGTTTAGACTGTTTAGAGGTCGATGGCGACCATACTGCGTTTGTTCTGTACCGTGCCCTACTTGAAATTAACCCAGGTATTAAATCCGCACTTTTGATTTGCCTATTTGAATTACGCACGTATTACGGGCTGTAGCTATTGGAGAAAAGGGAGCTCAACCCGCCTTTGACAAAGTAGAAAATGTAAAAATTGTTGGATATTCCAAAATTTAAAATATTTACTTTTTAAACCATTTTTTTTAAAATTGAATAAATCTATATATATATATAAAACTATTGCTGTTTGTTAGTCTCGCTAAAACTCGAGAACGGCTGGACCGATTTAACTAATTTTGGTCTTAAATTATTTGTGGAAGTCCAGAGAAAGTTTAAAAAGTGAGTGAATATGAAAATGTTTGGAATTAATTTTTTAATAATAAATTTAAATTTACATGCTTATTTGCATGGTGTATTTCGGATATTCCCGTGACCGACCGCGATAGTAGGTTTCCAGTTATACCTATAACCTGACCTTTTTTCTTTTCTGTGTGTTTTCATCAGCAGCGTGTAGGTATGAATTGTTCCGAAAAGTAAAACTCGACAATCTATCTATAAACTATCTTCTATATCCATAATATATTCTTATATATAGAAATCATATGTCACAATGTTTACTCGGGATGAACTCCGAAATTATAAATAATTATAAACTAAAATTACTCAATCCAACTAATAATATATTAATTATATTATGAATCTTCTTGATTTTTTTTTTTAAACGAAAGAGTCACGGGGGAGGTTTCTATCGCAATAGCATTTGTCTAAATTAAAAAAAATCTGAGTTATCTACTAAAATTAAACGTGTATTATTAACGTGTTAATTGTATAAATCGTATACCTATAAATATACGAATACATATACACATAGGAGTAAATTGGGGGGGACTTCGGGGAGCTTAGTCCCCCTACATATTTTAAAGTTTTTCAAGAAATTTAAGGTTATTTATTAGAGAAAATTATAAAATGTAAAACGTAATTCCTTATCAGAATAGGATGTATTTTTTTTTTTAAATTGGTTAAAAGGTCCGAAAACTTACACTAATACTCATTGAATGACACGTTTTACATACAAATTGATAACAAAATATATGTTCGGATGTGAAATTTACTACTCTATAGTCTATAATCTATATAATAAATTATTATAATCCTGCATAAATTTCTGTAAATTACGTTTAACTTATTTAGTCCAACTTGGGTCACTGTTATTCAACCTTTGACCAAGTTATATCTAGGATAAATTTAAATAAGTAGATTACATTTAAATGAGACTAATCTTAATAAAATTTGGTCTAAACACTACCTATAATTATATTTTTAATTGTGTAGGTACAGATGGGTAAATGTCGGAGAAAAACTGGTGGTCGAACATACAAACATTTGAATCAAGAATGTTTTTATTTTTTTTATATGTTAATATACACTCACTAGGTACAAAATATATTTGTTAAATTCAGAAAATTATCTAGTATTTTTTAAAAACTTTAAATAGTGCCTCAAGTTGGTTTAAGTAAATGATAAAATAGGTTTTACATAAGAAAAACATGAATGCCTCATGTTGTCGAAATTCAGTACAACATGGGACATGCAGAAAAATACAAAAAAAACATAGAAGGAATAATTTGTATGGTTTATAAATGCAACAGAAATTAATAAATCAAACCTTAACTAAAAAAAAATGTTACATTGAAAATACCTTTAGATAAATTAATCTTAAAGTTATTTACAATAAAATTTCAAAACTGACCCAAGTTATGGCCCGTTTGACAGTATAAATATTAGTTATTCATTTATTATTCATTTAACAGTATTTTAAAATGATAAGTTGATATCATGCATTTGCTAATAAATTAGTGACAATTCAAAATTAAGTGGAAAAAAATCTCTTTATTTTATTTATACATTTTTTTTAGGCATACTGCATATATATTGCATATTTATTTCTAGTGACTATTCAGCTTAGTATAATCTATCTAAATCTGAAACAACATTTTTATTGCATTTCTATTTTCTTAAATAATAGCTAAAAGCTTATTAGTTTACTTTCTTAGCCTGCCAACAGGCCCGTGCGCAGGATTTTAGAATGGGGGGTGTTTTTAAAAAAAATGTAAAACATAGATACATCAATAATCAGCAAATAGTATTATAACATATTTATATTTATTATTAATTTTATAAGTACCTATGATGGGCTATGTTAAATGTGTTTTTTAACAATACCTACTATAAAATACAAATCATTTTTTTAATAAATTAACAATAGATTTCAAATCACGAACGGGATGACTATTGACTATATTATGTTCTAAGGCACACGCGAAAAATAAACATACCTCTATGGCTCTATACTATAATAGTAGTCCAATTTAATTTTTAAAAATGATTTGAATTATTAGTATCGAATTAATAGTAATTATAATTAATTTTAAGGTACTTACTATCTCATCATTTTCTAGCCGTGGCTTTTTGAAAAACTTTCGAATATCCATTTTGATGTTATTTCTAACGGCGTGTTTGTATAACACTATAACTAACGTCTTACTGTGAGCTTACAATCGTTGTGTATGAACTATGATTATTATTAAAATATTATTGTGCGACGTGTATGCTCTAATGCTCTATACTTATATTCATACATTTATTGACATTATATTTTATCGATAACGGCAACGATTACGAATGTCGATAAACAGCAAACGTGAAGACAACATTATATTATATTATTATATAGTATTGTACTATTATGTTATACATTATTATTTATTACAAATAAGATTAGAAAATATGACATATACGTAATAGATCAAAAATGAAAAACACGATTTTTTCGGCCATGGGGTGGGGGGTTTGAACCCCCAAAACCCCCCCCTTGCGCACGGGCCTGCCTGCCAATGCATATTGCCTAAAATCCAAGCTTTTTAAAAGGTTATTGATCCTTGTAAATAATGATATTGAGTTGTTTGTCAATGTTAATGATAGTTTGACTGATGAGCAAATAAAGCACCTAGTAAGTTATAAAATTCCTATCTATGGAACCGGACCCTCCACATAGAAAATTTCTAGCTACGGCTCTGGCGCGTAATAATAAAATTACTTTTTTTATAATTTATGAGAATATATAGCACTTCGACGTCTCTATAATGCCCCGCCATAGATATATCTCCTACTAAATGGGCTTCTTCTATACGCGCTACCATAAGCGGCTCCATAACCATCAAAATTCTCTCATAAACGATCTATCCAAACACTACCAGGAAATCCTAATCGTAGGTTAAAAAGAAAATGATGTCGTGACCTATTACAAATAAACCCATATCCCTAACAAATAGACAAAAATATAAAAAATATACACATTTAAAAAAGAAAAAAAATTAATCAAGCTAAGTGTCGCTATAATGAGTGACTGCAGCTTAATCAAACCCTTCATGTCAACGTCCACCCTTAGTATGTATGTTAGTATGTACTATGCTTATTGTGTATTTTCTGTATAGATTGTTTATTTCAAATAAAAAAAATAAATAAATAATTTGTGAAAACCTTTTCGCTTAATATTTAACTATTCGTAAGTATCTCTCGCTTTTTTATACATACATACATACATATATATATATATATATATATATATTTATTTTAGTATTCAACTATAGTTTAAAAATGTGTTTGACACAATTGTTATTTATATTCATAAATACAATTTTAAAAAATGAATTTTTTTTTAATTTGTAGTTAGCACCATTATTTTTCTCCTTATAGCCAAGTAGGCCTGTTTATTTATTTGCTTAAGGCCCGTGAAACACTTAATCCGGCACTGAATGTAAGGCGTTAATAGGCGTAACGTGTATGCGCGACTGTCCACAATAAACACCACTGATTTCGCGACTTTACGTAAAACCGACTGTTGACGGTGTAATGTGTACTGTCCACTCTGAATTTCAAGTACCTAATGTAAAATCGTATAAATACCCTATTTGAACCGTACTATAATATGCCATATATGTACACATAACGCGCATGCGCAAACGTAAACTATGAACACTTCTGATTTCGTAATTTTACGTTTCACGAACACCGACTGCTGCGGTGTATGTGTACCGTCAATAGTGAACGGCGCGTCATCGTCGACATTTAAAAATGATTTTTGAGGTGATGCACTCTCCCCGAATATCACGTTTGTAAGAAAAATATTTAGTGACAACGTTGACTTCATCGACGAGGTGTTTAAACGTCGACGAATACACATTTAAGTCAGACATTGGTGACCACCTAAAGGCTAAGTCCTAAAGTGTACAGTCGATTCTGAAAATTAAGAAACGTTAAATCGCTAAATCGCCCATTTTTAAACCGAACGCTATGAGCGTAACGTTCATGCTCGACCGTCAACTATAAGCCACTGATTTCGCGATTTTTTCGTAAAACCGATTATTATATTGTAGAGTACAATGTATACTGTCCATTCTGAATTTCGAGTAATGAAATTCGCATGAATGCTCAATTTGAATCGTACTACGCTATATACACATAAGGGGCATGCGCAAACATCATCTATGAACACTTCTGCGATTTCGTGTTTTTACGTTTCACGATAACCGACTGTTCATGGTGTTTAGTGTATACTCAATACTGTCTACTCTGTTACTCGAGTAACGTAAAATCGCATAAATGCACTATTTGAACCATACCTACTACGTTATACACGTAACGGCGTAACGCGCATGCATGAACGTTAAACTATATTATGAACACAAATTATTTTGTGGCTTAACGTTTCACGGAAACTGACTGTTGACGGTGTAAAATTGTACCGTCAACTATGAAAATCGAGAAACGTAAAATCGCCCTTTTTAAAAATTGTACGTTATACGTGCATGCTCGACCGTCAACTATAAACACTACTGAATACTGATTTCGCGATTTTAACGTAAAAACGATCGGTGCAACGTAAAGTGGACCGTCAACTCTGAGAATCGAGAAACGTAAAATCCCGAAATCACCCGCCGTACTACGCTGCACGCGAAACTTGCATGCGCGAACGGCAACTATGAATACTGCTAATCTTGTGATTTTACGTTTTATGAAAACCTATTGCAGTTGACGGTGTAATATACTAATGTGTAAATGTTTTCGGTATCGTTAGTCGTTACCATTCGACGACGACAATGATAATTTTATTTTGTGAGAAGAGGTTGAATTCACCAACCTTTAGAAAAAAGTTTATATTCAAAACTTTGGGAAAATGTCGACTATTAGACTGTTAATACGTTTACACGGTTTATATGCTCTAGTCGTATATCCCTATATTCAAAAAAAAAAATGTTCATTTTTGATACAGTATCGGTGTAAATAGTAAGAGTTAAATAACTTTAAAACGACATATCCTTATTTAAGACGTATAGTCAGTATATGTTTTGCAATCAATCGGAGTAGAGTACATCATCGAAAATCGTTGAATATTAGACTATTGCAGCGGTTACGTTACGCCAGCACTTTAGATCACGAAAACATAATAACTGCTGCAGGTACAAGAGCGATGGATGTCCTTAACGTATACGACGAGAGCAGCGTAGAATCGTTACAGGTTCAATTTAACATGCTCAACTTAAATAATACAGATTCACAAATACAGTTGGCCCCGTCCGGACAGTTAAGGATAACACATGATTGGGTAAGTGACACTACCGAAACACCTATGGAGATTGATGAACCTAATGAAACTACCGAAACACCTATGGACGTTGATGAAGATCAAATACAGCGGTATAGTTTAAAGATCATGATACGTGTTACTTATATACCTACACGCCGACGCGCTGCTCGAATAATTCGTCGTACAAAACGTCACTTTCAACGTTAATGCTAATCTACTGTACATACAACTATTAATATCAAACAAAACGAATAAAACTTATACTTTATTTTTTTGAATTTTTTGTATTCTAGTTTTATAAATATATATTATTCTTATTATTTTTTTTTTATTCAAACTGATTTCTATATTGTGCCATTTTTATTAAAATACAAAAGTTTATACACCTATAATAATTTTTTTTTTGTGTTTTCCAATTCCGTCATACGTCGTTTACATCGATAGTATCAATGATTATGTGGTATAACGTATTTTGCCAAGGAATCAATCTCAGAATATTCCACTGTAACCTGAAGTATTGTGTTTACGCTTTTGCGTATCGCTGGCCTAATGGTAGCCAAATGTACGACGATGTCTCGTAGAATATAATCATTAGACGGTACGCGTGTTTGTAGTCACGGCGTCCGCGCGTTACGGCGCTGATCAAGGTAGAACGTGGTTAAGAACTATGGGATTGTATAATACATTTTTACTTTACCGTGTCTCTTCTACACACACCGCGTACTGTCGCAAAATACTCCTATAACAATAATAATATTGTCATCACACTTCTTGTAGTTTGAGATGTATCGCCATATTATTAATACATCATCATGTAGTTTATATTATTTATGTACATATAATCGTCGACGGTTACACATTGAAATGCGATATCATTATTTTGTACAAAAATTTAGATACAAAATCATATTAGGTTTTTGATGTTTACACATATACCCATAAAGTCATAATTAAATTAAAAGTAAAATAAATAACCTACACAAAACATTCGACCATAATCACCTGCACTACATATCCTACCCACTGTGTTGGTGATGTGATATTAGTATAGGTAATAGCTTTAGTGTTTGTTTACATATGTTTGTAGTTTGTATTTAATTTACAAATCGCCGCTTCTGTGTGAAGGAGTTTCAATTTTTTCGATAAGTAGTCATTAAAACAATTTGAACTACATATATGATAAAATAATATTATTCCAACAAAGTCTTGTTTTGTAACGAAAAAATCATTCGTTGGTCGCACTTTTATAGATTTTTCTAAATTTACATACTACTCAATCGGCTGAATATGAATGTGGCATAATATACTTTGACTCGATGTCAGATATGTGTCTATATTGTAATATTACGGTAGGCAAACACGAAACTTCGGTTTGGGTGTACTGTGTTTCGTGCTGCCGGTGGTCGACTTTTATGTGTATACCTGATAAAGACCTTGTTTCAAACAATAGTGCTAACAAATATTTACGTGTATGGTTTGTGTCAATTAAAAGAGAGTTGTGAAAAAAAATCTTGACTTTTTAGCAGTGCATAAATGTATGTGTATAATATGACTATATGAGTATATTTTTTTTGTTTACAACAAATCAGTTACAGTTTGTATGTCATTCAACGACGTCACAGCCACCGAACGTAATCGGATACGGGCCGGAGACGCACGCGTTGTAAGACCATCATAGTGGCACGCGAGACGGGCAGCTTTTAGCGATACACCCGTAACGCGGGACCCTTGACCGGGGCGCGGTCCGTCGAGTGACAGACGCACGCCGACCGATCGTCGGGACTCCGGAACCATGCCATCTGCGCACTAAGTCAAACGTACGCGCGTCCCGCCACTTCTGTGGAACGCAACCCGCGCACTTTACACATATTCGGCGTCGTAGACGTCACAAGCAAGACTTGGATGTCGTGGAACGCCGAGGTGCGCGAGTTCTTACGAATATACAACTGTAATGATTGCTGAAGAAAAATACACAACTAAATCAAACAAATACAGAATTTGCATGAATTAAAAAAATCACGATTAATGTTAACTTGTATAAAATAAGAACGTGATGTGCACGCATGAAAAGTTCCGGGTATAATGAATCTGTCCTTGCGTGTGGCATCCTTTTATAGACAATAAGACGATATGCGGAACACCGGTAGTTATTGTTATGACTAACATTATGGTTACGCCGTACTACGAGTATAACGAAAAGCGCTCTTGATTGTACGAGCCACTGTCGCCGGTAACCGTACGGTGTACGTGCTGTTTTTTACGTCGTACTACGCGTAAATGTAAAATACTGTAATCGCTTGTGTTTGAACCGTACTACGCTGCACGCATATCACGCATGCGCGAACATACACTGCGAACACTTCTGATTTCGTTATTTTACGTTTCACGAACACCGACTGCTGCGGTGTATGTGTACCGTCAACAGTGAACCGCCAGTCATCGTCGACCATACACGTAAATATTTGTTAGCACTATTGTTTGAAACAAGGACTTTATCAGGTTATCATCGGGTAACATGCTCTATGTTGCCGCGCGACGCGCTCTTTATACCGCGTAACCCAGAGCGCACACCGATCGGTCGGTGGAAAAAACTTTTTCTAAAATTTACTATTACTATTATTTATCACACATTATTATTAATCACACAAGCGATTACAGTATTTTACATTTCTCGATTTTCTGAGTTGACTGTACACCGAACGTCGAGCACTGTTCGATCGCGCGTTCGCGTTGAATCCGACTAGAGTAGAGCCTCATTGACGCGGTGTTTAAACAACTATGAATACACATTTAAGTCTGACACTGGTGACCTCTTAAAGTGTACAGTCAACTCAGAAAATCGAGAAATGTAAAATACTGTAATCGCTTGTGTTTGAACCGTACTACGCTGCACGCATATCACGCATGTTCGAATGTACACTGCGAACACTTCTGATTTCGTTATTTTACGTTTCACGGACACCGACTGCTGCGGTGTATGTGTACCGTCAACAGTGAACCGCCAGTCATCGTCGACGTTTACAAATGATTTTTTTAGTGCGCTCTCCGAATATCCCACTTGTAAGAAAAAAATTTAGTGACCGCGTCGACATCATCGACGAGGTGTGTAAACTTCGACGAATACACATTGAAATTATATATCATTATTCTATTCAATAATATGGATACAATAATAATATGCAACGTACTGGGTGTGGACAACGCACCGGCGCCGGCGACGATGACAGTAACGACGACGATGGCTGCGGTGGCGTCCACATTATAAACGAATTTTCAACACTCGCGGTTTTTACACTCGCCATCAGACAAATTATTATAATTATTTTATACATTATTAAAAAAATATAACACGCCTCCTGTGTATAGGTTCACGGAAAAAAACGACTCGACGCTTCGCTCGATACGACTGTTGTGTTTGTTTGTTTATGATTTTTTTCGACTTTAATACTGATTTTTAAATTTGATATTTTATAAAAAAGCACGTACATTTAAGATAAACATCTTTTATCAATATTTCAATCCATTATTGACAAGAGTAATCTTTATGATACTAGTATGAAAAGTATGTTCTGGATCACCTCCCCCTTAAATTTACATATAAATTCATACGACTTTTGTATAGGCAACACGCAGTACACAGCACCTCCTAAGCACCATATTATATAACTTGATGCATTCATATTTTGTGTATTTGTGAAAATATATTGCATGCATTTACTTATATAATTATATTACTTTCGTTCATATTTACTGTATATCACATATTAACATATTTACACGACGAGTGTCGATTCTATTTAATTTCTGTTCTGTGAATAAGAGCGCCAACTGATTTGTGTAAAGCGGGCTACGCACGGAGTGGTTTGATCGCGGTGGTTTGTTAGCGGCAGTCTTGTAAAAAACATTTAAAAACCGATTTTAAAACCACTTATGTATGCAAGCAAGCCGCGGAAGCGGTTTCTAATCACCGCGGATCATAATCCGAAAACGCGCGTTGTCAAACCGTTCCGTGTGCAGCCAGCTTAAAAATTGGTTGATGAGTTGCATAGGTCTGTTGGAGACTTTGACTTGTGAATACGTAGAATTAGATGAGAAACAGACTAATTTCAACGATGGTATAATAGTATGTAGTAATATAGTATATAAGTGTGTATAGATCAAGTGGCCTGCGCTTGTCTAAATCGATGCTCGGTACTTCAGATCTTATAAGAGCATCTCATAAATACTAAGATGAACGACCATAAAACAATAGTTGTATTAAATTGGAACGTTAACGGATTAAGAAATAAAACAGATGAATTAAACAAAATTCTAAGAGAGCACAACGTAGATGTTGCATCAATAACTGAAACTCATTTAAAGAATACCCACAATATTGATATACCCGATTACAAAATATATCGCGTAAATCGAGAGACAACATATTCCGTAGACGGTTTTGTCGACGAAATACATCGTGGTGTGGGTGGCGTAGCCTTACTAGTTCGCGAGAATATTATTTCGCAGACGCAAATACCTTTAGACGATCTTTGTTTAGAGTGTCTGGATGTCGTAGCGGTTTCGATTATCATTAATAATAAACCAACATTGATGGTAAGCGCTTATCGACCGCCCAAAAAAATGAATATCGATGACTTCGTTAAACTAATGGGTCGAAACGAATCAGTTATCATTGCCGGAGACCTAAACTCTAAACACCATAATTGGGGCTGTCGTGTCGACAACCCAAGTGGACGCAAACTTAATACTTGGATTGCCGAAAACCGTTACACAATACTTGGACCAAAAGATCCTACTCATATTCCTACGGATAGAAATAGACGACCAGATATCTTAGACGTTGTAGTGACAAAATCGTTTCCGTTTAGTAGAACCAAGCAAGAAACACTTGCAGGGCACAGTTCTGACCACAAGCCAGTAAAAATAACATTTTATTGGTAATTACAATTTACAATCACATGGGCATTTTACCTCAACATATATTATGTTCCTTAATTCAAAACAAACACGATGCTAGACGCATTTGACAAAACCAAAGAAAATCGGAAAAAAAAAAAAATTAGTTAAATTCATTAAAGACGTAAAAACGACATAACAGAACTTCTGGAAATAAATTGAATGACAAGATCTTGAATATAAAATATTATGTCAATATCTTGAACATTATTATTATTTTTTTTTTTTTTTTTTTGTGTATGTACTTGTGCATACACGATATATTAAGTAGTCAATAATATGGTTTTCAATTTTTTTTAGTTTTTTTTCTTTTTATAAATGTCGATAAAAATTATTTTTGTTAATAACTATAATTAAGAGTACGTTCTACCCGTACGTGTTGTCTCTGTCATCACATTTTTTGATGTTAGCTTTGATACTAGAGTACATTTGTCTATTAGAAAATTTAATGCTAAGAATATTCTTTAGGAGATGTCATATGATTTTATTGATATTATCATTTTAAAGTGATTTATGAACGTTTAAATGTTGTAATATTTTACATAGCTACAACTCACTTTAAAATGATAATTATTAACGCGTAGTACGACGTAAAAAACAGCATGTACACCGTACGGTTACCGGCGACAGTGGCTCTATGTTGCCGCGCGACGCGCTCTTTATACCGCGTAACCCAGAGCGCACACCGATCGGTCGGTGGAAAAAACTTTTTCTAAAATTTACGATTACTATTATTTATCACACATTATTATTAATCACACAAGCGATTACAGTATTTTACATTTCTCGATTTTCTGAGTTGACTGTACACCGAACGTCGAGCACTGTTCGATCGCGCGTTCGCGTTGAATCCGAGTAGAGTAGAGCCTCATTGACGCGGTGTTTAAACGACTATGAATACACATTTAAGTCTGACACTGGTGACCTCTTAAAGTGTACAGTCAACTCAGAAAATCGAGAAATGTAAAATACTGTAATCGCTTGTGTTTGAACCGTACTACGCTGCACGCATATCACGCATGCGCGAACGTACACTGCGAACACTTATGATTTCGTTATTTTACGTTTCACGGACACCGACTGCTGCGGTGTATGTGTACCGTCAACAGTGAACCGCCAGTCATCGTCGACGTTTACAAATGATTTTTTTAGTGCGCTTTCCGAATATCCCACTTACACACATATTCAGAGTGACGCCGTCACCCTAACCCGGGAGAGACTCAGTTCTCGACCAAACTACTGGACAGAGTCTGTCGCGCGCGCGAGCCCGTACGTGTATTTATACCGTGTATCCCCACTCTTATCGCGGTCGTATCGGAGTGTGGTTATTACGATTGCACATACACGTACACGGGTACATGCTAAAACGACGAACGAAACACGGTAAACCGACCATGTACCACTTGATTTCAACGTCCACTGTAGCCGTGAAACGCATGTGGTACATGGTCGTTTTACGGCAACCTGTATCGTTTTTTAGTATGCATTACTTGTTCCAATGTCCCAAAAGTCCCATATCATCCTTAGTAATTCAGTAGAAATTTAAATAGATATTTAAATCCATTTTTTTACATTTATAAGTATGGACATATTAATTGAATGGCATAACATTCAACTTTTTTTTACAAAAATTTTAAAATTATAAAAAAAAATGTATGTAATTAAGTTTTTTAAATTTTTTACGTAACTATTTTGTTATTTATAAATTATAAATTTATAAATAGAGCATATAACCAGTAACGCGATAATAATAGTAATTAATAATAATAGTAATAGTAAATTTTAGAAAAAGTTTTTTCCGCCGACCGGATCGGATCGCCGTGTTACGCGGTATAAAGAGCGCGTCGCGCGGCGACATAGAGCATGTAACCCGTTTTCGTACCGGGTACACGATATAAAACGCGCGTTACGTCGTAATATAGAACACGTAACCCGTAACGCGATAATAATAATAGTAAATTTTAGAACCGATCGACATGAATATGGGCCCGTATCATAAACCGCACGATGCCGGCAATATAAGCACGTAACTATAACGTGATAGTAATAGTAATAATAAATAATAATATTAATAATTACGAACTACGGCGGCCGATAAAAGTATGGGTTACACGCTCAATATTGTCGCGTACCCCGCGTTTTATATCGTGTACCCGGTATAATGTTACGGGGTACTGTACCCGGTACGAAAACGGGTTACATGCTCTATGTTGCCGCGCGACGCGCTCTTTATACCGCGTAACCCAGAGCGCACACCGATCGGTCGGTGGAAAAAACTTTTTCTAAAATTTACTATTTCTATTATTTATCACACATTATTATTAATCACACAAGCGATTACAGTATTTTACATTTCTCGATTTTCTGAGTTGACTGTACACCGAACGTCGAGCACTGTTCGATCGCGCGTTCGCGTTAAATCCGAGTAGAGTAGAGCCTCATTGACGCGGTGTTTAAACGACTATGTTTAAACATTTAAGTCTGACACTGGTGATCTCTTAAAGTGTACAGTCAACTCAGAAAATCGAGAAATGTAAAATACTGTAATCGCTTGTGTTTGAACCGTACTACGCTGCACGCATATCACGCATGCGCGAACGTACACTGCGAACACTTCTGATTTCGTTATTTTACGTTTCACGAACACCGACTGCTGCGGTGTATGTACGTTAACAGTGAACCGCCAGTCATCGTCGACGTTTACAAATGATTTTTTTAGTGCGCTCTAATAAAACACAATCGTGTTGTATCCGTTTAATACAAATATATATGCATAGAGCCACTGTCGCCGGTAACCGTACGGTGTACATGCTGTTTTTTACGTCGTACTACGCGTATATAGTTATTGTTATGACTAACATTATGGTTACGTAATTGTATGACGTCGTTTTTTATAAAAAACTTTTTTTACATACTAAAGCCGTATATAATATATAGATGACGGTTCTTTTTAATGCGATCACAATGTGTGCGATGTAAAATTAAAAACAAATTTAATTTTCAAGACTACAAGTGTTTCAAAGAGTTGAAACCGTTGTTTAAACACTTTAAACGGCGATCGCGTGCGGTACACGATTCAAGATTTGGAATTCGCCGACCAATCGGCCGTTCGGCAGTATACGTACTGCTACCATCCGATTCAGTTTTTGGCGTTAGTGTTGTGGTGCAACGAAGAATTCTACGCGTTCTTCGACCACCGCCGCACCGAACGTCGAGCACTGTTCGACCGCGCGTTCGCGTTTAATCCGAGTAGAGTAGAGCCTCCTATCAACGACTGCAACAACAGCGCCGGTGCGTTGTCCACACCCAGTACGTTGCATATTATTATTGTATCCATATTATTGAATAGAATAATGATATATAATTTCAATGTGTATTCGTCGAAGTTTACACACCTCGTCGATGATGTCGACGCGGTCACTAAATTTTTTTTTTACAAGTGGGATATTGGGAGAGCGCACTAAAAAAATCATTTGTAAACGTCGACGATGACTGGCGGTTCACTGTTGACGGTACACATACACCGCAGCAGTCGGTGTTCGTGAAACGTAAAATAACGAAATCAGAAGTGTTCGCAGTGTACGTTCGCGCATGCGTGATATGCGTGCAGCGTAGTACGGTTCAAACACAAGCGATTACAGTATTTTACATTTACGCGTAGTACGACGTAAAAAACAGCACGTACACCGTACGGTTACCGGCGACAGTGGCTCGTACAATCAAGAGCGCTTTTCGTTATACTCGTAGTACGGCGTAACCATAATGTTAGTCATAACAATAACTACCGGTGTTCCGCATATCGTCTTATTGTCTATAAAAGGATGCCACACGCAAGGACAGATTCATTATACCCGGAACTTTTCATGCGTGCACATCACGTTCTTATTTTATACAAGTTAACATTAATCGTGATTTTTTTAATTCATGCAAATTCTGTATTTGTTTGATTTAGTTGTGTATTTTTCTTCAGCAATCATTACAGTTGTATATTCGTAAGAACTCGCGCACCTCGGCGTTCCACGACATCCAAGTCTTGCTTGTGACGTCTACGACGCCGAATATGTGTAAAGTGCGCGGGTTGCGTTCCACAGAAGTGGCGGGACGCGCGTACGTTTGACTTAGTGCGCAGATGGCATGGTTCCGGAGTCCCGACGATCGGTCGGCGTGCGTCTGTCACTCGACGGACCGCGCCCCGGTCAAGGGTCCCGCGTTACGGGTGTATCGCTAAAAGCTGCCCGTCTCGCGTGCCACTATGATGGTCTTACAACGCGTGCGTCTCCGGCCCGTATCCGATTACGTTCGGTGGCTGTGACGTCGTTGAATGACATACAAACTGTAACTGATTTGTTGTAAACAAAAAAAATATACTCATATAGTCATATTATACACATACATTTATGCACTGCTAAAAAGTCAAGATTTTTTTTCACAACTCTCTTTTAATTGACACAAACCATACACGTAAATATTTGTTAGCACTATTGTTTGAAACAAGGTCTTTATCAGGTATACACATAAAAGTCGACCACCGGCAGC
This sequence comes from Rhopalosiphum padi, assembly GCF_020882245.1. Taxonomy (NCBI): domain Eukaryota; kingdom Metazoa; phylum Arthropoda; class Insecta; order Hemiptera; family Aphididae; genus Rhopalosiphum; species Rhopalosiphum padi. Next base: position 35,784,620 of record NC_083599.1, read on the forward strand.
ACGAAACACAGTACACCCAAACCGAAGTTTCGTGTTTGCCTACCGTAATATTACAATATAGACACATATCTGACATCGAGTCAAAGTATATTATGCCACATTCATATTCAGCCGATTGAGTAGTATGTAAATTTAGAAAAATCTATAAAAGTGCGACCAACGAATGATTTTTTCGTTACAAAACAAGACTTTGTTGGAATAATATTATTTTATCATATATGTAGTTCAAATTGTTTTAATGACTACTTATCGAAAAAATTGAAACTCCTTCACACAGAAGCGGCGATTTGTAAATTAAATACAAACTACAAACATATGTAAACAAACACTAAAGCTATTACCTATACTAATATCACATCACCAACACAGTGGGTAGGATATGTAGTGCAGGTGATTATGGTCGAATGTTTTGTGTAGGTTATTTATTTTACTTTTAATTTAATTATGACTTTATGGGTATATGTGTAAACATCAAAAACCTAATATGATTTTGTATCTAAATTTTTGTACAAAATAATGATATCGCATTTCAATGTGTAACCGTCGACGATTATATGTACATAAATAATATAAACTACATGATGATGTATTAATAATATGGCGATACATCTCAAACTACAAGAAGTGTGATGACAATATTATTATTGTTATAGGAGTATTTTGCGACAGTACGCGGTGTGTGTAGAAGAGACACGGTAAAGTAAAAATGTATTATACAATCCCATAGTTCTTAACCACGTTCTACCTTGATCAGCGCCGTAACGCGCGGACGCCGTGACTACAAACACGCGTACCGTCTAATGATTATATTCTACGAGACATCGTCGTACATTTGGCTACCATTAGGCCAGCGATACGCAAAAGCGTAAACACAATACTTCAGGTTACAGTGGAATATTCTGAGATTGATTCCTTGGCAAAATACGTTATACCACATAATCATTGATACTATCGATGTAAACGACGTATGACGGAATTGGAAAACACAAAAAAAAAATTATTATAGGTGTATAAACTTTTGTATTTTAATAAAAATGGCACAATATAGAAATCAGTTTGAATAAAAAAAAAATAATAAGAATAATATATATTTATAAAACTAGAATACAAAAAATTCAAAAAAATAAAGTATAAGTTTTATTCGTTTTGTTTGATATTAATAGTTGTATGTACAGTAGATTAGCATTAACGTTGAAAGTGACGTTTTGTACGACGAATTATTCGAGCAGCGCGTCGGCGTGTAGGTATATAAGTAACACGTATCATGATCTTTAAACTATACCGCTGTATTTGATCTTCATCAACGTCCATAGGTGTTTCGGTAGTTTCATTAGGTTCATCAATCTCCATAGGTGTTTCGGTAGTGTCACTTACCCAATCATGTGTTATCCTTAACTGTCCGGACGGGGCCAACTGTATTTGTGAATCTGTATTATTTAAGTTGAGCATGTTAAATTGAACCTGTAACGATTCTACGCTGCTCTCGTCGTATACGTTAAGGACATCCATCGCTCTTGTACCTGCAGCAGTTATTATGTTTTCGTGATCTAAAGTGCTGGCGTAACGTAACCGCTGCAATAGTCTAATATTCAACGATTTTCGATGATGTACTCTACTCCGATTGATTGCAAAACATATACTGACTATACGTCTTAAATAAGGATATGTCGTTTTAAAGTTATTTAACTCTTACTATTTACACCGATACTGTATCAAAAATGAACATTTTTTTTTTTGAATATAGGGATATACGACTAGAGCATATAAACCGTGTAAACGTATTAACAGTCTAATAGTCGACATTTTCCCAAAGTTTTGAATATAAACTTTTTTCTAAAGGTTGGTGAATTCAACCTCTTCTCACAAAATAAAATTATCATTGTCGTCGTCGAATGGTAACGACTAACGATACCGAAAACATTTACACATTAGTATATTACACCGTCAACTGCAATAGGTTTTCATAAAACGTAAAATCACAAGATTAGCAGTATTCATAGTTGCCGTTCGCGCATGCAAGTTTCGCGTGCAGCGTAGTACGGCGGGTGATTTCGGGATTTTACGTTTCTCGATTCTCAGAGTTGACGGTCCACTTTACGTTGCACCGATCGTTTTTACGTTAAAATCGCGAAATCAGTATTCAGTAGTGTTTATAGTTGACGGTCGAGCATGCACGTATAACGTACAATTTTTAAAAAGGGCGATTTTACGTTTCTCGATTTTCATAGTTGACGGTACAATTTTACACCGTCAACAGTCAGTTTCCGTGAAACGTTAAGCCACAAAATAATTTGTGTTCATAATATAGTTTAACGTTCATGCATGCGCGTTACGCCGTTACGTGTATAACGTAGTAGGTATGGTTCAAATAGTGCATTTATGCGATTTTACGTTACTCGAGTAACAGAGTAGACAGTATTGAGTATACACTAAACACCATGAACAGTCGGTTATCGTGAAACGTAAAAACACGAAATCGCAGAAGTGTTCATAGATGATGTTTGCGCATGCCCCTTATGTGTATATAGCGTAGTACGATTCAAATTGAGCATTCATGCGAATTTCATTACTCGAAATTCAGAATGGACAGTATACATTGTACTCTACAATATAATAATCGGTTTTACGAAAAAATCGCGAAATCAGTGGCTTATAGTTGACGGTCGAGCATGAACGTTACGCTCATAGCGTTCGGTTTAAAAATGGGCGATTTAGCGATTTAACGTTTCTTAATTTTCAGAATCGACTGTACACTTTAGGACTTAGCCTTTAGGTGGTCACCAATGTCTGACTTAAATGTGTATTCGTCGACGTTTAAACACCTCGTCGATGAAGTCAACGTTGTCACTAAATATTTTTCTTACAAACGTGATATTCGGGGAGAGTGCATCACCTCAAAAATCATTTTTAAATGTCGACGATGACGCGCCGTTCACTATTGACGGTACACATACACCGCAGCAGTCGGTGTTCGTGAAACGTAAAATTACGAAATCAGAAGTGTTCATAGTTTACGTTTGCGCATGCGCGTTATGTGTACATATATGGCATATTATAGTACGGTTCAAATAGGGTATTTATACGATTTTACATTAGGTACTTGAAATTCAGAGTGGACAGTACACATTACACCGTCAACAGTCGGTTTTACGTAAAGTCGCGAAATCAGTGGTGTTTATTGTGGACAGTCGCGCATACACGTTACGCCTATTAACGCCTTACATTCAGTGCCGGATTAAGTGTTTCTTATAAATATTTAAAAAAATATAATATTCTGCGTTAGAATTGAACCGGGAGGCTATAAACGTATCATTGTACCTCCTTCCCACCTCGACTCTAACCCATTGAACAATATAGTCAATACTGTTATATTTAAATTATGACATTCCGCTGCGTGGACAGTTTTGGTAGCGCAGCGGGCCTTTTTTTTTTTTTTTTGTATATTGTATTAATGTATATATGTGTCCATCTATATTATTATTAAATAGTATCATAAAGATAATGCTCTTGTCAATAATGGATTCAACTTATTTTTCGAATGTACAATATCTTAAATATCAGTAAAGAAATAATTATCTGTAAAAAACGAAAAAATGATATTCGTACAAAATTCGATATTTTTATATTATTTTCATTGAAGTAGTCACTATATCAAAATTATTGTACATTGAAATATTAAAAAATGTATGTTATATTTAAATAAATATTAAACTTGAAACAATATACATCGATAAAATATTTAGAAAAAAATTGATAATTGCAACGGAGTCAGACATTATAAAAATAATATTAAATTTTTAAAATATAATTATCATTTTAAAGTGAGTTGTAGCTATGTAAAATATTACAACTTTTAAACGTTCATAAATCACTTTAAAATGATAATATCAATAAAATGAATAAAATGAATCGTGTTCGTGATACGTAAAATAACGAAATCATAAGTGTTCGCAGTGTACGTTCGCGCATGCGTGATATGCGTGCAGCGTAGTACGGTTCAAACACAAGCGATTACAGTATTTTACATTTCTCGATTTTCTGAGTTGACTGTACACTTTAAGAGGTCACCAGTGTCAGACTTAAATGTGTATTCATAGTCGTTTAAACACCGCGTCAATGAGGCTCTACTCTACTCGGATTCAACGCGAACGCGCGATCGAACAGTGCTCGACGTTCGGTGTACAGTCAACTCAGAAAATCGAGAAATGTAAAATACTGTAATCGCTTGTGTGATTAATAATAATGTGTGATAAATAATAGTAATCGTAAATTTTAGAAAAAGTTTTTTCCACCGACCGATCGGTGTGCGCTCTGGGTTACGCGGTATAAAGAGCGCGTCGCGCGGCAACATAGAGCCACTGTCGCCGGTAACCGTACGGTGTACATGCTGTTTTTTACGTCGTACTACGCGTTAATAATTATCATTTAAAAGTGAGTTGTAGCTATGTAAAATATTACAACATTTAAACGTTCATAAATCACTTTAAAATGATAATATCAATAAAATCATATGACATCTCCTAAAGAATATTCTTAGCATTAAATTTTCTAATAGACAAATGTACTCTAGTATCAAAGCTAACATCAAAAAATGTGATGACAGAGACAACACGTACGGGTAGAACGTACTCTTAATTATAGTTATTAACAAAAATAATTTTTATCGACATTTATAAAAAGAAAAAAAACTAAAAAAAATTGAAAACCATATTATTGACTACTTAATATATCGTGTATGCACAAGTACATACACAAAAAAAAAAAAAAAAAATAATAATAATGTTCAAGATATTGACATAATATTTTATATTCAAGATCTTGTCATTCAATTTATTTCCAGAAGTTCTGTTATGTCGTTTTTACGTCTTTAATGAATTTAACTAATTTTTTTTTTTTTCCGATTTTCTTTGGTTTTGTCAAATGCGTCTAGCATCGTGTTTGTTTTGAATTAAGGAACATAATATATGTTGAGGTAAAATGCCCATGTGATTGTAAATTGTAATTACCAATAAAATGTTATTTTTACTGGCTTGTGGTCAGAACTGTGCCCTGCAAGTGTTTCTTGCTTGGTTCTACTAAACGGAAACGATTTTGTCACTACAACGTCTAAGATATCTGGTCGTCTATTTCTATCCGTAGGAATATGAGTAGGATCTTTTGGTCCAAGTATTGTGTAACGGTTTTCGGCAATCCAAGTATTAAGTTTGCGTCCACTTGGGTTGTCGACACGACAGCCCCAATTATGGTGTTTAGAGTTTAGGTCTCCGGCAATGATAACTGATTCGTTTCGACCCATTAGTTTAACGAAGTCATCGATATTCATTTTTTTTGGGCGGTCGATAAGCGCTTACCATCAATGTTGGTTTATTATTAATGATAATCGAAACCGCTACGACATCCAGACACTCTAAACAAAGATCGTCTAAAGGTATTTGCGTCTGCGAAATAATATTCTCGCGAACTAGTAAGGCTACGCCACCCACACCACGATGTATTTCGTCGACAAAACCGTCTACGGAATATGTTGTCTCTCGATTTACGCGATATATTTTGTAATCGGGTATATCAATATTGTGGGTATTCTTTAAATGAGTTTCAGTTATTGATGCAACATCTACGTTGTGCTCTCTTAGAATTTTGTTTAATTCATCTGTTTTATTTCTTAATCCGTTAACGTTCCAATTTAATACAACTATTGTTTTATGGTCGTTCATCTTAGTATTTATGAGATGCTCTTATAAGATCTGAAGTACCGAGCATCGATTTAGACAAGCGCAGGCCACTTGATCTATACACACTTATATACTATATTACTACATACTATTATACCATCGTTGAAATTAGTCTGTTTCTCATCTAATTCTACGTATTCACAAGTCAAAGTCTCCAACAGACCTATGCAACTCATCAACCAATTTTTAAGCTGGCTGCACACGGAACGGTTTGACAACGCGCGTTTTCGGATTATGATCCGCGGTGATTAGAAACCGCTTCCGCGGCTTGCTTGCATACATAAGTGGTTTTAAAATCGGTTTTTAAATGTTTTTTACAAGACTGCCGCTAACAAACCACCGCGATCAAACCACTCCGTGCGTAGCCCGCTTTACACAAATCAGTTGGCGCTCTTATTCACAGAACAGAAATTAAATAGAATCGACACTCGTCGTGTAAATATGTTAATATGTGATATACAGTAAATATGAACGAAAGTAATATAATTATATAAGTAAATGCATGCAATATATTTTCACAAATACACAAGGTAATACACGGAGTTTGATCGGTCGGCCGTCGGAAATAACTTTTTAAAAAAATTACTATTACTATTATTATTTCGTTTAACTGGTACTTGGTCGTTTTTGCGGTGCTCCTACGGAATTTGAGCGTGTACCCGTAAACGACGCTCGGTGGCGGACCAGTCGGATGAAAACTTTTTTAAAAAATTACTATTACTATTATTATCATCTCTTATATGTATATATATTATATATATACATATTCAGAGTGACGCCGTCACCCTAACCCGGGAGAGACTCAGTTCTCGACCAAACTACTGGACAGAGTCTGTCGCGCGCGCGAGCCCGTACGTGTATTTATACCGTGTATCCCCACTCTTATCATACATTATGGTTACGTCGTACTACGAGTATAACGAAAAGCGCTCTTGATTGTACGAGCCACTGTCGCCGGTAACCGTACGGTGTACATGCTGTTTTTTACATCGTACTACGCGTATATAGTTATTGTTATGACTAACATTATGGTTACGTAATTGTATGACGTCAACGTTGACGACGTACAAATATTTTAAAAACAAACGTGTTATATCGCTGCAGCCGTATTTTGATGTTAGCTTTGATACTAGAGTACATTTGTCTATTAGAAAATTTAATGCTAAGAATATTCTTTAGGAGATGTCATATGATTTTATTGATATTATCATTTTAAAGTGATTTATGAACGTTTAAATGTTGTAATATTTTACATAGCTACAACTCACTTTTAAATGATAATTATTAACGCGTAGTACGACGTAAAAAACAGCATGTACACCGTACGGTTACCGGCGACAGTGGCTCTATGTTGCCGCGCGACGCGCTCTTTATACCGCGTAACCCAGAGCGCACACCGATCGGTCGGTGGAAAAAACTTTTTCTAAAATTTACGATTACTATTATTTATCACACATTATTATTAATCACACAAGCGATTACAGTATTTTACATTTCTCGATTTTCTGAGTTGACTGTACACCGAACGTCGAGCACTGTTCGATCGCGCGTTCGCGTTGAATCCGAGTAGAGTAGAGCCTCATTGACGCGGTGTTTAAACGACTATGAATACACATTTAAGTCTGACACTGGTGACCTCTTAAAGTGTACAGTCAACTCAGAAAATCGAGAAATGTAAAATACTGTAATCGCTTGTGTTTGAACCGTACTACGCTGCACGCATATCACGCATGCGCGAACGTACACTGCGAACACTTATGATTTCGTTATTTTACGTTTCACGGACACCGACTGCTGCGGTGTATGTGTACCGTCAACAGTGAACCGCCAGTCATCGTCGACGTTTACAAATGATTTTTTTAGTGCGCTTTCCGAATATCCCACTTACACACATATTCAGAGTGACGCCGTCACCCTAACCCGGGAGAGACTCAGTTCTCGACCAAACTACTGGACAGAGTCTGTCGCGCGCGCGAGCCCGTACGTGTATTTATACCGTGTATCCCCACTCTTATCATACATTATGGTTACGTCGTACTACGAGTATAACGAAAAGCGCTCTTGATTGTACGAGCCACTGTCGCCGGTAACCGTACGGTGTACATGCTGTTTTTTACATCGTACTACGCGTATATAGTTATTGTTATGACTAACATTATGGTTACGTAATTGTATGACGTCAACGTTGACGACGTACAAATATTTTAAAAACAAACGTGTTATATCGCTGCAGCCGTACCCAAATCGGTAGAAAATATTATGTTTTTTATAAAAAACTTCTTTTACATACTAAAGCCGTATATAATATATAGATGACGGTTCTTTTTAATGCGATCACAATGTGTGCGATGTAAAATTAAAAACAAATTTAATTTTCAAGACTACAAGTGTTTCAAAGAGTTGAAACCGTTGTTTAAACACTTTAAACGGCGATCGCGTGCGGTACACGATTCAAGATTTGGAATTCGCCGACCAATCGGCCGTTCGGCAGTATACGTACTGCTACCATCCGATTCTGTTTTTGGCGTTAGTGTTGTGGTGCAACGAAGAATTCTAAGTCGACGTTACAAGAATTCGGAAATTTCCAAAGTCAATTGGACGTAGACGATATATTTGTAGACATATCGCATGAAACGATCTCGTTCAACACGATCAGGCATTACGAAACCGATCCAAATACCGGATTACTGGTAAACACGTACGAACAACCCGTAAACGGATATCATTTCTATTCACAAATACGTAACGAAGACGAACGGTTGTACGTAAAACAAATGACGGGCGAAACCGACCTCAACCAGATGTATTATATATTGCAAAAATTTAAAGAAAGTTTACTGTTTAAACCGAATCGCGTATGTAACTATACATCGAAATTGATCAATATATGCGTTTTATATCTAGTGTTGGAAAGTCACGGCATACCGGTACGTGGTAATTATCTATCGTACGTGGATACTAATATTATAAGTTTTATGATAGATTGCATAGTCCGTAGCCGTATATTGAGTCATTGGAAACACAACCCGTGTACAAAACAATTGATATCCGATTTAATTACAAATTATAACAAAAACAACATGTTGGTCACGGTGTGTAAGTTCGAAACGGCGCGGGAACGAGCTCAGTTCCTATGCGATCAAATAAAACAACATGGTAATTTTACCAAGTCCATATCGTATTCAGAATACGAAAAACTCATAAAGCGTTTCGAAAACCGAATACACGATCAAATGTATTATAATTTCGATAAAATGTTCTTGATGAGTTTAATCGAATTACCTAGTTTTACAGCCATAATAGATACAGCCGCAATGTCTTATGTATAATATATAATTTTTTTCACCAAACACTCGCGATTGTGACCAATTTCTATATAGAATACAGGAATCCGTGTTTTACATCTAGTGTAATTTTATCGCCTTGCGTGAGCATCAGTCGTCGCACAATTGTATAGTACACCATGTGTAACACGATTTCATAACAGAAACGTATGTCATTCAACGACATCGCAGCCACCGAACATGATCGGATTCGGATCTGAACGTGTGTATTGTAAGACCATCGTTGTGGCACGTGAGACGGGCAGCTAATAGCGATACACCCGTAACACGGGACCCACGTGCCCGAAGGCAGTCTTGGGTCTCTGGAACCATGCCATCTGCGCACTAAGTCAAACGTACACACGTCCAGTCACTTCTGCGGAACGTAATCCGCGCAACACTCGATATACCGTCAAAAGACGGTATCGAGGTGCGCGAATTTTTACGAATATACATTCTGTGATCATGAAACACGAGCGTGCGTATCATGGTAACAAACAACGTTCGACAGACTGATGAACGAGGATCATATATATATGTGTGTGCGTACATGTTCTCTAGAAACACTCGCAACAAACACTGATGCGGGATCGTCGAACGCGACTGCTTTATATACAAACGGTTCGACACACACACACGTACGTGATTCGAATTACGACGTTATTAACCGGTGTACCGGTTGATATTCACGTCCACAGTAGCCGTGAACGTTATGTAGTACACGGTGGTTTCGACGGAATGTTATCGATTTATCGATTTTAATATATTACACGTGATTCCTAAAATTTTAATTCATTGATTTTTAAAAGTGGTGGGGATGCCGATATCGGTATAAATACTCGTGCGGGCTCGCGCGCGCGACAGACTCTGTCCAGTAGTTAGGTCGAGAACTGAGTCTCTCCCGGGTCGGGGTGACGGCGTCCTCTGTCCATGTATATAATATACATATATAGAGGAGAGGAGAGGAGAGGGAAGTAATAATATTTCGCACCGGTCTCCGGCGACGGTCCGTTTTTTCAGGAAAGTTTTTTTTTCCAACGAGACCGCTTTATGTGGTACACGGTACGGTGTACGGCGACGATCCGTCGGAACTACCGTGTACCACTTGACGTTCACGTCCACTAATAATAATAATAATAATAATATTCGAGTCCGCTGTCGGTTGCGGCGACGGTCCGTTTTTTCAGGAAAGTTTTTTTTCCAACGAGACCGCTTTATGTGGTACACGGTACGGTGTACGGCGACGATCCGTCGGAACTACCGTGTACCACATAACGTTCACGTCCACTGTAGCCGTGAAAATCAAGTGGTACATGGTGGTCCCGACGGTTCGTCGTCGTACACCGGACCGTGTACCACATGCGCATCACGTTTATTTGTATTACACTTATGTTTGCATTAAACACACACACACACACATAAACACGCACAGCGTAGTTTTTTTCATTATACATTTATCGTATATTTTGTGTTTCGTATACATGATCGTAGGTTATGTTGCATCGCATATATATTTGTATTAAACGGATACAACACGATTGTGTTTTATTAGAGCGCACTAAAAAAATCATTTGTAAACGTCGACGATGACTGGCGGTTCACTGTTAACGTACACATACACCGCAGCAGTCGGTGTTCATGAAACGTAAAATAACGAAATCAGAAGTGTTCGCAGTGTACGTTCGCGCATGCGTGATATGCGTGCAGCGTAGTACGGTTCAAACACAAGCGATTACAGTATTTTACATTTCTCGATTTTCTGAGTTGACTGTACACTTTAAGAGATCACCAGTGTCAGACTTAAATGTTTAAACATAGTCGTTTAAACACCGCGTCAATGAGGCTCTACTCTACTCGGATTTAACGCGAACGCGCGATCGAACAGTGCTCGACGTTCGGTGTACAGTCAACTCAGAAAATCGAGAAATGTAAAATACTGTAATCGCTTGTGTGATTAATAATAATGTGTGATAAATAATAGAAATAGTAAATTTTAGAAAAAGTTTTTTCCACCGACCGATCGGTGTGCGCTCTGGGTTACGCGGTATAAAGAGCGCGTCGCGCGGCAACATAGAGCATGTAACCCGTTTTCGTACCGGGTACAGTACCCCGTAACATTATACCGGGTACACGATATAAAACGCGGGGTACGCGACAATATTGAGCGTGTAACCCATACTTTTATCGGCCGCCGTAGTTCGTAATTATTAATATTATTATTTATTATTACTATTACTATCACTTTATAGTTACGTGCTTATATTGCCGGCATCGTGCGGTTTATGATACGGGCCCATATTCATGTCGATCGGTTCTAAAATTTACTATTATTATTATCGCGTTACGGGTTACGTGTTCTATATTACGACGTAACGCGCGTTTTATATCGTGTACCCGGTACGAAAACGGGTTACATGCTCTATGTCGCCGCGCGACGCGCTCTTTATACCGCGTAACACGGCGATCCGATCCGGTCGGCGGAAAAAACTTTTTCTAAAATTTACTATTACTATTATTATTAATTACTATTATTATCGCGTTACTGGTTATATGCTCTATTTATAAATTTATAATTTATAAATAACAAAATAGTTACGTAAAAAATTTAAAAAACTTAATTACATACATTTTTTTTTATAATTTTAAAATTTTTGTAAAAAAAAGTTGAATGTTATGCCATTCAATTAATATGTCCATACTTATAAATGTAAAAAAATGGATTTAAATATCTATTTAAATTTCTACTGAATTACTAAGGATGATATGGGACTTTTAGGACATTGGAACAAGTAATGCATACTAAAAAACGATACAGGTTGCCGTAAAACGACCATGTACCACATGCGTTTCACGGCTACAGTGGACGTTGAAATCAAGTGGTACATGGTCGGTTTACCGTGTTTCGTTCGTCGTTTTAGCATGTACCCGTGTACGTGTATGTGCAATCGTAATAACCACACTCCGATACGACCGCGATAAGAGTGGGGATACACGGTATAAATACACGTACGGGCTCGCGCGCGCGACAGACTCTGTCCAGTAGTTTGGTCGAGAACTGAGTCTCTCCCGGGTTAGGGTGACGGCGTCACTCTGAATATGTGTGTAAGTGGGATATTCGGAAAGCGCACTAAAAAAATCATTTGTAAACGTCGACGATGACTGGCGGTTCACTGTTGACGGTACACATACACCGCAGCAGTCGGTGTCCGTGAAACGTAAAATAACGAAATCATAAGTGTTCGCAGTGTACGTTCGCGCATGCGTGATATGCGTGCAGCGTAGTACGGTTCAAACACAAGCGATTACAGTATTTTACATTTCTCGATTTTCTGAGTTGACTGTACACTTTAAGAGGTCACCAGTGTCAGACTTAAATGTGTATTCATAGTCGTTTAAACACCGCGTCAATGAGGCTCTACTCTACTCGGATTCAACGCGAACGCGCGATCGAACAGTGCTCGACGTTCGGTGTACAGTCAACTCAGAAAATCGAGAAATGTAAAATACTGTAATCGCTTGTGTGATTAATAATAATGTGTGATAAATAATAGTAATCGTAAATTTTAGAAAAAGTTTTTTCCACCGACCGATCGGTGTGCGCTCTGGGTTACGCGGTATAAAGAGCGCGTCGCGCGGCAACATAGAGCCACTGTCGCCGGTAACCGTACGGTGTACATGCTGTTTTTTACGTCGTACTACGCGTTAATAATTATCATTTTAAAGTGAGTTGTAGCTATGTAAAATATTACAACATTTAAACGTTCATAAATCACTTTAAAATGATAATATCAATAAAATCATATGACATCTCCTAAAGAATATTCTTAGCATTAAATTTTCTAATAGACAAATGTACTCTAGTATCAAAGCTAACATCAAAAAATGTGATGACAGAGACAACACGTACGGGTAGAACGTACTCTTAATTATAGTTATTAACAAAAATAATTTTTATCGACATTTATAAAAAGAAAAAAAACTAAAAAAAATTGAAAACCATATTATTGACTACTTAATATATCGTGTATGCACAAGTACATACACAAAAAAAAAAAAAAAAAATAATAATAATGTTCAAGATATTGACATAATATTTTATATTCAAGATCTTGTCATTCAATTTATTTCCAGAAGTTCTGTTATGTCGTTTTTACGTCTTTAATGAATTTAACTAATTTTTTTTTTTTTCCGATTTTCTTTGGTTTTGTCAAATGCGTCTAGCATCGTGTTTGTTTTGAATTAAGGAACATAATATATGTTGAGGTAAAATGCCCATGTGATTGTAAATTGTAATTACCAATAAAATGTTATTTTTACTGGCTTGTGGTCAGAACTGTGCCCTGCAAGTGTTTCTTGCTTGGTTCTACTAAACGGAAACGATTTTGTCACTACAACGTCTAAGATATCTGGTCGTCTATTTCTATCCGTAGGAATATGAGTAGGATCTTTTGGTCCAAGTATTGTGTAACGGTTTTCGGCAATCCAAGTATTAAGTTTGCGTCCACTTGGGTTGTCGACACGACAGCCCCAATTATGGTGTTTAGAGTTTAGGTCTCCGGCAATGATAACTGATTCGTTTCGACCCATTAGTTTAACGAAGTCATCGATATTCATTTTTTTGGGCGGTCGATAAGCGCTTACCATCAATGTTGGTTTATTATTAATGATAATCGAAACCGCTACGACATCCAGACACTCTAAACAAAGATCGTCTAAAGGTATTTGCGTCTGCGAAATAATATTCTCGCGAACTAGTAAGGCTACGCCACCCACACCACGATGTATTTCGTCGACAAAACCGTCTACGGAATATGTTGTCTCTCGATTTACGCGATATATTTTGTAATCGGGTATATCAATATTGTGGGTATTCTTTAAATGAGTTTCAGTTATTGATGCAACATCTACGTTGTGCTCTCTTAGAATTTTGTTTAATTCATCTGTTTTATTTCTTAATCCGTTAACGTTCCAATTTAATACAACTATTGTTTTATGGTCGTTCATCTTAGTATTTATGAGATGCTCTTATAAGATCTGAAGTACCGAGCATCGATTTAGACAAGCGCAGGCCACTTGATCTATACACACTTATATACTATATTACTACATACTATTATACCATCGTTGAAATTAGTCTGTTTCTCATCTAATTCTACGTATTCACAAGTCAAAGTCTCCAACAGACCTATGCAACTCATCAACCAATTTTTAAGCTGGCTGCACACGGAACGGTTTGACAACGCGCGTTTTCGGATTATGATCCGCGGTGATTAGAAACCGCTTCCGCGGCTTGCTTGCATACATAAGTGGTTTTAAAATCGGTTTTTAAATGTTTTTTACAAGACTGCCGCTAACAAACCACCGCGATCAAACCACTCCGTGCGTAGCCCGCTTTACACAAATCAGTTGGCGCTCTTATTCACAGAACAGAAATTAAATAGAATCGACACTCGTCGTGTAAATATGTTAATATGTGATATACAGTAAATATGAACGAAAGTAATATAATTATATAAGTAAATGCATGCAATATATTTTCACAAATACACAAAATATGAATGCATCAAGTTATATAATATGGTGCTTAGGAGGTGCTGTGTACTGCGTGTTGCCTATACAAAAGTCGTATGAATTTACATGTAAATTTAAGGGGGAGGTGATCCAGAACATACTTTTCATACTAGTATCATAAAGATTACTCTTGTCAATAATGGATTGAAATATTGATAAAAGATGTTTATCTTAAATGTACGTGCTTTTTTATAAAATATCAAATTTAAAAATCAGTATTAAAGTCGAAAAAAATCATAAACAAACAAACACAACAGTCGTATCGAGCGAAGCGTCGAGTCGTTTTTTTCCGTGAACCTATACACAGGAGGCGTGTTATATTTTTTTAATAATGTATAAAATAATTATAATAATTTGTCTGATGGCGAGTGTAAAAACCGCGAGTGTTGAAAATTCGTTTATAATGTGGACGCCACCGCAGCCATCGTCGTCGTTACTGTCATCGTCGCCGGCGCCGGTGCGTTGTCCACACCCAGTACGTTGCATATTATTATTGTATCCATATTATTGAATAGAATAATGATATATAATTTCAATGTGTATTCGTCGAAGTTTACACACCTCGTCGATGATGTCGACGCGGTCACTAAATTTTTTTCTTACAAGTGGGATATTCGGAGAGCGCACTAAAAAAATCATTTGTAAACGTCGACGATGACTGGCGGTTCACTGTTGACGGTACACATACACCGCAGCAGTCGGTGTCCGTGAAACGTAAAATAACGAAATCAGAAGTGTTCGCAGTGTACATTCGAACATGCGTGATATGCGTGCAGCGTAGTACGGTTCAAACACAAGCGATTACAGTATTTTACATTCCTCGATTTTCTGAGTTGACTGTACACTTTAAGAGGTCACCAGTGTCAGACTTAAATGTGTATTCATAGTTGTTTAAACACCGCGTCAATGAGGCTCTACTCTAGTCGGATTCAACGCGAACGCGCGATCGAACAGTGCTCGACGTTCGGTGTACAGTCAACTCAGAAAATCGAGAAATGTAAAATACTGTAATCGCTTGTGTGATTAATAATAATGTGTGATAAATAATAGTAATAGTAAATTTTAGAAAAAGTTTTTTCCACCGACCGATCGGTGTGCGCTCTGGGTTACGCGGTATAAAGAGCGCGTCGCGCGGCAACATAGAGCATGTTACCCGATGATAACCTGATAAAGTCCTTGTTTCAAACAATAGTGCTAACAAATATTTACGTGTATGGTCGACGATGACTGGCGGTTCACTGTTGACGGTACACATACACCGCAGCAGTCGGTGTTCGTGAAACGTAAAATAACGAAATCAGAAGTGTTCGCAGTGTATGTTCGCGCATGCGTGATATGCGTGCAGCGTAGTACGGTTCAAACACAAGCGATTACAGTATTTTACATTTACGCGTAGTACGACGTAAAAAACAGCATGTACACCGTACGGTTACCGGCGACAGTGGCTCGTACAATCAAGAGCGCTTTTCGTTATACTCGTAGTACGACGTAACTATAATGTTAGTCATAACAATAACTACCGGTGTTCCGCATATCGTCTTATTGTCTATAAAAGGATGCCACACGCAAGGACAGATTCATTATACCCGGAACTTTTCATGCGTGCACATCACGTTCTTATTTTATACAAGTTAACATTAATCGTGATTTTTTTAGTTTATGCAAATTCTGTATTTGTTTGATTTAGTTGTGTATTTTTCTTCAGCAATCATTACAGTTGTATATTCGTAAGAACTCGCGCACCTCGGCGTTCCACGACATCCAAGTCTTGCTTGTGACGTCTACGACGCCGAATATGTGTAAAGTGCGCGGGTTGCGTTCCACAGAAGTGGCGGGACGCGCGTACGTTTGACTTAGTGCGCAGATGGCATGGTTCCGGAGACCCGACGATCGGTCGGCGTGCGTCTGTCACTCGACGGACCGCGCCCCGGTCAAGGGTCCCGCGTTACGGGTGTATCGCTATTAGCTGCCCGTCTCGCGTGCCACTATGATGGTCTTACAACGCGTGCGTCTCCGGCCCGTATCCGATTACGTTCGGTGGCTGTGACGTCGTTGAATGACATACAAACTGTAACTGATTTGTTGTAAACAAAAAAAATATACTCATATAGTCATATTATACACATACATTTATGCACTGCTAAAAAGTCAAGATTTTTTTTCACAACTCTCTTTTAATTGACACAAACCATACACGTAAATATTTGTTAGCACTATTGTTTGAAACAAGGTCTTTATCAGGTATACACATAAAAGTCGACCACCGGCAGCACGAAACACAGTACACCCAAACCGAAGTTTCGTGTTTGCCTACCGTAATATTACAATATAGACACATATCTGACATCGAGTCAAAGTATATTATGCCACATTCATATTCAGCCGATTGAGTAGTATGTAAATTTAGAAAAATCTATAAAAGTGCGACCAACGAATGATTTTTTCGTTACAAAACAAGACTTTGTTGGAATAATATTATTTTATCATATATGTAGTTCAAATTGTTTTAATGACTACTTATCGAAAAAATTGAAACTCCTTCACACAGAAGCGGCGATTTGTAAATTAAATACAAACTACAAACATATGTAAACAAACACTAAAGCTATTACCTATACTAATATCACATCACCAACACAGTGGGTAGGATATGTAGTGCAGGTGATTATGGTCGAATGTTTTGTGTAGGTTATTTATTTTACTTTTAATTTAATTATGACTTTATGGGTATATGTGTAAACATCAAAAACCTAATATGATTTTGTATCTAAATTTTTGTACAAAATAATGATATCGCAATTCAATGTGTAACCGTCGACGATTATATGTACATAAATAATATAAACTACATGATGATGTATTAATAATATGTCGATACATCTCAAACGACAAGAAGTGTGATGACAATATTATTATTGTTATAGGAGTATTTTGCGACAGTACGCGGTGTGTGTAGAAGAGACACGGTAAAGTAAAAATGTATTATACAATCCCATAGTTCATAACCACGTTCTACCTTGATCAGCGCCGTAACGCGCGGACGCCGTGACTACAAACACGCGTACCGTCTAATGATTATATTCTACGAGACATCGTCGTACATTTGGCTACCATTAGGCCAGCGATACGCAAAAGCGTAAACACAATACTTCAGGTTACAGTGGAATATTCTGAGATTGATTCCTTGGCAAAGTACGTTATACCACATAATCATTGATACTATCGATGTAAACGACGTATGACGGAATTGGAAAACACAAAAAAAAAATTATTATAGGTGTATAAACTTTTGTATTTTAATAAAAATGGCACAATATAGAAATCAGTTTGAATAAAAAAAAAATAATAAGAATAATATATATTTATAAAACTAGAATACAAAAAATTCAAAAAAATAAAGTATAAGTTTTATTCGTTTTGTTTGATATTAATAGTTGTATGTACAGTAGATTAGCATTAACGTTGAAAGTGACGTTTTGTACGACGAATTATTCGAGCAGCGCGTCGGCGTGTAGGTATATAAGTAACACGTATCATGATCTTTAAACTATACCGCTGTATTTGATCTTCATCAACGTCCATAGGTGTTTCGGTAGTTTCATTAGGTTCATCAATCTCCATAGGTGTTTCGGTAGTGTCACTTACCCAATCATGTGTTATCCTTAACTGTCCGGACGGGGCCAACTGTATTTGTGAATCTGTATTATTTAAGTTGAGCATGTTAAATTGAACCTGTAACGATTCTACGCTGCTCTCGTCGTATACGTTAAGGACATCCATCGCTCTTGTACCTGCAGCAGTTATTATGTTTTCGTGATCTAAAGTGCTGGCGTAACGTAACCGCTGCAATAGTCTAATATTCAACGATTTTCGATGATGTACTCTACTCCGATTGATTGCAAAACATATACTGACTATACGTTTTAAATAAGGATATGTCGTTTTAAAGTTATTTAACTCTTACTATTTACACCGATACTGTATCAAAAATGAACATTTTTTTTTTTGAATATCGGGATATACGACTAGAGCATATAAACCGTGTAAACGTATTAACAGTCAATTGTCGACATTTTCCCAAAGTTTTGAATATAAACTTTTTTCTAAAGGTTGGTGAATTCAACCTCTTCTCACAAAATAAAATTATCATTGTCGTCGTTGAATGGTAACGACTAACGATACCGAAAACATTTACACATTAGTACATTACACCGTCAACTGCAGTAGGTTTTCATAAAACGTAAAATCACAAGATTAGCAGTATTCATAGTTGCCGTTCGCGCATGCAAGTTTCGCGTGCAGCGTAGTACGGCGGGTGATTTCGGGATTTTACGTTTCTCGATTCTCAGAGTTGACGGTCCACTTTACGTTGCACCGGTCGTTTTTACGTTAAAATCGCGAAATCAGTATTCAGTAGTGTTTATAGTTGACGGTCGAGCATGCACGTATAACGTACAATTTTTAAAAAGGGCGATTTTACGTTTCTCGATTTTCATAGTTGACGGTACAATTTTACACCGTCAACAGTCAGTTTCCGTGAAACGTTAAGCCACAAAATAATTTGTGTTCATAATATAGTTTAACGTTCATGCATGCGCGTTACGCCGTTGCGTGTATAACGTAGTAGGTATGGTTCAAATAGTGCATTTATGCGATTTTACGTTACTCGAGTAACAGAGTAGACAGTATTGAGTATACACTAAACACCATGAACAGTCGGTTATCGTGAAACGTAAAAACACGAAATCGCAGAAGTGTTCATAGATGATGTTTGCGCATGCCCCTTATGTGTATATAGCGTAGTACGATTCAAATTGAGCATTCATGCGAATTTCATTACTCGAAATTCAGAATAGACAGTATACATTGTACTCTACAATATAATAATCGGTTTTACGAAAAAATCGCGAAATCAGTGGCTTATAGTTGACGGTCGAGCATGAACGTTACGCTCATATAGCGTTCGGTTTAAAA
The DNA here is from genome assembly GCF_020882245.1 of Rhopalosiphum padi. NCBI lineage: Eukaryota > Metazoa > Arthropoda > Insecta > Hemiptera > Aphididae > Rhopalosiphum > Rhopalosiphum padi. The sequence goes on from NC_083599.1 coordinate 35,804,220, forward strand.
ATGGGCGATTTAGCGATTTAACGTTTCTTAATTTTCAGAATCGACTGTACACTTTAGGACTTAGCCTTTAGGTGGTCACCAATGTCTGACTTTTTGCGCTCTTGATTGTACGAGCCACTGTCGCCGGTAACCGTACGGTGTACATGCTGTTTTTTACGTCGTACTACGCGTATATAGTTATTGTTATGACTAACATTATGGTTTCGTAATTGTATGACGTCAACGTTGACGACGTACAAATATTTTAAAAACAAACGTGTTATATCGCTGCAGCCGTACCCAAATCGGTAGAAAATATTATGTTTTTTATAAAAAACTTCTTTTACATACTAAAGCCGTATATAATATATAGATGACGGTTCTTTTTAATGCGATCACAATGTGTGCGATGTAAAATTAAAAACAAATTTAATTTTCAAGACTACAAGTGTTTCAAAGAGTTGAAACCGTTGTTTAAACACTTTAAACGGCGATCGCGTGCGGTACACGATTCAAGATTTGGAATTCGCCGACCAATCGGCCGTTCGGCAGTATACGTACTGCTACCATCCGATTCTGTTTTTGGCGTTAGTGTTGTGGTGCAACGAAGAATTCTAAGTCGACGTTACAAGAATTCGGAAATTTCCAAAGTCAATTGGACGTAGACGATATATTTGTAGACATATCGCATGAAACGATCTCGTTCAACACGATCAGGCATTACGAAACCGATCCAAATACCGGATTACTGGTAAACACGTACGAACAACCCGTAAACGGATATCATTTCTATTCACAAATACGTAACGAAGACGAACGGTTGTACGTAAAACAAATGACGGGCGAAACCGACCTCAACCAGATGTATTATATATTGCAAAAATTTAAAGAAAGTTTACTGTTTAAACCGAATCGCGTATGTAACTATACATCGAAATTGATCAATATATGCGTTTTATATCTAGTGTTGGAAAGTCACGGCATACCGGTACGTGGTAATTATCTATCGTACGTGGATACTAATATTATAAGTTTTATGATAGATTGCATAGTCCGTAGCCGTATATTGAGTCATTGGAAACACAACCCGTGTACAAAACAATTGATATCCGATTTAATTACAAATTATAACAAAAACAACATGTTGGTCACGGTGTGTAAGTTCGAAACGGCGCGGGAACGAGCTCAGTTCCTATGCGATCAAATAAAACAACATGGTAATTTTACCAAGTCCATATCGTATTCAGAATACGAAAAACTCATAAAGCGTTTCGAAAACCGAATACACGATCAAATGTATTATAATTTCGATAAAATGTTCTTGATGAGTTTAATCGAATTACCTAGTTTTACAGCCATAATAGATACAGCCGCAATGTCTTATGTATAATATATAATTTTTTTCACCAAACACTCGCGATTGTGACCAATTTCTATATAGAATACAGGAATCCGTGTTTTACATCTAGTGTAATTTTATCGCCTTGCGTGAGCATCAGTCGTCGCACAATTGTATAGTACACCATGTGTAACACGATTTCATAACAGAAACGTATGTCATTCAACGACATCGCAGCCACCGAACATGATCGGATTCGGATCTGAACGTGTGTATTGTAAGACCATCGTTGTGGCACGTGAGACGGGCAGCTAATAGCGATACACCCGTAACACGGGACCCACGTGCCCGAAGGCAGTCTTGGGTCTCTGGAACCATGCCATCTGCGCACTAAGTCAAACGTACACACGTCCAGTCACTTCTGCGGAACGTAATCCGCGCAACACTCGATATACCGTCAAAAGACGGTATCGAGGTGCGCGAATTTTTACGAATATACATTCTGTGATCATGAAACACGAGCGTGCGTATCATGGTAACAAACAACGTTCGACAGACTGATGAACGAGGATCATATATATATGTGTGTGCGTACATGTTCTCTAGAAACACTCGCAACAAACACTGATGCGGGATCGTCGAACGCGACTGCTTTATATACAAACGGTTCGACACACACACACGTACGTGATTCGAATTACGACGTTATTAACCGGTGTACCGGTTGATATTCACGTCCACAGTAGCCGTGAACGTTATGTAGTACACGGTGGTTTCGACGGAATGTTATCGATTTATCGATTTTAATATATTACACGTGATTCCTAAAATTTTAATTCATTGATTTTTAAAAGTGGTGGGGATGCCGATATCGGTATAAATACTCGTGCGGGCTCGCGCGCGCGACAGACTCTGTCCAGTAGTTAGGTCGAGAACTGAGTCTCTCCCGGGTCGGGGTGACGGCGTCCTCTGTCCATGTATATAATATACATATATAGAGGAGAGGAGAGGAGAGGGAAGTAATAATATTTCGCACCGGTCTTCGGCGACGGTCCGTTTTTTCAGGAAAGTTTTTTTTTCCAACGAGACCGCTTTATGTGGTACACGGTACGGTGTACGGCGACGAGCTGTCGGAACTACCGTGTACCACTTGACGTTCACGTCCACTAATAATAATAATAATAATAATAATATTCGAGTCCGCTGTCGGTTGCGGCGACGGTCCGTTTTTTCAGGAAAGTTTTCAGCGAGACCGCGTTATGTGGTACACGGTCTGAAATCCGTCGTCGTTACGGCGGAACCACCGTGTACCACTTGATATTCACGGCTACAGTGGACGTGAATGTTATGTGGTACACGGTATAGTACCGACGGTTAGTCGTCGTATATCACACAGTGTACCCGTAAACGTAATAATAATAATAATAATAATAATAATAATAATAATAATATTCGAGTCCGCTGTCGGTTGCGGCGACGGTCCGTTTTTTCAGGAAAGTTTTTTTTCCAACGAGACCGCTTTATGTGGTACACGGTACGGTGTACGGCGACGATCCGTCGGAACTACCGTGTACCGGTTGATATTCACGTCCACAGTAGCCGTGAACGTTATGTGGTACACGGTGGTTCCGACGGTTAGTCGTCGTATATCACACAGTGTACCCGTAAACGTAATAATAATAATAATATCCGCGTCCGCTGTCGGCTGTGTCGACGGTTCGTTTTTCAGGAAAAAGTTTTCAGCGAGACCGATCTGACCGCGTTATGTGGCACGTGTTCCGATATACGACGACGAGCCGTCGGAAGCACCGTGTACCACATAACGTTCACGTCCACTGTAGCCGTGAAAATCAAGTGGTACATGGTGGTCCCGACGGTTCGTCGTCGTACACCGGACCGTGTACCACATGCGCATCACGTTTATTTGTATTACACTTATGTTTGCATTAAACACACACACACACATAAACACACACAAACATAAACACGCACAGCGTAGTTTTTTTCGTTATACATTTATCGTATATTTTGTGTTTCGTATACATGATCGTAGGTTATGTTGCATCGCATATATATTTGTATTAAACGGATACAACACGATTGTGTTTTCTGAATATTTTTTTAAAGTGCATAATTATATTTTATAAAACAGCGTTTCGTGACCAAAGTTTATGAAACTGACGCACGCGAGGCTCAATTGTTCAAATCAACAACCGTAAAATCAAAAAAAAAGAGATATCTTTTATTATATGCGTACACGCACATACAATCACGAATAGTAATGGTGGGGATACCGATATCGGTATAAATACTCGTGCGGGCTCGCGCGCGCGACAGACTCTGTCCAGTAGTTAGGTCGAGAACTGAGTCTCTCCCGGGTCGGGGTGACGGCGTCCTCTGTCCATGTATATAATATACATATATAGAGGAGAGGAGAGGAGAGGGAAGTAATAATATTTCGCACCGGTCTCCGGCGACGGTCCGTTTTTTCAGGAAAGTTTTTTTTCCAACGAGACCGCTTTATGTGGTACACGGTTCGGTGTACGGCGACGAGCCGTCGGAACTACCGTGTACCACTTGACGTTCACGTCCACTACTGATGATGATGATGATAATAATAATAATAATAATAATAATAATATTCGAGTCCGCTGTCGGTTGCGGCGACGGTCCGTTTTTCAGGAAAGTTTTTTTTCCAACGAGACCGCTTTATGTGGTATACGGTACGGTGTACGGCGACGAGCCGTCGGAACTACCGTGTACCACTTGATTTTCACGGCTACAGTGGACGTGAACGTTATGTGGTACACGGTAGTTCCGACGGCTCGTCGCCGTACATCGGAACACGTGCCACATAACGCGAATCTCGATCGGTTTCGGGAAACTTTTTCCCGAAACCGAGCCGTCGACCGCGAACTCGAATATTATTATTATTATTATTATTATTACGTTTACGGGTACACTGTGTGATATACGACGACTAACCGTCGGTACTACCGTGTACCACATAACATTCACGTCCACTGTAGCCGTGAAAATCAAGTGGTACACGGTGGTTCCGACGGTTCGTCGTCGTACACCGGACCGTGTACCACATAAAGCGGTCTCGTTGGAAAAAAAACTTTCCTGAAAAAACGGACCGTCGCCGCAACCGACAGCGGACTCGGATATTATTATTATTATTATTATTACGTTTACGGGTACACTGTGTGATATGCGACGACGACTAACCGTCGGTACTACCGTGTACCACATAACATTCACGTCCACTGTAGCCGTGAATATCAAGTGGTACACGGTGGTTCCGCCGTACCGACGACGGATTTCAGACTGTGTACCACATAACGCGGTCCGATCGGTCTCGCTGAAAACTTTCCTGAAAAAACGGACCGTCGCCGCAACCGACAGCGGACTCGAATATTATTATTATTATTATTATTATCATCATCACCAGTAGTAGCCGTGAACGTCAAGTGGTACACGGTAGTTCCGACGGCTCGTCGCCGTACACCGTACCGTGTACCACATAAAGCGGTCTCGTTGGAAAAAAAAACTTTCCTGAAAAAACGGACCGTCGCCGGAGACCGGTGCGAAATATTATTACTTCCCTCTCCTCTCCTCTCCTCTATATATGTATATTATATACATGGACAGAGGACGCCGTCACCCCGACCCGGGAGAGACTCAGTTCTCGACCTAACTACTGGACAGAGTCTGTCGCGCGCGCGAGCCCGCACGAGTATTTATACCGAACGCTGTCCGCATATCCCACCACCACCACCACAACAACCAACACTATTAAAAGCGATAAGACCTCGTCACGTCGTACGGGGGGGGGGGGGTCCGATGTACGGCGACACGCCGTCGAAACCACCGTGTACCACATAACGTCCACGGTTACTGTGGACGTGAATATCAACTGATACACGTAATTGGTTTGTATGTATCATTTATTACGTAATTTCAACGTTATATATAGTGATACAACATATAACACGAAATAATGAAAGCCACACTGGTCGTACATCCCGTTTTTCGTTTGTACATATTCAATCCTATAGTGTACGGACGTTTAAAAGACTTGTTTTCTGCTATTTATGTTTGCGATCGTATCCCGACACGGGACACGCGCGCTTTGTTGGTCTACAACGAAAACACTATTTTGAAAAAATCTTTATTTTTAGAAAGCTATCATCGGAACACGACCGACGTCGAAACCGATAAAATCGTAGACGATTATGTATCCACTACGTATCATCTACCAAAATCCGGTGTTAAAATGTATAATATACAAGACAAGGCGCCTAGGTTTTTATTATGGTTAGACACCGATATGCACGAACCCAATGTCTGTTGTACGGCCATGTACAAGTGTTCGAACATCGGACAATTGCCTATAGCCATCAGAGTAGCGTCGGATTGGGCCAGACGATATACGATTATACCGTCTTGTGGTTTGCGTAATTTGCGCGTGGTCGTTCTCGATTTGGATCAAACACTCATAGACGACAATCCCATCGCTTGTAAATTACTCAAAAATTACAAAAACGTTTTGAACACGGCTCGAGAACATTACGATTTTATAGTTTTATGGTCGCACGGTAGTTCGTTACACGTAAACAACCACGTCGCGCAGTTGGGTTTTAATTTCGATTTGATATTAAACGAAGACGAGAGTCTACGCGGTAATAAATACGTACAAAATTGTAAAAACTTGTTGAACATCTACAATCGTATAAGTACCGATTGTCGTATAGTGTACGCGGTTCTAGTCGACGATTCGCCGTATAATTGGACACCGGAGTACGACGCGCTAGTGGTGCCCGTGCGCGGTATAAACGACGTACTACCAGTAAGTCATGTATTATATAAATTGAAGAGGTGATTTAAAAATCGTATACTCTGTTGCGGACCGTTCCTGCGTACACATCGCTTTTCATAATCGTTTTAATTTTCCCGCTCATCGTCGACATGGCTTACACGAATACAGCGTCTCCGTCGTCGTCGTCATCATCATCACCATCACCACCTTTATCATCACCATCATATTTTTCATTATCGACGTCGCGAAAACGATCGAGGGGGTCTGTGAACAAAACGGTGACAAAAATCGTAGATTACGTTTACGCACGCGTTCCGCGGCCGTGATCGAAGAAACGGATACGACTACGACAACGACTACGACTACGACAACGACGACCACCACAACGGAACCACCATCACCATCATCATCACCACCACCACCACCACTGACGACGACGACGACGACGGCGCCGCCGACGACGACGACGACGACGACGATAATCACCAACACCGCAACGGGCTCTACTCTTGAAGACGTGATAAATTCTATTGATTTTTATTTACCGTCTACATCTGGATATTCGGCGTGTACTCTGGAACGAGGCGGCGGCGATGACGACGACGACGACGACGAAGTTATCGATGTCGATGCGATACCGTCGTCGCAACCCGACGGCGGTCCGGTGAAGACTTCGATATTTACGGGATCGATCGAAGTGCTCGAATCACAACGTGATTTTTTAATAAATTCGTGTGCGCGTTACGAGGGTAAGATTACGGGATTCAATAAATCTATAGAAAAATGCAAAAAATACATAGACAAAACCAAGTCCGAGATTGCTGATTTGGATTTCGAGATCGAGCGTTTGGCGTTGGAACAGAAACGAAAAGCGCGCGAACAGTTGCGTTTACGTTATATCGATAACTGCGCTTGGGCGTTCACCGACGAAGTCTGTCCCATATGTCTAGAACGATATAAACCCAATGTCATTTACGATAAATGTCGACACGTCGTTTGTGAGGATTGTAACAAGTCTTTATTACAAAACAACGAATCCCCCGTATGTCCGTTGTGCCGTAATCGGATTTCGGGTTATTGCAAATTTGACGAAGGTAAATTGTGCAGTGTACACAAGAAATGCAAAACCCGTTTCGATCCGTTCGCGATGCCGACAAACGAGGCCGACTACCGGGTGTTGGTAAATTTTTCAGACTAGGATCAATTCATCTGAACTCCGTGCAGAGACGGTCAAATACAACGATCAAACGATCAATCTAACAAGACTCGATACGCATAACGTGAACCCAAAGTTGTAAATTGTCATTTGACAAATAATCTATGTTTAAGCCGTGCGTCTCGATCTTATGAAAAAGTAACACACTGATCGAATCTATGATGGTTTCCTCGTTTCCATAATGACATGTACTATATTGTTCATATACCTACGCGAATCCTGCAGTGGCGAAATGGACGTGGTGTTTGAGAAGCAATTGCTTTTCGATTTTTTTTAAGACTTAGGGGTGGGTGGGTGCCAATATAAAAGTGACAAACAATAACTAAGTACAGTGGATTCCGCCTTATTTGAGTACCGGTTAATATGGACAAAATGCTTTCAATGCTTTTACAATTTTAATTTTTTTTTAGATCAAACAAAATAATTCTAAGGATATTTTCTATTTTTTATTAAATTATTCTTACATGGTTTATTAGTTATTGTTTTAAAGACTGCTGTGTTTGAGTATAATTATCCTGCTTAGCTAATGGTTTGTATTTAGGATTGAGTGTATAATAAATAAATAACATAGCAGCTGATAATCTGATTACTGAGTCGTTGTCCATATAATCTTTAATCCAATCCACGCGTCCCCATTTCATACACTATAATTTTAACACACATAACTTATTACAAATAAAAATAAAATTATTAATAATTAAATTTAATTAATACCGAAATTTTACCTGATATTCTTCTTCCATCTTAGATAATAGAACAGCATCCTTTACAGAAATATCTTGATGTAAGCAACATGTAGTAAGTACTAATGATTTTAAAGTTTCAACAGCATGTAAAACACCTTTAGTTAAGTAAAATAATATATATAATTAAAGATACAACATAGCTACAAAATATAAAATATGGTATATAGTATATACTGTACAAACCATGAAGAGCAGGGAATCCGAGCGATAAAAAATATTTTTCAACTAATGCCTTAGTATGCGCATCAAGACATTCAACAGAAATACCTTTGGATGGTTTTAAATTGGTTTCAAAATATCCATTAAACTTCTGAATTAGTGGCATCCATTTTTCCATTAATAATTTTTCTAGCTCGTTATCAGTCTATTCAAATAATTTAAGTTTGAAAAAAATAAACAAAAATACAATATAAGAAATGCACATTACATCAGAAATAAAGAAGACTGTGTCAGTTTCTAGGTATGACAATATTTGTTGTACCACTTCATGTTCTGAAAGATCACTAGGATTGTCAACTGCCAAAAAACATAACTTTGTCTAAACAAAAAAAAAAACATTATTATACAACATAAATAAAGTGTTATTTTTAACAATTTGTCATTATTATACCAAGTGCATAGGATCTGTTTTTATATGTTCTTGCTGCATATCCCATTCTTCGGCAACAGCAAGAGCCAAAGCTTTATTATTTATTACAAGTTCTTTACCTAATGGTGTTTTTAATTTGCTATTGTCAAGTAATACTCCATATGAATCACTATTTTCAATAATAGAAGTAGTTTTATAAAATTTATCTGAAAATAAAAAAATAAATAAACATTAATTTGTATTATTGTTATTAAGTATATATTGAACCTATAAAAATAATAGTATTATCTAGCCTATTTTTGTAATTTTGTTTGTTTAAAGGTTAGAAATAATATTATAGCAAGGTACTTATTAAAAAAACATAACAATCTTGATTTTTGACTAACTGTTGCTAAGAATAATATTAAAAAATAGTAATAACTCAGATATTAGATCTAAAGATATTCAATAGTAATTCTAATTTCTAATACAACAAATATATAAACGTAAACATATTACGATTTATGTTAGAAATGATACCTACTAATATACAAATTAGAAAATGTAAGTTTTTACTAGATATGACTATATCTTGAGTATAGCAAGTAGTTAAGGATGTATTTCAGAATGTACAAGATGAAACACAATGTATATTATTAAATAGACTTCCAATAAATATATTCAGAAATATGTGTAAAAAAGATTAAACTTAGTAAGTAAATATTATAATGCAAATAAAAGTTATCATTAATTTTTTTACGAACGGAACTAAAGAAATTATTAACAACTTTTTTTTTATCTTTTAATTAACTAATAGCATTTATGAATATTAAAAATATAGCTTACTAACCATAAATAAAACCTAATAACTTTGCTTTTACAATACATTTACCATAATGAAATATTTATTGTTAAATGGAAAGAAATGCCAAGATAATAATTAATAAATAATAAGCATATGTTAAATGTTAATATACATTTATAAATAGTTATATAAAAAATAATGAAACTTATTTACATGTATCTATATACTTATGCATTATAATATTATTAAAATATTCATTTACTAAAATAACTAAAAATAATTTTGATTTATATACATATTAATGTTAAAATTAATTAAGCTATTATTTAAAACTGCCAACTTTTACAGTGTTATTCATAGCCATATTGGACCTGATTTAACAATGGTTCAATAGTAGTTTAACAATAGTTTATTTTTTTTGGTATTCATAGACGATAAACTTTACTTAGACCATAGACTGAGTTTAACGATAAACCTCTGATTTATAAACTAGACAAATACTAGGTTAAATGCTGGTTTGTTATAAAAATCACTGTTATCTTATTATCATTTATTTGAATTTATTAATGTTTTGAAAACTTGTGCACTTTATGCCTAAGAAAAATGGATATGTATTGCTAATGTACAGAATGTTACTCATAAGGAATATAAGAAATTTCTCCCCATTTTAGTTAACTCCTTTTTGTTTATACATTATAAAAAACAATTACGCGATTTAAATTATAATTTTGAATAAATAAAAATACCATTAATTAATAAACTATAAAATAGAATACGAATATATGGCAATAACAATGACATGAATAAAAACACCTGGAAAAAACTGTAACCTTTGCATTAAAATAGTAGAACATGGAATATATTATTACCTTAATTTTTTTATTTTTTTAGATTGGCAACAATTAGTAATAATATGGAAATTTGGAGGGCTCTATGACTGTTTATAATAAAACTAAAATAATCCACAGTTTTTAAAAACTTAGCCAAGCTGCCTAGCCCAATGACTATGTTGACTATGAATCATACATTATTAAACCTTAGTTTAACCAAGGTCTAGGAATTAAACTAAGTTTTTCTAAACTTATATTAAACCTTAGTTTTTGTCAATGACTATGAATAACACTGTAACAGCGTCTAAATATCAGGAGCTTGGCCAAAAATTTACCAAATGAAATGACAATCACCAAATATAATGGATAATTAAAAATTATACCCAACCAAGGTGGGTAACCTAGTAGGTACCCAACTAAATTTTTTCGGCGATATAGTAACAACAGTTAAAATAGTTCATTAGTTTCATATTTCTTTTCTTTTATACGGATATGAAATCAAAATCTGAGTACCAGTTAACTAATAACATATAAATTAAAATAATAAATATTTAAATATTAACTTGTGTAACTTACTGATAGCATAAGACCTGTGTGAAAGTGAAGAAATTTTTGTGAAATTATGTAGTTTAAATTTTGTCTGGATTTGGTTTCTTGCTATGTATTTTAAACAATGTACGATTTGGAACATTTCTTTTTCTTTTTTCTGATTCTGAAAGGTAAAGCATGAATATGATGAAAATATTTATTGATTTTTAGTAATAATGATATAATTAAAATTAAATCATTTTTAATGCTAATACCCGGTTGCATTAACAAATACTAAAAATTTAAAGAATCTATAGTGATTAGTGAGCTAATAGTTGCTTGAAAATAATTTAGTAAACTCAACATAAATGTTAATGATTTAAAACACTAAAAATGTAGAAAATAAAATCATTACTTTTTTTTTAAATTACTTATGAACCCAAATTTAGTTTCAAAAATCATCTTTTAATCAAACATTTATTTTTAAACTCATTAGAGAGCAATTTTCTTATAGTAACGACAATTTGATTACTAAAAAATACTAGTAGTAATAATACTAAATAAGTTCACAATGAAAGAAAAACAAAAGATTTTGTTGAGCGTTTGTAATTTAGAAACAAGGGAAATCATACCTTTTACGTAAGTATCTGCGATAATAGAGTGAGTAGAGCGATGAATTTCAATTAGGATTAGGATAAAATACGTTTTAGATATTAACAAAATAACAGTTACCGGCGATATTAAAACATTCAATAAAAAATGTTATACAAGTACTGAAAACTACTACTTTTATCAGTTTGTGTCTGTGATAGCTACCTTTTGATAAGTGATAACATCTGTCGACCGAGATCAATACATCCAATTCCTTATGCGTCTATTCGTTCCATTGTCCATATTCCATGTATAATTAATGTTGAAGATATTCTGCTGTGATATGAGTATAGATAATAGATTTGAGCCATTTGAGGTTTACGGATTTACGCTTTACGGCTAAGGTAGACACAAATAATATATGGAATACACTAGCTTTAAACCTTTTAACTTATAACTGCGAATTGTGATGGTAACTGAAACTTGCAAGCCGTAATAGTCGTAATACAGGTTTTTATGTATAAAATAAAGTGTAGACTAAATATTAATCGATTTTATAGCTTTTATATTATGTCATGTAGCAAAGTAACTCTTAAATCAATTGTTAAATACATGGCTTATGTCCTTATGAGCTTTGAATTAATATTTGTAAAATTGTATATAATATAGGAAATATATTTTGGAATCTGAGCGAAGCGATGTGTTATTAATTATTAAATTTTTTTTTTTGTGTACAAGTACACAATAAGTTGTCAATAAAATGTTTCGATTTTCAAAAACAGTGGTAGTTTTGGATGTAATATTAAAAATCTAGTAATTACTAATATGTTCACTACTTGTTTTTATAATTGGGAAAAATTAAGAGAAAATGATGATTTTTATGCAAATCCAATTTTTTTTTTGTATAACTTCAAAATGAATAGCCAATTTTTACCAAAAATTTAAATGTTTCCTCTTCACAATAAAATTGTCAAAATATTGATTATACGTGTACCTCATCATTGTCAAGATAATCACTGCAATGTAGATATAAAATTTAAATTCAAATTATTGTGCATAAAGATCTTTTATTATTATTTTTATGGAGATTTTCAGTATTTTAATTTCTACATATTTTTTTATAATCTATATAATTATTGTACAGTTTTAATAAAGTAATAATTCTGAGGATCGCAACGTTATCATGAACAATTATAAACATGTCATTATAACAGAGACGATCTTCTATTGAGGGTGTATGACCTTCATACTAAATTAATATTAAACATGAGATAATTCATTTTTTATCTATAAAATCTACTTTTGATTTTATAAGAGTAGAAGAATGTTATAAGAAAGTATAAATAACTTGAGACAAACAGGGAACAATAATTAACAATAACGCATTGTCCTTGAGGGCAATATTAAGTTTTATTTTATGAAAAAATTAAGTACAATTATAATATATATTTTTATTTAAAAACCTATACGAATACATAATAATTAAATCCAGTTTAGAAAAAACATACATTTATGAATGAAATAAACATCGTGCTTAAAAATGTAATACATTGACATTTATAAAAATAATTATTTATAATAATAATAAAATAGGAAAGAATACAAATCAATATAATCATTATAATATTTTTATTGTAGTTTTTTTAAAAATATTTTATCAAGGCCATAATGTTGTCAGCATTAAATGTGTATGATAGTTATGTTAAATAATAATAAACTGGCTGTATAATATACTACGTATGTAATAGTATTGACGACTAATAATTCCTTCAATCAAAACCTTTCCAGAAGAATTCTACAAAAGAACAAAAATATTTAGATAAGTACTTATTACACAATTATAAACTATTAAAAAAAAAAATTAAAGTGGCATTATAATATAAATAATATAATTTAAGGGTGGGAGGGAATAACGAATAATTTGTTAATTTTATAGGAACTAAAATCAAAATGTTTTTGCCGTTTTGTAAACGGGTTTCTAAATTTGTATACAATGATTGTGTACGATAAAAACATTCTGAGAATTTTTGATTCTTAAAATATATTGAGATTGCTTCATAGTACGTTATTCTGCAAAAACATGAATTCTGAAAAAAATATTACGTAAGATATTATTCCCGCCCACCCTTCAATTATTAAATTAAAATATTATGAGTGAAAAATAACATATTTATGATAATAATTTATCAAAACTCAATAGCATAGTGAGCTCTTTCCAAATAGATCATTTTGAATTAATTTAATATAACTTTAAATGTTTTTTAATCTTAATGTTTAGGTACTTATTATAATAATATAAAATAAAGTTATTTCTAGTAAAACCAGCCATCATCCTCTTCTTTATTATTTGTGTTCTATTTATGCTATTGAGAACATTTTTATTTCTGATAAAAATATTTGATGTGTCTTTTCCCGACTAATATTATAAATGCAAAAGTAATTATTCTGTCTGTTATGATTTCATGCCAAACCAATTTTGATGATATCTGATACAAAAATAGATTAGACCTTGCAGAATGACATATGCTTGTCATCAAAAACACTTGAAGGGACTGAAATAGGGCATGAAAGATCGTAGTTGTGCGTTGTACATTTTATAACAGTCCTAATATATAGTGATAATACCCATATCAAATGTTAAACCTTGATAATAATAATAATATTATTTAAGTTATTTATTTTACTTTTAGTATTACGGTAAATTAATATAGTTTTTCACAAAAATATTGCATTTATTGTATTATTAATATTTAATTGTTATCTATCTATAATCTATAAATATAAAAAAAGTGGTATTTTTGATTAAACACAAAATCTTTGAAAGCTACTTGACCTATAAAGCTGAAATTTGGTAAGTAAGTGGTATAAAGATAAGAGCTGATATTCTCTAAGAACGAAATTCAACCTCTAAGGGAATTAAAAGAGGCAAAAATGGAAAAAATTATTTTTTTGAAACTTCACACATACAATGTAAAACAAAAGTGTGAGACATTAAGTCAAATTATATATTTTTAATACCCCGAAACTACAGGTAATTCAGATAGTAATATTATAATTAAATATTTCTTAAATAAATAATAGTATGACAGTTACATTCTAAATGTTATAAACAAACATTATATCATTTTATTTTTACATATTTAAAAAGAACAACATATTTTAATACATAATACAATTAAATACTTACTCTACGAACACAAATAGTACGATTACAGCACCATAAAACACCTTTGGAAAGTTCACAAGGTATATTATTTCTGGATAAAATTTGTTTAAAATCTGATAGTTTTAAACGGTTAATAAACACGGATTTACGTGGACGAATTTCCTAGAAATAGAATTATATGTATACACTAATGACTATTTTTAAGAATAAAAATAATTGTAAATAGAACTTACATGATCTGCTAAAGGTTCAAGAGTAAACATTTGATCATCTATTCTTGGCACTATAAATAAAATAAGGAAATAATGGAAAAACATCAAAATTTGTGTATTTAAAAATAAAAAACAAAATATTTACTCTTTTCAGGTAGAACATTGTCAACTTCTATACTATCGTCACGACTTTTTAATTTTAATTTGGCATTCATGTAAGCTAAATCACCATTTGGTCCTTTTTTGAAATTAATTGTGGAAAGAAGTGTATCAGTTAGACGTACCTAAATTCATTAAATTTTTAAGTTTTTGTTGAAAAATCCTTAATCTAATATGATAAAAATTAATTTTTACTTGGTAAATATGAGATTCAGTAGTTACATTCAAACATTGTCCAATTCTAGGTTTATAAACGTTACTATCTATGAATACTTTGGCAAAATTGTAAACAACCTTAGTGCTATGAGGGTTGCCTCTTATTAATATCAAACGCCTGGGTTTTAGTGCAAGTACAATTTGTTTTAATGATTCTCCATCTGAGCGACCTTCAAAATCAATCGGTACAATTTTGGCTGCCACGTAAATGTTTTGTTCATATTCCACACACTTGGATGGAAGATCACATAAATCTACTTCTTCATCTTCATCACTTTTTTTATTTTGTTCATCTACAGTTGTTTCTTCTCCTGTGGCTGTATTAAATTTAATAATATCTTCTTGTCTAAATTTAAATTTAAATATACAAATATAAATATAATAAATATTATAATAATATAATATACATTTAAATAATTATGTAGAAAAAATAAATATACTTTATGATTTCGCCATATGGGTCAAATTTGCATTTTTCATCGTAGTAAGGAAACATGGGCGGTAATTCTTTTTTTGAAGACTTTTTGGAGCTTAATGAATCAGCATCTACTAGTAAGTCATATTTGCCTCTCATAGCTTCTTGTTCATCTTCAGAATCAGAACTTACTGGGTCACTAATAACATTTATGATTTTAGCATAAGTATACTATACTATAGTATACTAACAAATAAAGTAACAATTATTAATTTTAGAATCTATATAAAAAAAAATACTTTATACTGGCTTCCATTTTGTCTTCGTTATGTTTGATATTATATTCTTCTAACTCATTGTCGTCTAAAGGTACACGTTTTTTGACAATCAGTTTAATATTTCTATCACCACCTTCATCAATTAAATCACGTGCTAACGTACCTGGAGCGGTTCTAAAATAACAATAGAATAATTAACATTGCTGTTCATAAATATTAAACATCCAAGTACCTGTCTGCAAGAATAATACTGTTTTTTGGTTTTGAAGCCCACATAATGAAAACTTCTCTTGAAAATCCACTTTCAAGATCTCCATTACTGGCTAATACAACCTTAATAAATAAGAATTAAATGAAAATGTTTTTTTTTACTACATTATGATATCAATAAAAATGTTTAGAGGTAAAACCCTAGTATCTAGTGTTCTTATTGCAAATAATCTATTAATAAAATATAATTTTTATACCTAGTCATTTAAAAAAAGAAGTCACTTAATTTTGGCATCAGAAAAAATCAATTAATAATCCTGTTTTAATCTGACTGTGATATATATTTTTAATAGATTATAGTGTTTTAAATTAAAGTAAAATGTGAATGGGTGTAAAAAAATAAATGTTATCTCCTATTATTATTTTTTTTTAAATATAATTAGCAGATGATTTTAACAAAAATGCAATATTGTTCTGAAATCTTGTTAATTTCATATTATTTTTTTATAATTATGGTAGTTCAAAACCTGGTGATATTGAAAATATAAAAGAATAGTGTGATTCAAAATATTACGTTAAATATTTTTACTAATTTGCATAGAGCTATATGTTTCTTTACATTATGAGTTCAAGATTAAAAAAAGTATTTTATAATTACTTTTCAATACAAACAAATAGATATATTATCTATATTCTTACATATTTCTTTTAGTGGATATTATTATAATTTTTATTTCATGTAAAATGTAAAATGAAAATATAATGACATACTTTTGGTTCGGAGACTTTGTTTAAATCATTCATGTTATGGCATAGTTTAACATGTTTAAAAAAAAATGGATTATTTCTTGCACCTTCAAAACTTTTCATTAATTTATCACTCATCCACTCAATCTAAAATGTATTTTATTAAAATCAGAATAACATTATAAAAATATAATCTAAGTAGAAACTTACTTGAGACTTAGCGAATTCCACAGTATTGTAGCTAACATTTGTTAAAAATACTAATGAGTACACACCAAGACCAGATTCTTTATTACGCCACAATTGGTCCAACATATGCATCAATTCTAAAACACGTCCGGCTGTATCAATTGCTATCAAAACATTTCCTTTGACACGTAATGTTGTCAAAATACAAGCTGAAAAAATAAACACATTTTGAATTTTGTGAATATTATGAAAGGTAAAGTATTGAACTAACTAATCAAAGACTCATCACGAGATCTACGCCTGGGCTGTGCATAAGCAGCATTAAAACAATCCAATATCAGTAATGATGGTCTTCCAAGCCTTTCTAAGTCACTGCCATTCAAATGTCTTTCTTTTTTATGATTAAAATCCACAGCATAAACAATATCCTCTTCGCCAATTTTAGATATTCTCCAAATTGTACCACCAACCATATGGCCAGCAGGCAATGCTACTATTCTTAAACCAATTCCTTTACCTAAATTAGTTGATGGGGAAAATGTAAAATTAACTAAGTAAACAATTCACAATAATTAAAATGTTATATATTTTTTGGAGACAGGTTATCCCTTATCTTCACTGACCAATAATTGTAAGTTTATCTATTCCAAATTTTAATCACATTTTGAATTAACGTCTCAAAACAAGGAATGATAATTATATACTAATTTTGCAACAATGATTCCATTTTACATTTTGGTTATTGGAATGTTACTTATTGTTTGATGCAATATCATACATATTAAGAGGAAACCCTAGCCATTTTATACATGAACATTTTTAAGTATTGGTTCAATAGAATACAGATTTCTATACTACATTAAATTAGAAACTGAAAAAAAATAAACATAAAATAATTTAAGTTCATTTGTCCTATTTAGTGTTAGAAAAGTATCAAAGGATATAAAAATTGTAAGTTATCAAGGCAATAAACCTGATTCTTATTTATTGGAAATTTTAACATAGATATTTCTAATGCCCGCAATATCAGATATCCACAATAAGATCATTACAATTATGAATTAATAATATTGAATCAATTAAAAAATATAATTGGCAGACATTTCAGATGTACAAGCAAACTTCATTAATAAATATAATTAATAAAAATATTACATTTAGACATATGATTGGTCATAATAAATTAAAATATTATTTAATTATAATAATTCATACCTTTTAATGAAACAATTTGATTATATTTTACTTGTACGACCTTATCGAAAGCAGCATCCACATCATCTAAATTAAATAAAGTAAAATCCTCCACATTGCACAATGACTATAAGAAAAAAATATCATTATTACACTGATATTTTCAAAAGGTAGTAGGTACAAAACAAAACATTTATTAGAATGATCAATTTAAAAACTTACTTGATGTAAATCATACATAAACATTTGGCCCATTTGGTAAACAGGTATAGTAGCATACACAGGGCAGTTTAAACCACATTTGCCAACAAGGTACGGCAAAATTCCAAGATGAAAACGATCTGGGTGCGATAATAAAACTGCATCTATTTGATGGATGTACCTACAAACAGACGGTCAATATAAATGTTGAAATATAATGGTATATCATTAAAAAAATAAAACAATTCAGTTAACCTTTTCAATTTATTGACAACACCCATGCTAAAATTTTCATCCCATCCACAATCCAACAGGAATTTAAACTCATCAATTTGTAACAAATAGCAGGGTGGTGATTCATCTTGCGCGCCCGACAAGGTATAAAATTTTATTATTGACGTCATTTTTTCGAAGCCAACAAGAGTATTAATGTCATTCGAAATTCAAATCAAATATTTAAAATGAATTCATCGGGCAACGAATGGTAACTAATGACTAATAACTATTGGATAGTTGTAAGTCGATCCACTCGATCCTGACATCGGTAATTACTAATTAGTAGTTGGTGCCGTATACAGACACAGTTAAAAATAAAGAATCGAAATTTGAGTTTTGAGAAGACGTGTTTAAGACGGTTTAAGTGTGATTACTGATCAGCGGACCGGACCGTATACGCATGTATTGATATTTTATATTAATACCAAAGTAGTTTTTCCTACCTTGTTTAATACTCAAAATAATACTCAAGCTGATAAGTGATTGTTGATACAACATAATTTATACACGTTATCAAAAATTACACCCGTGGCTGTGGAAACAAAGATAAGGAACATGTTGAGCCCGTCGTTATCACACTATTCGTTACAGTATTATCATTAAACTCTTGTTATCAAGTATAAGCAAATCAATTCATTATTCATTTAATAATTTAATATTATAATATTTTTTATTAAAATTAATGTTATAATTATATTAGATTTGTTATTTAATAATCAATATAATTTGATTTCAATTGTACCTATTACAATTTACGACAAACAAAATTCAAAATTATATAAATAATAACAATTAACAATGAACGTTATTATAAAATTATGCATGGGACTTGAGATGGTTGAGGCATAAATTATAAAAATTTGTTTTTCATATTGATATCTGTACAATTATTTTTGAATTGCTTTGCTGACTATTGCTAAATCATGAGTTTCCAATTGAAAAAGCCAAGTGTAGTTTTAAAAAATCTCAGTGCTATTGTTGAGAAAAAAAAAGACAAAGAAGTTACTTCTACAAAATCATCGTTTTGTGAGGTATCTTCTCAAAAAGAAGAAAATAAAAAAGGACATAAGACGTAAGTGATGACTACAGTCAAAAATAATTTTATCAGCAAAAAGTATTTCTTAATCTTTTAAAGCTACTAAAAATGTTTTTAAATATATATTATGTAAAACTTACTAATAGTTGCAATTGTACTAACACAATTACACAAATGCAATACATTTATTTTCTTAACAGGAAACTTAAACTGTTTACTTATTGCATTATATAATGCGTTTATCATTTTGTCAAAAGTTGACAGGTACTGTTCTCTAGTACTCTACTGTCTCTACTCCATCACATGTTATAGCTTAAATGAGTAGATTTATTTTATTTTATTAAATATATCATATGTGTGTATATTAAATAACATATTTCTAATCTAATTTATGGGGCACCGTAGTCACTAACTAGTGCTGCTGTGTTTTAGAGAACCACATAGGTGACCACCTGACTTTTCAGTGACAAAGCCATGGCCCAATTATAGAAACACGTTTGTTTCAAAAATTTACTGTACTATACCATATAGTAACAAAGATAAATTCCCCGGACTTAAAGGTCTAAATGGTTGAAGGTTTGCAATAAAGATTTTAAAATGTATCAAATAAAAGTGTTGGTATTTAATTTAGTTAGTTCTAAAATTCCACATAATAGAACATGTTATAATTGACAATTCTTAAGTTGAATATTGTAAGCCTTTTACTATGAGTTATGAACTATGTATTTATAGATTCATTTTTTGTTTTATTTTAGTACATTTAAAAGTGATATTGATGATTTAACAATAACAGAATATATGACTTATGAACAACTTCAAAATACATTGATTAAAAACTGTAAGTATGATAACTTTACAAGAGTGTAATAAATAATAACCTACAACCTGCCTATTATTTTTTTGTACGGTATGTAAATTGATTGGAAAGTCAGTAGCAGTAATTCAGTATGCAGATATTGTAGTGGTTTTTTTCAATATAATATATAACTAATAGACATCTTTTACGATGGCATAAAACCATCATAACCCACTTAATTTTTTTTTTTTTATTTAAAAAAAACATTTTGTAGAGTTATTTATTTTTAATATAGAGAAAATATAATTTTGAATGAAAGAAAGAAACTTCTATACAGCATAATATTATGGTAAAATTGTATAGTTTTGGTAATTATAATGCTAGGTAATCCAAACCATCATAAAGAATAGATACACTAATTAATGAAATTCTATTTAATATTTGTTTTTACATTATTATTCAATATATCCAGTATACACTACTAATTATATCCAACTTAATTTTAACTGCATCGTGGTCTAAATCAAGTATAGTTTTATCTAAAAAAAAAACCTATAACTTAATTCTATATAAATTTTAATTGGCCTAAAAAATTTTAAAAGTACCTAAATAATAATATTAATTATACTCTGGTGAAGTTATTGATATAGTCGTTATTTATTATTATTTTTTTGATATGTTTTATTAATGTTAAAATTTTATCTATAATACAGCTGCGTAAATAAACATTAGGTAGTCTTAATTAATTTAATAAAATGAAATTTGCTATTCTTGAGTACGTAAAAATAGTATTTATTTTTCATAAAAATAAATAAAAGAAAACTTACATGAAATATCAAGAATTATGTGTTCTTTATAATCTATTGAATTAGCTAATTAGTAACCAATATTGTGAAAACCATACAATTTTATCATAATATTATGCAGTATTTTTTTGAGATGGAAGATTTTTTCGCTCATTCAAAATTTAACCAATTTCAAAATTGTTAAATTTCTTCATCTAATAAATAAATAAATACAAAATGGCTATTTTTTAAATTACAGCTACTGAATTTTCAATTAATTTACACACTGTATATACTGGGTATTACATTTATTTGTCATAATCATATTTTAATTCTTAGTTTTTAAATTCAATATTCTAGAGCAGAATGTATCATAAGAAATTCAATGAATAAAAATTAAATTCTAAGCATATAGTTAATAAGTATTTAAAATTTAAATACTATATATTTTAAAGAGTGCTCATTCAGATAAATTCAAAATGTTAAAAATATTGTTTTATAATAGTGTCATAGTCATATCATCTAAATATAACATTTCTAAATATTTCTTATAGTGTTACTATAAAATCTTTATTTATTTACAAAAAAAAATCATTACTTTTAAGTATAATATGATAAAATTAAATAACTTTACTTTATACATTTGTCATTTATTGAAATGAAGTTTTTCATTTCAAAATGTATATTCTCAAATTATTAAAAAAATATATTTTATAAGAAATAAGAATAATATGAAGTATCTATTAGTATCTTATTGAACTAGATTCAAATAAAAAAAAAAACATCTAATGATTTGTAAATTTATAATAAAAGTTAATTCTGTTTAATTATTTTAGCATCCCAAAAAACAATTGAAAAAAAAAGCTTAAATAAACCTTCTATAAAAAAATTGGAATCTCAAGATCCAAACAAAGTGAGTACCTATTCACATTTTTAAGAATTGTTTAATTACATATTTTATGTTATAAAATATG
This sequence comes from Rhopalosiphum padi, assembly GCF_020882245.1. NCBI lineage: Eukaryota > Metazoa > Arthropoda > Insecta > Hemiptera > Aphididae > Rhopalosiphum > Rhopalosiphum padi. The sequence continues at coordinate 35,826,498 of NC_083599.1, forward strand.
ATTTTTATATCTTACATATAGGTATAATATTAATTTAATGCATAACTTGATCATTTGGGTATTAAATGTAACCATATGTTATTAGGTTTATTGATTTTTTTTATTTAGGTAAAATGTTTAAGAAATAGTTGTATATTTACTAAAATATTTTAGATGAAAATATCCTTTATTCACCTAATCAAATTTGTATTTTTTTTTCTTAGAAAGAAAATATAATTGATGAAACAATTGGATGTACTGTCAAAATTAATAAAAAGAGTTCATGCAACAAAGCGACTTTTATATCAGAAAAAAGTGAAATTGTATATGATACTCAAAAAACTGAAAAGAATAACAGTGGTATGGTTTTATACAGTATAAATAAATAGTTTTAACAGTAAGAGATACGAGTGTTACTAATAATTTTCTTATCTTGAAGACTTTAAATTTAAATGAAGGTTTAGGCCGTTTAGGGAGGTAAAAGGGTAAACATTTTATAAAAATGTAAAATATATTAAAAAATAGTTTTATAATAATGAGTGTTAGTTAATCACCGCATATTTGTGTAATATGTATTACTTATAAATTTCTATTTACATTTTTATAGATTCAAATATATCAAAAGAAATTTTATTTCACAATGAAAATATTAATGAACTTGATGTTACATCTATTAGTGTAAGAATTAAAAGTCTATTTAATTTACTTTACACAGTTGAGTCTTGTTAACTTGAAAAACTTCCTAACTAATATTTTTTTTTACCTTTTGTAGATATTTATAAGTTATGTTCAAGGTAATGAACTCCAAAAATACATGAGTTGAATTTATTATTCTTTCTTTCTGAGATTCAAGTTATAGAGACCCGACTGAAATATATTTGAGTTAAAAATATTTGAATAAATTATGGATAATTTGTTTCAGACTATTCCAAAACTAGAAGCTCATATAAAAAGTTTAGAAAAAATAGAATATGAAATGTTACAAAAAGTATTTAACATGTTTGTAAGTATACCAGAGAAGTTGGCCATTAACATCCCTGGTCTTCGAGATCCATCATCTTTACCTCACCTTAAAAAAGTTCGACAAAAAATAAAAAATAAATTAAAAGTTGCTAAAGCACAATTAAAAAATCAACAAAAAATTTCAGAAGTTAAAAATTCTTCAGTTTTAGATGATATTTTTGTTGCATCTGATAAGGATGAAAAATGTGTAAATATAATCTCAGAAAAATTTTTTGATGATATTCAACTAGTTCATGATAAGAATTTAT